>NC_141536.1:158404998-158704998 GCF_021556685.1 Rattus norvegicus
ACAACCAGAACCAACCTGGGGAGGAAGGGGCTTATTTCATCTTACAAGTTAAAGTCCATAGTCAGGGGAAGTCAGGGCAGGAGCTCAGACAGGAACCTGGAGGCAGGAACTGATGCAGAGGCCATGGAGGGGGCTCACCTTACTGACTTGCTCCCCATGGCTTGCTCAGCTACCTTTTTATACAGCCTAGGCTACCTACATAGGGATGGCAACACTTCGTCCTCCCATATCAATTAGTAAACATGGCCACAAGCCAATCTGGTAGAGGCAATTTCTCAGTCGACGTTTCTTCTTCCCAGCTTTAACAAGTTAACATGTGACATTAGCCATGACACTCTCTTAAGCTGCCTCTTGTGTCCGGTCACAATGACAAAAGTCCAATGTAGACAGCATGGTATCCTATCTCTGACTCCTTGAAATCATGTGCTGTCTTGACCCACACCATGTAAGCAAGCCATTCCACTGTGGACAGAACTAATCCTGCCACGGGTCTTCCCCACCATGATGGACTAAACCACCCCTAGAACCATGAGCCAAAATCAACTCTTTCCTTAAGTTTCTGTGACATATTTCTATCACAGCCAAGACTCATAACAAATGACGTGCGTGGATTGAGAACATCAGGAAGGAAGGGGTGATATTTCCCACCAAAGATTCTGCGGCCATTATCCACATCAGATCAAGAGCCCATTTCTAGGCATTTACCATGGCTGAGAACAGAGAAGCCGGAACAGCTCCTGGACCTCAATGTTCTGCCTGTCGTGTGACCAGAGAAGGCTAATTTCCCCAAGCCCTGGGGAGCTCCATTCCACAAGAAAATCCAAACCAGGGTGTCGTGAATCAGAACAAGTGCAGCAGGCATTGAAAGAGAGAGAGAGAGAGAGAGAGAGAGAGAGATGCCTCCTGTTCGATCTCATTAATACCGAGGAAGCTAAAACTTGATTTCCATTCTGTTAGAAAGTTTCACTCTGCCTTACAAATGAAAAGTTTTAAATGAATTTTCAAATGGCTCCAAGCCTGCCCATCTTGGGCTTAAGACTTTGGAGAATACTGGTAGGAAAATTTTGTTATCGTTTTCTTAAATGCATGCAAATTTGTACCTTTTGGCTCTCTCTCTGAAGAAACATGACAATTTGGAGCCTGAATTAGTCCTGAAGAGAAGCTGGTCCCCGAACGCCTTCTGTGGCCGCACCTGGGAGCTCCAGTACAGCTCAGCAACACGGGCACCCAGCACTCGGCAAGGCTGAGCCAAGCTGGCTGCACGGCAGATTAAACCCACGGCAGGAAAAGTGTTTAAACTTTAATTAATCAGTCAATAAGGAGAACTGAGCGCTGCCGCACCGGCGAGGCCTGCGCCCCCCTCACCACCCGCCCCATTCCGTGTACATACACCGCACATACATCCCACACACAGATAACTCAATGGAGATGCATTCCCTATAGGAACAGCTTGTGTTTGGGATACCATTAAGGATTTAATCAACAAAATAATTGGACTTTTTTTCCTGCACTTTCATGCCAGTGAACACTGACAATCCAACCTCAGTGGTTGCAAGTCTCGAATCAGATCAAAAGGGCATCTGAAAAAAAAAAAGGAAAAGCCACCACCGTGTTACCCTGACTTCACAAGGTACCTGGCAGCGTGTCCAGCCTGGCTTCAGAATAGCTTTCGTTTGCCTTGCGTGACAGAAGGATTTAATTCAGCAACTCTTTCTGACTCCTCCTTAAAGGTACTGAGAGGAGCACAGCGCCGGATGGGGAGACCCCGCAAGTGGCGGATCTGGGGTCTTAACCTGTGCTTCCTTCAATTGGATATGAAGACACAGGGACGCGTGGCGTAAAGTCAGACATGGCACGTGGCGGTGTCAGTTAGCATTCTGCTGCCCCTACAGAGTACCTGGGGTAATCAGATAACCCTTTGGGCCCACAGGGAAGCAGTGAGTCGCTTGGAGGGCATATATTATAGTAAAGCTGCTCATGCCGTGATGGCCGGGAAGCAAAGCCAGAGGCAGGGAGAGGACACAGGGATTTCCCATCATTAGAAGACCCGTGTGACCTAACTCTCTTCTTGTAGGCCCCAATTCCAAGACATCAAGGCAGAGAAGCCTTTAGTATGTGGTATCTTTGGATAACAAGGGCTTCGGGTGTACGTGACAGGCTAGAAAAATCCATCCAGGCCAGAGAAAGCCAGAAGGATCCAGGCCTTGCAAGTATAGGTGTGACCCAGCCTGTTCTTCACTGATGTCATCTCCCCGCTCGTCCTTCCTCCTCCTCTCTTCCTCTTGCTTTCCCTCCTCCTCCCTTTCCTCTTCTTCGCTCCCCTCTTCTGTCAGGTGTTCAATCTCTCCCAGGTGCGTGGAGCCCCACAATATGTCACTCTCGGCTTTGTCGCCCAAAGAAAGACAGCCCAGGTGCCCAGGCCCACTTTAATCGTCCTCTACCCATCAGTCTTGTCACCGCGCAATCATTTGGGTGGCTCTGCTTTGAACTTGCTCCAATTTGTCTACATCTTCCTGGGACTGAGTTGTCAAAAGGCACAACTGGGCTCCCATTCAGGAAGCTGGCTTTGCCCGGAGGACTCGGAATTCTGTGCAGGG
The DNA here is from genome assembly GCF_021556685.1 of Rattus norvegicus. NCBI lineage: Eukaryota > Metazoa > Chordata > Mammalia > Rodentia > Muridae > Rattus > Rattus norvegicus. Next base: position 158,407,596 of record NC_141536.1, read on the forward strand.
CTGTGGCAGAGAGAGGAGAGAGAGCATGGCCGCAAACGGTCAGTCTCCGGTTCCAAAGAAGCCACCTTCTTGCTGGCCCAGAGCAGACCTGTTTGGTGTGTTTAGCCTCTTGATGGTCAGGCTATGGTATTAGAAAGTCTATGATTGTATTTCATATTCCAGAAAGTCCCGTTGCTGGCGATGTGCAGCTGTATTGATGGACGAGTAATTGCTTGTCCTCCTGTCCACCTTGTGCAACAGTTTCCTCCTTGGGGAAGGCAGGATGGGGGAGGAACACCTGCGGGCCCACCTGCCTGCACTGAGCTGGAGTCAGCCTTTCGCATGAGCGCCCTCTGCTGGCTAGACGCACTGCCGGCTGGCACACTGGGAGCCAAACCTGTCTCTCACCCCAGAGGACAGTTTTTGGGCTCTAACCAGGGGAGACATTGTTCCCATTTCAAAGACTAGATTACTGAGGCCGAGAGAGCTACTAACGCAGCACACAGCCACTGAGGGTTAAAGGATAGGAAGGGAGTGGCATTGCTCATAACCATACCCAACCGGACACCCCCATCTGGCTTTAGAGTCCCCAGAGCCGAGTGTACTGAGCCAGAGCTGTGTCTGGAGTGATGGAGACAGGGGTTGGCCCCTCGGGCGGCTTGGATGGGAAGCGAGGCCTTCAGCTCCACCATGCAACAGCTCGCTTCTCGGGCCACATATCCCCCTCCGCCCTCGCCCCCCCCCCCGGTTGCTTGCACAGTAAGCTCTGACTCACAGTATTCCATCGTGTAAGGCTCACAGGACCTTGTGGGATTGCTGCTGTCTTTCCCCTACCCTTGCAGACCAGCAACGACAGCAGCAGAGGCTGCCGTTGTAGTATCAGTAGAATTTAAAGGTAGAGGTTGAAGGAAGTGACATAGGCGCATTCACACTGGAAAGGGGACAGACTGATTGCCGTGGACTCAAACCCTGGTTGTCCCGGGCAGACCGGCAGGTCACTGCCTTCCTTCAGGATCAAGGAGCTGCCCTTCCTTTCCTTCATGGGAAAATAAAGAGGGGAGAGGCCACTGTGCACGCAGCACCTGGCAGAGGACCCCCTTCCGGTGCTTTCATGACGTAGAGTTGTCTTTTATTCTCTACAAACTGTGTTTTCCAAACACTGTGTCTGCAGGTTCAGGGCCTCCGAGACATGAGTACATACTTGCTTTGAACTCAAGCCAATGTACGTGTGTGTGTGTGTGTGTGTGTGTGTGTGTGTGTGTGTGTGTGTGTGTGTAGGTGAATGGGTGTGTTGGGTGTACCTGAGTGGGAATGGGTGAGTATATGTATGTATGTGTATGTTTGCTGTGTGTGTCTGTTTGTGTGTCTATATGTATCTGTGTGTGGTATCTGTGTGTGTGTATATCTGTGTGTCTGTGTGTCTGTGTATGTATAGGTGAATGGGTGTGTGAGGTATAGGTGAGTGGGTATGGGTGGATATATATGTGTGTATGTATATATGTGTATGTGTCTGTGTGTATCTGTGTGTGTATGTGTCTGTGTGTGTCTGTGTGTGTCTGTGTATGTATATGTGTGTGTCTGTATGTATGTGTCTGTGTGTAAATGTATTTGTATGTGTCTGTGTATATATCTGTATGTGTTTGTATGTATGTGTCTGTGTGTGTCTGTTTGTATGTATCTGTGTGTATGTGTCTCTGTGTATTTGTGTGTGTGTATGTGTGTGTGTGTGTTGGGTATAGGTGAGTAGGTATGGGTGGGTAGATGTGTGTGTATGTGTCAGCATGTGTGTGTGTGTATGTGTGTAGGTGGATGGGTGTGTTGGGTGTAGGTGAGTAGGTAAGGGTGGGTATATGTGTGCACTCCATCAGCCCTCTCAATCTTGACTGAAATTGAGAAGCAGGGAGTGCAGAGAGGTATTAAGAGCAAACTTTAGGGCAGTTGGTAAAGGGGTGGTTGAGTGTGGTCTGGAGACTTGGTTTGACACACATAAAGCACTGTGTAATGGGGCTGGAGACATAGCTAGGTGAGTAAGGCTCTTGCTTTGCAAGTATTAGGATGTGAGTTCTAATCCCCATAGCCCATATGTTAAAAAAAATGGGTATGCTGAAGGAATGGCTCTTGGCTGTGTAAGCGTGAGACCAGAGATTAAGTGGGTCCCCCAACACCCACTTAAATGCTGGGCACTGCAGCCTACAACTAGAATAATCCCTGTGCTCACCCACACACACACACACACACACACACACACACACACACACGCATGCACACAAACAGGGGTACCTGCATACATACATGAACCTATACACAGTTAAACATGGCTATGTGAATGAATACACACACATACACTTATGCACACACACACATGTACACATACACACACACACACACATGCATCCACACACAAAAACAGATACCTGCACACATACGTGAATCTATACACAGTTAAACATGGCTATGTGAATGAATACACACACACACACACACACACACACACACACACACATGCTTTTCTAAAGATCTAGGTGAGCAACAACACGACAGTACGCATAATAAGATAAGCGTGGTCAGCAGTCGACATTCGTGAGCCTCTGCATAAATACCCAGATTCCCAGATTCTTTTGCAAAATCCCAAACCCTGCCACATCCGCTCAGCTTGTACACGGCAAGGTTTGCTGGGCTCAGACTGCGGCCCCTTCCTTCTCACAGGGCAGGTTCCCAGACGTCTTCCTCTGCACCTACTTTTTTGCATCCACCTTTTCTGACGCCTCCTTGAGCCCACAGATTACCAGCCATCTCCACCATGTGTCAGTCTTTCTGTAAAGAAAATGACCTGAGGGCTGTGGGACAAGTTTGTCACCCTGGAGGCTAAGGTGGGAGAATCATAAATTCTAAGCCCGCCGGAGCTATGGAACAAGACCTTGCCTCCAAAGGCCAACGTATGAAATAAAGAAAAGAGAACAGGAAAAGGAGCCGTCTCTTGTCGAAAGTAAGAAGATAGTTAAGGAAGAGTCAATCAATCAGGAGAGCCACCTTCTCTCTGACATGAAGACCGCCTACATTAAAGGGGATAGGAAGACTTGCCCGGTTCCCACTGGGAACCCAAGTTCTCTCCTGCCCCAGTTTGGATACTGTCCCAAGACAGTCTGGTGTACGTTTGTCCCTGATATGGACTTGCTGGTGTGAACCCCCCTCACTGTAACACATCGTCAAACTCAAGGCAGGTTTGGGAAGGAGAGCCATGGCTTGCTCTGCCCAGCCCCACAGTGAGCAGCTGTTTCCAAGGGAAGCTGGGTATCATGGGGGAAGCTTCCCCTGTATCCACAGAAGACCCATGTTTCATCTCTCCATTGACCCAACATTTCCCAGTTGGCCCCAAAGTCTATTTAAAAGGTCTATTTAAATTGCTGAGTCCAGCCTGCCAAAAGCTGGTGTCACCTCCATACATGTCTGTATTCTCCCCTCTAAGTTGTATGTGTGTGTCTGTGTGTCTGTGTGTGTGTGTCTGTGTGTGTGTCTGTCTGTCTGTGTGTGTCTGTGTGTGTGTCTGTGTGTGTCTGTGTGTGTAGGTGTATGTGTCTCTGTGTGTGTGTGAATGTGTCTGTGTCTGTGTTTGTGTCTATGTATGTGTGTCTGTGTCCGTGTGTCTATGTATGTGTCTGTGTGTCTGTGTATGTGTCGTGTGTATGTGTGTGTGTCTGTGTGTGTAGGTGTGTGTGTGTTGTGTGTGTGTCCATGTATCTGTGTGTGTGTGAGTGAGTGTGTCTGTATATGTGTATGTGTCTCTGTGTGTGTCTGTGTGTGTGTATGTGTCTGTGTCTGTGTGTGTATGTGTCTCTGTGTGTGTCTCTGTGTGTGTATGTGTGTGTGTATATGTGTGTGTATGTGTCCGTGTGTCTATGTATGTGTCTCTGTGTGTATATGTGTATGTGTCTCTGTGTGTGTATGTGTGTGTGTCTGTGTGTGTGTCTGTGTGTGTGTCTGTGTGTGTGTGTGTGTGTGTGTGTGTGTGGTCCTCCAAGCCAAGTTGGGGTGTGTGTAGACTCAGAATTGACCCAAGATAGATGGACACCTCTGATCTGCTTATGGCCTTTTGTTTTTATTTATTCATCATTTGTTCATTTTTATTGTTATTTTATGCATGTGAGTATTATACTTGCACGTGTGCATGGCCACTGTGTGCCCTCAGAGGCCAGAAGAAGGGGTCAAACCTTCCAGAACTGGAGTTAGGCACATCTGTGAGGTTGGCTGCTGGGAAACAAACCTGGCTTCTCTGTGAGAGCAGAGTCCTCTGGCCCACAGGGCTTCCAGCTCCGGGACTTCTGAGTTTTAAAAAGACGACTTGAGTGACTCTCAGAAGACAGTCAGGGATAGACATGGGGGTCACACCACATGACTTAGAAGGCCGATGTGACCGAGTGAAGAAAACCAATTCTCTCTAACTCGAGCAGCATGAGGATGCCCAGCCCTGACCTGTCGCTGAGACTGTAAGGTGCTTCATTTTCTTTCCTTTCATCTTTTTGTCTTTAATTTTTAAAATTCATTTTACATCTTAGCCGTAAAGTACAGCACAACCATGCTACAACCCAGTCCCAGAGAAACTGAGTAGTGAGAGGGTCCCAAGGGAGGATGCGTGAATCTCACTCAGAAGGGGAAGCCGGTCACGGGAGGTGGATGGAGAGAGGGAACTGGGGATGAGAGGGGCTGAGGAGGAGAATGGCGATGGAGATGAGGCATCGGCTGTGAGGAGAGGGGGAGAGGAGCAGGCTGGGAGTGAGAATGGAAATCGGTGGTGGTCATCTCTGGGTATTTCATTTCCCATGGATGTACCAACTTAACCATTTACACCAGTATGTGAACACGCACCCAGCCCTGGGAGTGTCCTCTAGGGAGAACGTGGGCTCCCGTACTCTAGAATCCTCAGATTAATGAACATCTATGAATCTGGATTTTCCAGGGCAGCCCTCCCAATGTTGGCAACTGTACTTAAAAAGAAACACCTTGGGGTTGGGGATTTAGCTCAGCGGTAGAGCGCTTGCTAGCAAGCACAAGGCCCTGGGTTCGGTCCCCAGCTCCGAAAAAAAAAAGAAAAAAAAAAAAAAAACACCTTGGCCAGGGTTGGTGCCATTCGTCTTGAATCCCAGCACTCAGGAAGCAGAGGCAAAGGCAGGAGGATCTCTGTGAATTTGAGGCTAGCCTGGTCTACATAGTCAGTCCCGGAACAGCCAGGATTATGTAGTGAAACCATGACTTAAAAAAATACAAAATTCTTTAGGGCTGAAAGGATGGCTCAGTCTCACCAGGACACATGTCTATTGAGCAAGGGTGCGGCCTGAGTTTGGTTCCTAGCAACTGGTTTAAAAAGCAAGGCTTGCCAGGTCTGCCCACGATATCAGTGCTGAGAGGGTTCCAGAAGCTCACTGACCAACCAGCACAGCCAATGGTGGTCCCCGGGTTCAGTGAGACACCCAGTCTCTAAATTAAAATTAATTAATTATTAATTGATTAAAAGTTCTAGAGAAAGATATCTAACTTTAACCAATGGCTTCCACGTGTGCATCCATGGATAGGTGTGTACACACACAAACATATAGAGCACACACACAAACAAATAAACACACACATACACATACATATACACACATACACATACACACACACATACACGTACACACATACACACACCACACACACCACACGTATGTACAGGGCCTACTACACAGGAAGATTACTTGTTTTTGGCATCTTCTGGATTCGTGGGAGATGCTTTCCCTTCCTTGCTGTCCCTTTCCAGACCATAAAACAATGGACAGCGAACAGAGCTTTGTGTCTGAGTCATAAGGAGGGAGACTTCTGGTTGCCAAAGGCTGTTTACCAGGTCTAGTTAAACTCCAACCCCTTCTGGGTGTGCAAAGCTCACTGAACACTACATTGCTGTGCTAACCACGAACAGGCAGAGTCTGGAAGGTTGAGAGCATCCTCACCGTCACTTGCTTTTTTTGCCCCTCCTAAACGTGTTGGAGAGCAACATCATTCTGTAAAAACAATATGACCCCATTTCTAAAGCAATATTCATGCCAAGTCAGTCAGCTGTTAAATATATCCAGCAGTTTGCATTATGATGAAGCTAAGCCAGAATTTCAATTATTTTCTGGACACATTTAAAATTATAATACTTTACCAGGTTCTCGTTATAGTTCATCCAGATTACTCAAGCCATCGAATCAATCTCTTGCAACAGCTAATGCCTTACAGATGCACGAAGTTAGGCAAAGTAAGAGAGAGACCAGGGTAATGACCTTCATGCATGCACTGCGCTTCGAGGCGTCTCTGTCCCTACTCATTCTGATGGCTTATGGTCAAGTGCTAGCCTCCGCCACCCATGACATGTAGGCAGTAAGCAATAAGAAATGGTCTGTTCCTCCAGCTTCCAGGAAAAGGCTTAACTGTGTGCAGATATTCCCAGCAGTCTGTCCATCCCACAGATTTTACTTCTTCTGCCAAATGACATTTTACAAGATAGGCTTCCCACACCCAAATATGGGATTGCTATTTTAACCCCATCTTGAACGTGGTTACAAGCAATCTGTGAAAAGCCCAGCATTTCTGCCCATCCACCACACTCAACTTTCCCACCCAGGCCTTGTCCCAGCCCTGACAGTTGCAATCGGGGTCTTGTAAAAGCCACACCTAGTGACACACTCTCCAGTAATCCCAGTGCCTGCCCAAAGGGAGGCAGATAGGAGATAAAGCTGACCTGTGTGTCAGCTAGCCCGGTGTGCACAGCAGTAAACAAGAGACCCCGTCCCAAAGTAGAAGAGAAGAACCAACAGCATAGATCATCCTCTAACTTCCACACATATGCAGCAGAGCCATGTGCACGCACAAGCATGCACACATATGCGCGTGCATACACACACACGCACATGCACACACAAAACATACACATGCAAACACACACACATGCACACACATACATGCACACACACACATATACACACGCACACACACAATTTAATATGTTTTAAAAGGATAAGTCCATCCACTGGGATTTGGCCCTATCCCTACCAGCCGCCCCTTGAGCGTGGACTACTGTTTGTAATGTGATGTGTGCCTTTGTCTGTGCCTGCCTATCCCATGGACTCTTCTCCTCTTTGAAAGATCTTCTATCTTCTGTTGTCTCAAGTTGCCCTTGCGGTGACAAAATAGATATAAGAAAACAAGAAAATTTTTTAATTATTTTTTTTCTTAATACCCTGAATTGAACTTTCCAGAAAAAAGAGCCGTTTGGATATAAACCCTAATCATGAGAATGAAGTAAAGTGGGGAAGCCCTTCCTTCCATCACACAGGCCCCACAAGGGGAGGCTAGCGGCTCCTGGAGGTCAGCTCAGTTAACCCCTTCACCTCCACACAGACTTCTGTGAGGGGGTGTGGATCTAGAGACTTTTGTTAGTTGGAAGCATGCATCCAAGGACACTTCCGCCACTGGTCTGCTGGGTACTCTTCCAGCCGTGGCAACACCAAACGCCATTTCAACCCAAGTGACTTCCATATTCTAAGACCGTCTAAATGCTCCGTAATCACTTGGGCTACGTAGCAGATTCCAGGATAGAATAAAGTCTGGAGAGACACTGACTGGAAAGGCCAGTGTATAACTGAGTGTGACGCGACAGACCGGAAACCTCAGCTCTCTGGAGGCAGAGGCAGAGGGATTGCTAGGAGTTCAAGGATAGCCAGGTCTTGCCTGGTCTACATAGCAGGTTCCAGGACAGCCAAGGCTACATGGGAATGCTCTATCTCATAACAAGCAAACACTATATGTGTGTATGTTTATGTATATATGTATAGATATATGTATGTGTTTATAGCATGTGTGTGTATATATACATATGTATATATATATATATATATATATATATATATATATATATATGATGAATTTGCTGGAGAAAGCAAGCATACTCAAAAGTTTATGTACTGTATTCCTAGAACTTTCTTGTCTTGGGGAAAAAGAGAAATTAAAAACACACGAGGGTCGTTCTGGAGGAAGGCGGAAAGCATGTGGCTGTGGAGGATTCCCAGAGAGGGGCCTGTTCTACACATGACTGTGATGGCAGCGCTGACGATCTACATGTGGGATAGAATCCCGAAGATCAGACACACGTGCCCATGAGTAGGCGGCAGGGCTTGTGAGAGCCGCATGGGTTGGTGGGGGGGGTGGGGGTGGAGTCCATTGGCTGGCTAAGCTCTCACTCCTGGTTATCATTCAGGATGCTGCCCTCAGGCGCAAGCAGGCAGAGAGAGGGTACCCCGGCTCACTCTGCATCCGTTTCTTAAAGCCGTCTGAGACTCTCCAACTGTCTCGGGAGAAAAAGTTTAAAAATACATATGACAAGCATGTCGCATCCAAAGTGTTTTGAATATAATTTCTTAGGATAAAGCAAAAGGAACAAATGCCACGCTGATCCATTATTCAAAGGGAAAATGCTAACTTAGAACACTAACAGGGTGTGCATACGAGAGAGAGCATACCTCGGCATGGCACGGAAGAAACCCAGGCGTGGAAAAACCCTGCCTTTGTGATCAGGATGACCGTGGTGGCTCAGGTTGAGGCTGAGGTGGCCAGCATTGAATTGCAGTGACCTTGGGCATCTCGACTCATACCGCAGTTTCCCCGTCTACAGACTAGGAATAATACTCACAGCATTCGTTACGATGTCTGAAGCCGTTTAGAATAGGTGGAGAATGCCGGTGTTTTCCTTACAGGTGGTATTCATTGTTAGAATTTGTGGACTCGGTCTCGTAAGAACTGGGACGAGTTCGTTAGTCACAAGCTGCCTTCAGTGTGGGTCACCGTGTTGGTTCTTTCTGTGGCAAGAATACTTGGGACAGTAGCTTAGCGAATGAGGAACCATTCGTCTGAGCTCAGTCTGGGAGGTTTTCATTCTGCCATGGTGAGACCATGTGGTGGAGTTAGCATCCCTTCACCTGTCTGCCGGGGCACAAAAGAGAGGAGTAGGGGGCTGAGACCAGTGTAACCTACAAAGACACGACCTCAGATGCCCTCAGGACCCCTGTCTTAGTCAGGGTTTTATTGCTGTGAACAGACACCATGACCAAGGCAAGTCTTATAAGGACAGCATTTAATTGGGGTTAGCTCTCAGGTTCAGAGGTTCAGTCCATTATCATCAAGACAGGAGCATGGCAGTGTCCTGTCAGGCATGGTGCAGGAAGAGCTGAGAGTTCTACAACTTCATCTGAAGGCTGCTAGAAGACTGGCTTCCAGGCAGCTAGGATGAGGGTCTTAAAGACCACAGTGACACACCCACTCCAACAAGGCCACACCCACTCCAACAAGGCCACACCCACTCCAACAAGGCCACACCCACTCCAACAAGGCCACACCTGCTAATAGTGCCACTCCCTGGGTCAAGCATATACAAACCATCACATCCCCCCACCCCCAGAATAATCTACCTCCTCAGCTTCCACAACCTCCCAAAATAGTGCCATCAGTGGGGGACAAGAGCGGGGTTAGGGGTGAGCATCCCAGGTTTGAAACACGATAGCCATTCAGTTTTCCCCGGACAGCATCAGAGAATAAATATATGTGGCTTGCGTTGCGACTTCTCGATTCTACAGATGAAGCCGAGAGCGGGCCAACAGGTTGACCACATCCTAAATGCAACCTTATCGACAGTGAGTCTGACTTGACTTGTGAGCCATCAGTTGCCAATGCCTGGGTAAATGTATCTGTTCTTCTGACCTCTCAGAGTCAGGAAAGACCACGGAGGGCTGCCCTGCTTAGTCTTTAACTCCCTTTGTCTTTCCGCTCACCTTCTCCGGTGCTTAGGGTCCATCCCATTAGGAAGCCAACCAGAGGTTAAGTAGAAATACACTTGCTAATTGTCCCACAGCATGTACTCTTATTGATGGCACCCCTCCACAGATCTCCTGGGCCTTGTACATAGTAGGCTTTCAATAAATATTGAGTGATGGATTGATTGAATCTGTGATTGATTGATGATGGACCCATTAGCGAAGAGAGCTGAATCCTGACGTACACTCATAGAAACAAGAAGGCCAGTTCCTCTGATGGCCTCACCCCCGAGCGCAGGGAGAAAAGCCCATCAGCGCCCATGCAGATGCACGTCGATTCAAAGCACGCACTTTATTAACTATGGTATCATTTAATCCTTCTGATCCTCAGAGCACCACTCTGGGAGGGGGCATCCCTTAGAGCTTGCCCTGGATAGCTAAGGTAATGGAAACTTGGAAATCAGGCAGTTCCCCTAAAGTGGTAGGACATGTGGCCTGGCAGGCACGGGACTTCAACCCACTTGTCCTACTTACAGACAGACTGTGAGGTTACAGGAGCCAGCGGAGAATGTTTAATGAAGGGGAGTGAGGCCTGATTGCTGCCGCAGTCTCTGAGCGGTGACGCAGGAAGGGAGACTGTGTTCAGACGTTTGGTTTTATATCACTCAGTCTGGAAGGGAAGCTTCATAGTGTGAGTCCTTACACCATAATCCCCCTCACGCCAGAGCGCATGGGAGCCTCTAAAACCAGAATGTGCAGCAAACCTGTGTAGATGATGTGAAGATGAGTACACACGTTTCACAGAGCACGTGCAGGCTCGTGTATAACTGGGGGAAGCCTCCGGGGCTGTGAAACTCGCTTCTTTGAGTTGAACCATAAAATGTGAATACAGCTAGTGCAGGCCCCAGTACCCACAGGCCTTTCTGATTGTACCTGTGCGGCAACAGAGTCAAGAAAACAACCTGATCTCTCTCTTTCTCTCTCAATATCTCTTCTCTCTCTCTCTCTCTCTCTCTCTCTCTCTCTCTCTCTCTATCTCTATCTCTATCTCTATCTCTATCTCTATCTCTATCTCTATCTCTATCTGTGTGTGTGCCCAGGTGTGTGTATATGTATGTGTGTGTATATGTATGTGTCTTTCTCTGTCTCTTTCTCCCCCTCCCTCCCCTCCCTCTCTCCTTCCCACCCCCTCTCTCTCCCTATCTCTCTCATTTCTCTCTCTTGCTCTCTCTCCTCCCTTTATGTGTATGTGTGTGTGTCTCTGTCTATCTCTCTTCTCCCCCTTTCCCTCCTCCTCCCCCTCTCCCCCCTCTCTCTCCCATCTCTCTTCTCTCCTCTCTCTCTCTCTCTCTCTCTCTCTCTCTCTCCCCTCCCCCTCATCCCTGGCTTTCCTCTCCCCAGTGCTTTAACTTCTAACTCCATCCTTACCAGTCCTGCACCAGCTCTCTCTCCTCCACCCACACCCTCTGTATTCAGCATACGAAAAGCCAACACACCCTTAAAACAAAACTAACCCTGCCCACATCTTAACCTTGAGGTTCTAGTGATCCGCTCCTGCTTCCTGGATGTTTTCCTCTTATCTTTAATTTGGGGCTTCAGGTATATCTCAGTGGTAGAGCCCTTAGCTAACATACACAGGCTCTGGGTTTTACATAAATGCTTATAATAATTTCAAATTTTCTTTAACGTGGATGTGTTTACTTCCTTGCAGATGAGGAGACTGGGGTTTTTACACTGCCTCTGTATGCATATGTACACACACACACACACACACACACACTCACACACACGCACGCACGCACCAGAGCCACACACGCCTAGTTCAGATGCTAATGATCCCGGAGGACATGAAGACTCTGGGACTAAGTCCAAGATTTGGGTCTCAGCTCTGTCCTGTTCTGACAATAATTTCGGGCAGTGTCCCCTTATCTATAAAGAAAGACACTTTAAACGCTTCCCCTGAACAGATCAAGTGGGGTACGGTAAGTAAAACTCTTGAGAGCATGGGCTGCTGTCATGGGATGGATGTTCAGTCTTTAGCCCTGGTCTCATCTCTCCTCCTGAGCCTGCCATCGGTAGCAAGACCTCTCTCTACAGAGGACCCAGCCTTGTGACTTTAGGAGCAGTGTAACAGATGTGGGTGAAGTCGGCGAGCAGCTGGCAACTTGGGACGTTGGATTAACAAAGAAGTTGTGATGATTGGGTGAGGCTCGAGGGTCTGAATGGTTGCTTTAAGATGAGAAATGGAAACCTCGGTGGTGTCAGCATGGGGGTCTGGAGCATTCTTTGTCAGAGGGGCTCCCTGTGTGTACATCGAAGGATGCTCAGTGGCCTCCCTCGCCTCTCCCCTCCTGATACCAGCAAAGCCCCCTACACCCACCGCTAGTCTCACCTCGTCTGAGACAAAGATGCTCATAGAGACATCCATGTGTCCTCTACAAGGCTAAAGTCAGCCCAGTTGAGATTTAGATGTTGTGGGGTCTGAAGCCACCTTGCAAGGTGGAACTTAAGCAAACACTGGCATGGTTTCTCCCAGAACTGAAGCTTCCTCCAAGAGTTAGGGAAACATGGAGTCACCGATGCATATGTCAGTGCAAAAAACGCAATTTGCTTTGTATGCAGAACTTCCTGCCCCAACAAAGGACTTTGGAAAAGAAATCGCTGATCTCACACCATCTTATTGAATAACAGTTTTTTGCAAGCTCCAGGCCTCCCTGCAGAAGAGCCAGGCACCCGGTGCTGCCGATAATATAATAAGGACAGAGACGGGTTGCGTGCCCGTGCCTCAGAAACACTCCCGAGTTGCTGGCTTTTATTAGCATCAAAACAAACAAGGGTCAGTGGGTCTCCCCGCAGCCTCCGTCTGTTTATAAATATATTTTATATAAACATATTCCGTAACTATGGCGAAGGCTTTCTGGGCTCACGGTGGCAAGCGTTCTCTCAAAACCGTCCTTAATAATTCATTTAGCAGGGCTATATTTTATCTTCCTTTTCATAAATGTTAATCTTTGTTATTGACTTCCTTCGGGGGAGGGGGAGGAAAACATGCACTTGTACGCGGTCACACCTGCTATTAAACGGCCTCTTAGGGCGGCATGGATGAATTTGGTGAGCGGTTTAATTGTCTCCTGTCTGCAGTTTTGTACGGTTTCCATGAGACCGAAGGATGATTTTTTTTTCCTTCCGGGTGCTGCTTATTTTAAATGTACAAAACCCTTGTGTGTAACTCCATTAGCTTCCCTACAGCATTGCCGTCTACCGTTTCCCTGGGGCTCTGGTGAAATATTGATGGGGCCCTTGCTTTTGTGGCTTCCTGTGATACACTAAGCATTTGTCTGATGTTAGCTAGGTTTGACTACATTCAGACCCGGCTCGGCAGTGACTTCAAAGGAAGCAGAACTGGAACAATACTTTTCCTCATTTTTTCCTCCCCTTTTTAAAAAAACAAAAACAAAAAACAAAAAAACAAACCACAGTGTTGAAGCTTTACCAGGATAGTCATTTTCTAAAATTTGTTTTTTGTTTTTGTTTTTTTTTTTAAAAAAAAAAATAGTTCAAATCGCGGGTTTCCAGGTAACCAAGCAAACTGCCAATATTTATGGCGACATATTCCTGTGAGGATCCCATGTCACTTCAGGTCGTTTGATGCGGATGTAGCCTGGCGACACATATGTACATGCGTGTGGCATGCACATGGACACACGCAGGGTTGAGGAGGATCCTGGTTCTGTGGAATTGCCGACATCCGCAAGCAGATGAGAAAATTCACCTCAGACACACCTGTTTCCAGATGTCGCTCTTTCTGTTGAGCTTCCCAGCACCTGAGACCAGGGCACCTTGGTTTATATTGGCCCATGGTCTCTGCTCAGGCTGCGGGTCTTTCTGTGGATACATTTTTAAATGGCCTTGTCGCAGTCTGGTGATCTCCAACATAGGTGTCGGGACTCGCACAGTGGGCCTGGTGCATGTGTGCTATGGAAGGAACTTTACCCCCATGCCCCAGGCCTAGATGATAGTATTAACTGTCCCCCGCATGGTGACAGCTAGAATAACTCCAGACATTTCCACATGTCCCCCAAGGGCCAAGGGACCAGGTGGCGTAACTGCCCCCTCTCCTGATCGAGAACTATACTCCAAGCATCCCAGCGTGTGCCTCCAGTACAAATAGAAGTATGGGTCACGGGGTTGGGGATTTAGCTCAGTGGTAGGGCGCTTACCTAGCAAGCACAAGGCCCTGGGTTCGGTCCTCAGCTCCAAAAAAAAAAAAAGAAGTATGGGTCACTCCAGTGTCACAGGCACCTGAAATCAGGCAGCTCCAGACAAAGCTCTCACAGCACAGTTTGTTGTCTGTTTGCTCGCACGTGGACACACATGTGTGGGGGTGCCCGTGCTCATGTGTGCCTGTGTGTGTGGAGACTAGAGGGCCACGTTGAGAGACCTTCCTGATCACTCCCCACTCTATTAGCTGAGGTAGGCTCTCTCACTGAACTTGGAGTTCACGCATTTGACCTATCTAGCTAGTCCCATCTCTGCCTCCCGGGTGCTGGGATAGCATTTGGAATGCCACATCCCCCTCTGAGGGTCCAAGCTCCCGTTCTCCCATAGAGTGACAAGCATGCTATCAGCTGGGCCATCTCCTCAGCCCAGCACAACACCATCTCCGTACTGACTGCCCAGCACTGTCCTGGCCCACTCTCAAAAGTACAGACACAGTGGGAATCTTTGTTGTTAAGAAAAGGGCTTTGACTGTGGTGGTGCCACAGATTTGTAAATTCTACCTGTGAGGGCTCCTCACTAAACTCTAATCCCCAGAGTGACATCAAGGATTTCCCTCCCAGGGCCTCAGCCGGCACGCACGCATGCTCATACACACACACACACACGCACGCACGCATGCACACACGCACACACACATACACACCACACAAGCACACAAACATGCACGCACGCACACACACACCTAGGCCCCAGATTTTCCATAGCCACTGACATCACGCTTGCAGCTAGAGTATACAGCAGAGAGTTGGCACAACCCCGCAGAGGACAGGGTGCTCATCTGCTTCACGCGTTGTATCCATATTTAATTAGTTCACCTGCAACTTTCTAATCTCCACAAGGTCGGAACACCTATGTCTCCTGCTTTTGTGTTTCTGGGGCCCAGCCTAGGACACACAGCAAACCTTCGGCTTTTCAAAGGAACGTTATTTAATTAAGGGACTAGAAGCATCTCCCCGAACTATGCTGTCCATCCCCAACCTCCACCCTGCCCACTCTTCTGTGAGCAGCTCTCTCTCCCATATTTCTTTCTTACAATCTGGATGGAGAAGATGGGAGGTGGGGCCCCAGAATAGGGTCTCAACGGAGAAAATTCACCCCCACTTTGTCCTCCTGTTGACCCCATCCCACAGAAACCCTAGAGCAGATGCTGTCCCCTCACGCGCTTATCTGAGGAAGCACTCTCCATGCTGCGCTAACAGTGACTGCATGCAGATTCTACATGCACTGGGGCCCCGAGCACAGTGAGGAAAACTCACACCTCTGATTGGATGCTTCCCCGACCGCCCGTCTTCATGTATTATTTGTGGAATTGTAGCTTTATTTCTTGTTTCTCTCCTCTCCCTCCCTCTGTTCTCTCTCTCTCTCTCTCTCTCTCTCTCTCTCTCTCTCTCTCACACACACACACACACACACATCCATACACAGACATACATATACACACATATACACACAAGCGCACACCCACACATCCATACACAGACATACATACACACACATACACACACATATACACACAAGCGCGCGTGCGCGCACACACACACACACACACACACACACACGTCAAATGACCTCTAGGAAGCACATCTGCACCTGGCACAAACAGGAATGAATGAGCTTCTGATCCTCGCTGGAACAACACCCTGTATGCTCGCGCTCTCTCTCTCTCTCTCTCTCTCTCTCTCTCTCTCTCTCTCTCTCTCTCTCTCTGTCTCTCTCTCTCTTGGCTAACACAGAGAATATAAACAATGGCCACGCGGAAAACGAGGAGTTTAAGATCACCCTTAGCTCTGTACTAGGTTTAAGGGCAACCTGGGCTAGCTGGGACCGTATCTCAGACAAAAAATAGAAAATGGAAAAGTAGCTTCCAATTCTTCAAGCAGCCATGGAGTGTAAAAGTTAATTGCTGAGACTAAATCCGGGGTTTGAAGACCAACATCTAACACAGTTCCCAGTTCACGGAAGCTGCTCCATTTGCCTGCTGCTTTTCCTTCCCTGAGGGAACAAGAGTGTCTGTCAAAGATTCAGTGAGGACTTCCGTTTGCCTCTACTGTCAGGGGATCTGGGGTTGGAAGAGGTGATTTTCCACAAGTACCTTTGGTCCCACACATCTGCTGTCCATTTGTGCTTAACTAAAGAGCTCAAACCATGGAGGAATATCATTCACACGCTGACGCCGTCCCTGACACCCCGCATATACAAATCACCAGGTGTCTGTCTACCTAGTTCTGCTTGTACGTCAATCTGGACGGCCGTCCGTCGGGGACAATCTCCAGAAGGGTGATCGGGAAACAGATAGATGGGGTCATGGAGGGAGGGGCTTGTGGAAGGGCCGCTCCTCCTGGGTTATCTACATAGTCAGCCTTGGTGCTTTGAGGTGGTCATGCCAAGAGATGACTGTACCACACAAAGGCTGTGAGACACCATGTAACCTGGCATCTGAACCCAGGTCTTCTGCAAGAGCAGCCAGTGTCCTTAGCAGCTCAGCCATCTCTCCAGCCTGTTACTATGATGGTTTAATGCCTGGCAGAAGTCCCTTGTGTAGTCTTAAGAAGTTCTTAAGCCAAGCGTGGTAGTTCATAGTAGTGCCTCCCAGCACTTGAAAGGCTGAGGAAGCCAACTGCCGTGTGTTCGAGGCCCATCTACTCTTTGTAGTGGGTTCTAGGTCAGTCCTGGCTACAGAGTGAGACTTTGACTCTAAATACATAATCAAATGATTAAAACAGTGACTTGGCCCACAAGAGATAGGAGAACTGATAGGCAGTCCTCATTGCTCCATTCTCTGTCAGCCTCTGCCGGATGATGTAAGAAACACACTGACTCTTGATCGACCCTCAGATGAGGTACCATCATCTGAAAGCCCCGTGAATTAAGCAAGAACGCAGCGTTCTTACATAGGACAGTGTGTGCTTCACCACAATAGGGCAGTCGTCCGTTGGGCGCTCTCTGTACACCATGCATCTCACCTTTATTTATCCTCTTGACATACTCTATCTCTTCCAAGAGGCCACTCAGTAAGCTGTCATACTTACATCCTACACCGCGAAGAAAAGGAAAACGTTTCTAATTAAACCATGACGTACCGTTCCCCTCTTATCGCTAAGGATTTATTTCGTACTTACTGAAAAAGCCTTTCAGATGTGATTCTTAAAAGATCTTTATGATGCAGTGTTTATATAGAACAGGGAGATAAGCAAAATAAATTAGGGAAGGCATTCTGGAAGTAGGCCAGGTGCCCCTTGGCAGCCTCTTTAAGATATCACTGATTATATGATTTACTTTAATTTCTGGGATGTGGAAATCTGAAAGGAATGTCTTCAAATAAGGGAAGTGACGTCTCGGAAGTGTATACTGTGTTCTGGGCTCTCCGGTGGAAAATATTACCACAGCCACGCCTAACATACCAGTCGCTCTCTTGTGGCATTTAAATGGCTGCATCAAACACCCGTTCGAGACTGCTGGCTGCCTCAGGCTCTCCAGCACATGGGACGATTCCTTCCACCTGCAAACCAGTACAAACAGCCAGTCTCTTAGGTTGCTCTGTGTCAAAGCAAAGACCAAAACCACCAAGACTACAGCCCTGTGACTCTAGAATAGAGGGCTCCTGGCCTGGCACAGAATAAACCTTTTGGCAGATCTTTATGCCAAAACTAGAAGAGAGACTGAGATGGAGTAAAACAAAGAGCAGGGTAAAAAAAAAACCTATGGTGTTTTCTTATTAATCCTCTCCGGCCATATTGGGTCACTGCTCTAATGGTCCCCATTTCCCAGAGGAAGAGGGATGTGGAGGAGAGGAGGCTCTTGCCCAAGAGCACACAGCTCTTCCAGAGCAAAGGTGGAGTCTTTGTTACCTCAGATGCTAAGTGCATCCACTTGATAGTTCTTGCTGAGGCAGGGGTAGGTGGGCTCCAGCATAAACCCGGGCACCATCCGGGTCTTGGTACAAAGGGAAGTCATTGACATCATAAATATCTTATGTCCAAAACATCCTCTGAGACACAGAAGGATACAATGTAAAAATGTATCAGAATTCTCTCCCAAGCAAGTAAGAAGCCTGCCTTAAGGAACTCCAATAAGCATGTTCTGTTCTGTAGCCCTGGTTACAGATCCCTTATGTCCCAGGTCCTACTGCCAAAATCCCTGGGGGAATGGTGACCCCATCAACCTAGAAACATCCTTACAGACACAGCCAGAGGTGTGTCTCCTAGGCGGTTTTAAAGTCCACCTACTTCTATACTATTGGAGAAAAGCAAAGAGGCCAAGTTGGTTAAAAAAAAAAAAATCCAAGGAGGAGAACAGACCAGCTAAAGACACACAGAGGAAGGACTCTGAGGATCCTACTGAGAAAAGTATTTAAAACAAATAGTTATTAAGTCAAGTTAATTTTACAGGTCAATGGGTCTCACTGTGACATTCATTCACACACACACACACACACACACACACACACACACACACACACAAAACCCCTTGAACAAAGACTTAGTATCCATAATAAAGAGCTTAACAATAGAAATGGAACAAGTGGTCTGACGGGCAGATAGACAGCTAAAGGACACACAGTCAATAAATGAGCAAAGGAATGCTCACCAGGATCCACCAAGGGAAGTCAAACCAAAACCAGGCTGAGATCTTTGAAGTGGCCTTAACCAGATATAGAATAGCTATTAACCAGATGTCCCAAGCCCGGCAATGCTGGTGAGGATGCGGAGGGACGGGAAGGCTGGCACACAGTTGCTGAGATTGCAGATTTGGAGATGTGCACACAGAGGTCTCCAACAAGGAGGACTTGAAGTTCGGCTTGCTAAACTATGAGAAGGATGGATGTCACTGGAGGATCTTGAGCAGGGCCATGTCACCTGATGGCCAAGAGTGTCAAGAAGTGACCTGTGGAGGAGGAGCACAGGGCAAGAGTGGTTAATGGGAATGAAAGCCAGTGAGGAAGGCAGAGCGACCTGTAGTGTGATAGGAGGACTAAGTTAACAACAATCGCCCACCTATTTCAAAACAGCTAAAGAGAGGACATTGAAGCTGCCAACACAAATGAGGAGTGTTAGCGGTTAGGGCTGCTAACCACCATGGTTTCCTCATCACATGCTGTCCATGCACGTGTCAGCAGCTCATCACACGTGTATGTGTGCAGTAAGTACATCTGTCTTCAGAATTAGAAAAGAGCTGAAACTCCATTGTAAGGAATAAGCAATCGGCTGTGCATAGCAAGGGTGTGGCCGGCGCCTGAGGAGCTGAGGAGGATGAGAGGCGCTAGGAAAACAGTTTTCACGTTCACCTGCCCTCACAGGGCACAGCTCACACTCACCTGTCCCCACAGGGCACAGCTCACACTCACCTGTCCCCACAGGGCACAGCTCACACTCACCTGTCCCCACAGGGCACAGCTCACACTCACCTGTCCCCACAGGGCACACAGTTCATACTCCCCTGCCTCCAGGGTACAGAGCAGGCCACAGTGCGAAGAAATGCTAAGAAGCTACTGTCCTCTGTGCACAGCAGGGCAGGACATTGGCCCCGAGAGCAAGGAGCTCTCTTCAAAGCTGAATTCTACAGATCCTGGATCCGTGGTCGTGGGAAATTTAACCTATGGAAGACTAAGTTGGCTCATCCTTGAAACACAACAAATGATGTCGTGCTCACCACCGGAGCCTTATGAGGTACAGAAAGACAGAATTCGTGAGGCCCTTATTAAGCAGTACTATTAAAAGTCCATGGCCCACCTAATGAAGTCATGTGATCTAAGCTGTCCTCACAGCAGTACCAGGTTAGACAGGGATGGCAAAATCTAGACTTCTAACTGGCTTCGAGAGGGGGGATCTCTCATGTGTCTGAAGCACATCCAGCTGAGCAGTGGGCGAACTCTCCAAACTGAAATAGGAATCACAGGGCTCTCTGGGCTGCACTCCCCACCCTGGGTCACAGAGAGGAGCTCAGTTTGTTCCGACAAGATAATATTGAGCAGACGCGGATGCCTCCGAGGGAGGAAGGTCTTTCCTATACGTAGTAGGTAGGGAGCTGGGGTAACGCTGCGCCCTCATCTGGGAGGCTAAGCCCGTTTGTAAGTGGCTTGTTAAGGCGCGCATCGTTTTCCTGATCGGCAATAGCGAGGCTGCAGCTTCAGGAACTAGTACGATCCGTCATCTTATTATATATTTAAGGCGCTTTTGGAAAACGCCGTTATTCACTCAACCAACTGCGTATATAGACTATTTAAAGCAGATTTTTGACCCAGTAGACTGTACCAGCTCCATCGATCCTCTCAATGGGTATGTGGGGACTCTTAAATATGCAGAATATTGACGTGATAGACTCTGAGCTCCACAGAAAAAACTCGTCAGACATCGGAGTCACAGGAGCGATGCTAAGGCTCTCAAAAGTGTTTCCGAAGCAGATGTGTATACAGCAAGCTCTGGGGCTCCGGAGGGAGGCAGGAGGCTTTGGAACAGGGTTCTGGTCTCTAGAAGTGGGAGTTGGTTCTGAATACTACTTGGTGTGGCTTGTGTGCGTCTGTGAACACAAAATATTCCAGAAGTCTGCTGAATGTCTCCAAACACCACCATCAGCATGGTGTTTCTTCTTTTGAAACAGGATCTTATGCAGCCCAGTCACCTCAAACTCTATGTAGATGAAGGTAGTCTTGAACTCCTAACCCTGCCGCTTCTACCTCCCAAGTGTCAGGACTTTTGGGGTTGGAAGAATTTTGTTTTATGCTACCAGGCTAAGAATTTCTTCTGGAGACTGGAGCGATGATGAGTCAGCAGGTGAAAGCTCTTGGTGCGTTTGCACCCAGTCCTACTTGGGTTTAGAGTCCGGCACCCACATAGTGTCTCAGGGACTCCAGCTCCGAGGCCCTCTTCTGCCCTCCACGGGCACGAGGCACACCAGCATGCACAGACGTACACGCAGGCAAAGCAGTTACACATACAAAAGAAAATACATAAGTGTAAAAAGAATTGATTTCATGTGTGTTAGTGCAAATTCGTTTCTTTAACTGGAAGTGAAAGGTTTTTTGACAGCAGGGACCCATCATCTTTGGAGAGTGTGTTTGTCTTTGTGTTGCTTCCACAGAATGCCTGGCAAATGCTGTTTAAGGAAGGAAGGGTTTGCCTGGGCTCACAGCATGAGGATACAATGTATCATGACTTCGTAGGCTGCGGGTGACATTGTGTCCACTGTGCCCTCAGTCAGGAAGCGAAGAGAGAGGAGTGCTGTCCTCAACTAACCTTCTCCGTTTTGTTCAGTCCATGACCCCATCCTAAGGAATGGCGGTAGCCAGGTTTGCAGCTGGTTTTCCCATCTAAATTAACCTAATTTAGATAACCCCTCACAGACATGCCCAGAGATTTGTTTCCATGGTAACTCGGAAACCCATCCAGCTGGCAATCAAAAGTGTGGAATGGAACTGAGGAGGAAACTCGGCACTTGTTGGGAGGAGTGGCACACAAAAGGGGTGGAGACCGGTGGTATGGAGGGTCACTTTCACAATGGTTGTGTCAGGCTGAGTGAGGACAGTGACAAGCGTCCTGTAGGTCAAGCTAGAGGTGTACTATAGTCTCATTCCATTAAATCCCCAGAAACCTGAATCTACATCCTGTTGGCTTTTTCCCAATGTGCCTGGGTGAAAGTAGGTTTACACAGGCAGAACTGGTGATGTTGTTCAGTCTTTGAACATCTTTAGGGAGTCTGAGCTATGCACAGTCACCCAGACACTGCCTGACTCGCCCACCTCTAGCATTTAAATCTTGACGTCATAGAAAGTGTAAGTGTAACAGTGGACACAGGGATCTGGGAAGAGCGGTGAGGTGAGTGGAGGGAGAGAGAGGCTGGGTTGATCCAGGTATCTGGTCCGGTGCTCAGTTGTACAGCAGGGATCCACAGTCAACAAAACCGTGACGTGCTGATAGTTCACAACCCCTGAGACAGGATCGCAAATGTCAAATATCAAAAGGACTGAAGATATTAACTGCCCTGATTCGATTACTATAAAACATATCTCTCTGTATGGAAATAGCCCTTGTATCTCCAGCATATGTAAAATTGTTCTATGCAAGCTTATACACTCCCAGGAGTGAGGTAGGGTGCCCCAGGCAACGGCAGGACTCAGCTGTGTGCATATTTGTAAAGACACCAATGGGAGCACCCAGGCCGAGCTGGCTCATGGGTGACAAGCTGTGAACTAGTTGCTTCCTCTGTCGCTGTGACAAAACACCTGACAGCAACCTCTTAAGAAAAGAAAAGTTGGGGTTGGGGATTTAGCTCCGTGGTAGAGCGCTTGCCTAGGAAGCGCAAAGCCCTGGGTTCGGTCCCCAGCTCCGAAAAAAAAGAAAAGAAAAAAAAAAAAAAGAAAAGTTTACCTTAGTCCATGGTGTGAGGAAGTGCAGCCCTCTTGGTGAGGAAGGCAAGGCAGGGCTTTGAGGAAACTGGTCACTCTACATCTGTAGTCAGGAAGCAGAGGCTGATACTTGGCTGGCAAGTCTTTTTCTTTCTTTTTTTTTTTTTTTTGGTTCTTTTTTTTCCGGAGCTGGGGACCGAACCCGGGGCCTTGCGCTTCCTAGGTAAGCGCTCTACCACTGAGCTAAATCCCCAGCCCGGACAAGTCTTTTTCTTATTGTTTTTACATCCTGTGTGCGTGCATGAACATGTGTGTGTTTCTGTATGTCTCTCTGTGTGTATGTGTGTGTGCCTTTATGTGCATGTACATGTGTTTCTGTGTATGTGTACCTGTATGCCCGAGTGCGTGCATGTGCGTGTGTTTATATGCATGTGTGTGTTTCTGTATGTCTGTGTGTGCACCTGCCTGTATGTGCATGTGTTTATGTGCATGTGTGTGTGTGTGCATATGCATATGTGTACTGTATATGCATGTGTGCGTGCTTCCCTATGTATATCTGTGTGTGGGTGCCTGTTGGTGCATGTGTTTATGTGCATGTGTGTGTATGTGTTTCTGTATGTCTGTGTGTGTGCCTGCCTGTATGTGCATGTGTTTATGTGCATGTGTGTGTGTTTCTGTATGTCTGTGTGTGTGCCTGCCTGTATGTGCATGTGTTTATGTGCATGTGTGTGTGTGTTTCTGTATGTCTGTGTGTGTGCCTGCCTGGATGTGCATGTGTTTATGTGCATGTGTATGTGTTTCTGTATGTCTGTGTGTGTGCCTGCCTGTATGTGCATGTGTTTATGTGCATGTGTGTGTGTGTGTGCATGTGTGAGGATGGCGTGTGAGTGTGTCACAGTGAACATATGGAGGTCAGAGGACAAGCCCAGGTGTCAGTCCTTCCTTTTTAAAGGCAGAGTCTCTCTTTGGTGTCTGCTGCACGCACCAGCCAGCCCACACCCTTCTTGGCATCCTCCTGTCTCTGGCTCCCATCTCACTGTGGGATCGCTGAATTCTAGGCACACACAGCTGTGTCTAGCTTTGCACGGATCCTGGAGATTTGAACTCGGGTTCTCATGCTAGGGCGGCAAGCATTTCACCCAGTGAGCATCTGTCCCGCCCTGCACTTCTTCTTTGCATGCAGCTCATGGAACGGAGCGACCTTAATTCAGGGTTCTACCTTCAGTGAGACCTTCCGGAACTATCACAGGCGCGTATAGGCTGTATTTCCATGATGGTTCTAAATCTGATCCAATCTACAGTAAAGACCAAACAACACACAGGCCATATGTCCTGTCCCCGTAAACCACCAGGCAGCGGTGTCCACCCCAAATCCCTGTCCTGGAGAAAGCAGGCGAGATACCACAAAAGAGAATGGCAATCGCTGACCTATGACGCCTCTTGTTTGTCTGTGCCCTTTAGAAGTCAAGATGGGGGAGGGATGGCTTTGAAGAAAGCATTCTCAAAGTACTCGTCACCCAACCCTTGGAGCAGGGCCAGAAGACCCTACAGGACTCTCTGCCAGAGGACGTAGAGAGAGCCCAGGGCTGTCTATCTTCCAGAATTTGGGAAAATCAGGCCATGCAGTTGCCCAGTGTGGGTCTTTCCCAGACCCAGCTGCCTGGGTTATATAAGTTGCCTCATTTAAAAGCTAACCTAGTTAATTAAGGACTAAACTCGGTGGGGATCCATTTGGCAACATCACTTGAGTTGTTAAAAATTGCCAGTCCCTTCCAGCACAAACTCTCTTTTATTCTTGTTTTAGAAAAAAATAAAAATCCAGTCAGATAAGGGCATTTGAAAAAAGTTCAGGAGAAATTGATTAAGAACAATGCCAAGAGATTAATTTTTTTTTCAACCGAACTTGAGAGAATGAGTGCCTAAAACTGAGAAATGCAGCTTTGGACACTCTCTTCACAGCTGGGTTTCTGCTCGTGTGACAGTGACAGTCAGGTAGGGTTTGGCCTGGCTGTGCTCCCTGAGCTCTTCCCAGCTCCTTCGGTTATATGCCTCAGCAACCCTCAAGGCAGGGACTGTGGCCATCTTCAGTCGCTAGACGGTGGCACTGAGGACACAGAGGTGTGTTTGTGATGGCAAACTGGGACTTGGCAGAGGGAGGGCCTAATGAAGGACAGACCACTCCTTTCCAACCTTTCTGCATCCACAGAGAAGGTGGCCACATATTCCCCTCTGGCTTGTCTTACACAACAGACAGAATTCTCTGCTCAGCCCCAAATCCCACTGGCAACTGGAGGCACCAAGGATAACCCCCTTCCTCTCCCTCGATCCCCAAAGCTTCAGATGGCCTTCATTGCCACAGTTCAGGACTGTGCCAGGAACAAAACCAAGAAAGTCTTCAGACGTTATCACGTGGGCACTGACAGAAAGACAACTCCAGGCTAAGGGTCCTGCGAGTGTGTTGGGGACAAACCTGGTCCCTGGAACTACAGGCCACCTAGAGACATCACCTGCCAGAAAATGATTTCATAACGGCGGAGAGAAACCGAAGACGATACCTCACGTTGCCATTACACACCGGCCATGGGCAGGTACGCTTGTGCCCTCATCCTCACACCTGCACACAAAAACAGTAGCAACAACAGAAAGATCTGGAAAAGAGACCACCAGGAGTGATGGATTAGGTCCAGAGACGGAGATACAGGAAGGACCACAGCGTAGAACCTAGAATCCGACAGGTACAGACTCAGCCCCCTACCCAGCCGAGTAACCCTGAGGATGCCGTTAGCATCCGCCTAGATTCTATTTCATCATCTGTGCAGAGGGAGACTAAAAGGCAGATAGAGTTAGTGTGAGGACCAAATGATGTGCGGTGCATAAAGACTTGAGACCAACGGTCTTAATGCATGGGTTGGTGCCCCACAGAACCTAAATATCGGGACCGTTTTAAGTCAGGAAACAAGCATCCGGGATGCTGAGGGCTCCCGCACAGTGAAGATGCTCAAGTCACTGCTAACTGTCATCATGAGAATTGATGCAAGAGAGAGCAGGTCCTGAGGGCCTGAAGCCAATGCTCTCCCCAGTCCTTACATTCAACCATGTGCTCAATGGTAGGAACGTAGCTCAATTTCCAAGTGGGTGCTGTGGCAGGGAATTCTGCGTTGGTGGGCTTCTCGAAGTGGAGCCCGCAACATGGAAAGGAAGGGCCGGAAGGTCCCCGTCAGCGTCACGCATGGCGGGATCAAAGAATCCCCAGGGCCAGCATGCTCTTCCCTGTCTTCCGACTTGGCGTTGCTCCATGAAACAACTTTCCACCTCGGACTTCTCCGACTCAAGAGACAGCAAATGTTCCTCACCCGAAACACGAGAAGCTGCCGGTTCCCTGACAACACCAATTTAGCTTCTGAGAGGCAACGGCGGACTTTCTTCTCCTTTTCTTTCTTCCTTAATGGGAAGTGGTCACAGCCACGAACTTAGCAAAAGGCTCGGGTTAAAGTTGGTCCGTTCTTGGCTAATGCAGTTAGACGTTTTCGAGAAAGGGCGACGAGAAGGGATCATTACCCATTATCTGCATGAAATATTTCAGAGAAAGAAGCGGCGTTTGCCAAGAAGAGACGAGAAGAGCTGTTTGACTTCAAGCCAGGCAAGAGGGAACAGGATCACCTTCACATTCTGTGGTGTGCGGGGCAAATGCTATTTCAAGTAAGCTGGAAGGAGCCTGGAGACCTACAGATGGTGCGCTCACTCCCACTCTTCCTGAAGGTCATTCTGGACAATGAGCCGGTGTTCCTTGGCACAAAAAGAGATAGACTCCTTCCCTTCTTGAAAAGAATGATGGGTGTGTGCGCGCACACGTACATGCATTTATATAGCCTTGAGGGGGAGAACGTATAGAAGATAAGTAACGCTATTTCGCTGCAAACAGTTGCTACGACTTCACAGTGAAAGCCTCCGCTTCTCCATTGAATAAGGAAGCATCAATCCTGCCATGATTGCTTCACCCTGTTTTTTTTTTTTCCTCCTCATCTCCCCACTCCCTACCCCGGTTCCTGATTGATGGCTGTCTCTAGGTTGAGGGTATTCTAATGATTTCAAAACCGGAGTTACCAGGAAGCTTTCTGAAGTGGCTTCCCTTCTCCGTGAATATTTTCTCACCCTGCTTTTTAAAATTGTCACTAAGATAGGTCCACATAATAATACATGCTGGCCTGAAACCTGAGGTAGCTGAATATAAAGGTGGTTTTCTTTTTATTCCTCAGAAACCGCTTCTGCTTCAAGCACTTGTCACTTCTCCCGACGTAAAGCCTGGGGCTTCGAGCCGAGCCCTTTTCCTCTTGGATAGCGAGCAGAGTTATTTCTCAAGGATTGCAGATGCTATCCTTATGGGTAATGGTGTCATACGATGCTCTGTGTTTGAGCGTCCCTTCTACACAATTTCCCTGCACAGATGTCACCGGCACCTTACACAAATGACTCCATGCTAAATACCGAGCCTCGCGCCCTGGAGGAGGCCACCTTCTATATTCACTCTAAGGAAACTGTCTCGTAGCAAATGCAAATACCACACGGGTTTTTGCTGCTTTCGGATAAGATTCCAAAACAACAGGAAATGGAGGCGAAAACTGATTTCAGCTGCAGCGTGTTGGTCACGTTGAAGCTTAGGGTTCTCTGTGCTTCTGGTGTCCATTTGGAGGTCGAAGGAATACCAAATCCCGAGGGGTTTGTGTACTTTCTGGGATGAGATGCCCTGACTAATTTACAAACTAGACCTTATTATTATTCCCCTCTGGTGGTGAAGATCTTTGAAAATATCAGCACAGTCCCCAGGATCGCAGTAAGCAATATGTGGCAGATTGGACCAGGCCTGCCTGGCCCTAGGATGGTGCCTGGCCCTAGGATGGTGCCTGGCCCTAGGCTGGTGCCTGGCCCTAGGCTAGTGCCTGGCCCTAGGATGGTGTCTAGTCCTATGCTGGTGCCTGGCCCTAGGGTGGTGCCTGGTCTAGACTGATGTACCGTCTTACCTGTCCATTACTTGATGAGTTCTTTCCCAGCCTCTCCTGGTTTTGAAATAGATGCTAAGCTATTGATCTACACCCCAGCTTCCTTTTTACTCTTTATTAGGAGACAGGGTCTTACTAACTTTCCCATGCTAGCCTTGAACTCACTTTGTAGCCCAGGCTCACCTCGATACAAGATCGTTCTGCCTCAGCCTTCCGAGTAGATGTGATTGCAGGGCCCAGTTTCATAAGTCCCACAGAAGTGATTTACAAGTCTCTTGCCCAGAGTTTCTCAGGCAATACCATCTGACCTCCAGTGTATACGCCTGAATCACTCAGCCTTTCCCCAAAGCTGGCTCCCACACGCCCTTAAGAACAACAGAGTAGAGACCTGTATGGCCGACTGTCTCTCTCAGCTTGGTTATTTACCTCATGGAGTCTTGATCATAGGAGATCGTCTAGAAGGATCCCTATTCTGTAGGTTTAAGGATGAGCCTATCTGTCTGCGTTCCTAACATGATTTAGTCATGGCTACTCTTCCTTTGTTGACATGAGAACACACCCTGAACAGTGAGAGACCGTAGGGCAATGGGTCCCCAGATGATTCTTTGTCCTGAATAAAGAACCCAGAGGCTTGGAGTGAAACTGACAGGTGAGGAAACTAGTCAGAAAGTTAGGGTGACAAAACCCACAGAAGCAGTCTAGATCTTCTGCCGTGGAGTCTCTCCTGCTCTCCATCCCACACTCAGGGATTGGAAATGAATGGACCCCAGGCACACCTGGTTCTCCACCCTGTAGCGCTGACCGAAACAAAATGCCTGGGGAGGACAGCTCAGTTGGTAATGAGCTTGCCTTCCGAGCGTGAGGACTGGGGTTTGAGGTCCAGCTGCTGTGGTCCACACTTGTATCCTTGGCATCAGAGGCCAAGACAGGCAGAGCCCTGGGGCTCCCCAGTTGGCCAGTCCACAGAAGTCAGTGATCCACAGGAACCAGTGATCTCTAAGCCAATGAGCGATGGCCTCTCAGCAATGACACCTGAGGTTGGTCACACCTCCTCGTTCGTCCCTGACTCTGCCATAGAGCCTGAGTAGCCATTATGCTTCTCCACCATGGCACCAACCGTACTGCCACCCGCAGCCCCTCAGCGTCTCTCAGTCAAGATACACGTCTGTTCCTATTTACCCTCCTGTGTCAAGATTGTTTCTTTTTCCAAGTGTTTACCCTCCTGTGTCAGGATTGTTTCTTTTTCCAAGTGTTTACCCTCCTATGTCAGGATTGTTTCTTTTTCCACGCGGTCTACTTTCCTCACTTCAATCACCTGTGTTCTTGCAAAGATGTGTGACCTTTCCGTGACCCCTCTCTCCATTCTAGCCCCTGGTTTCTGTCAGTTACTCATCTGTCTCCTCTCCTTGGCCTTGGGAGGATCTGACAGGTCAGAAGTCCCTGTGAAACTCACCCAAAGTATCTTTCTTGCCTGTGGGAGCAGAAGATAAATATTTTTTTTATTTCAAATGATAAAGTTAGAGAAGCACAATGGGCTGGCTGAGGGCCCACCTCCTTGGGCTTGCATTAGCTCATCATTCTGGCTAGTGAGGGAGATGTGGAGAAAGCCACAATGCAGCAGGAGGAATCAGTCCCACCGTCTGAGATGATGGGCAGGGAAGGTACTGGTAGTGAGAGCTCTGATGCATAAATAGACCATTTTAATATATAGCACAACTGACAGGCATCCATCTTGTATGTGAATTGTTCTAATTCACTGACCAGTTTCCCAGAAGGGGGAGAGTAGGACATGGGCGGGGAGGGGGGCGGGAGATGGGGGGTAGGGGAGTCCTGCTCTCAAAAAGTTTCTCATTTGTTTCCAAAAAGTCCCGGTGGTCTCAGGATGAGTCTTGCTGGTATTGTTCTCTCTCTCTCTCTCTCTCTCTCTCTCTCTCTCTCTCTCTCTCTCTCTCTCTCTCTCTCTCCCTCTCTCTCTCTTCCTCTCTCTCTCTCTCTCTCTCTCTCTCTCTCTCTCTCTCTCTCTCTCTCTCTCTCTCTCTCTCTCTCCAGTGTTCCCTCGAACAAAGAATGCTACTTATTTGGTTCTGAGGTTCAGACAGAGGACCTGGGTTCTATGTACACAACATAGGTGGGCAGAGACTCCCACAGCCATCCAGGATCTGGTCACACTGAGAGAGAGAGAGAGAGAGAGAGAGAGAGAGAGAGAGAGAGAGAGAGGCGCAGATTGGCCCCTCCACATCACCCCTAGAGGTCCTAGCTCTGACTTTGTCCACCATCTAGAACAGTGCACAGCCCACGTTCACCAAAACACAAAAGCTCGAGAGAAGGGAGGCCTTACCCTGTGTGGTCATTTAGCACACCTCCTGGGTACATGGTGTATAACTGTCCCCATCCCTCGTTTAGATCTGCCAAGCGAACAAAGAACTCTTTGTATGACTTTAAGCCGCCAATCAATAGAACAGACAGGCAAAATGACCCTGTCACTGTCAAGTACATTATCAAATGAGATCTTGGTCAATTTCTGATTTGTTTTTTAAAATCCGCCTTCTTAAGCTTGAAGTTTTTCCTCCAGTTAAAAACTTTGTCAGTTTTAAAACAGTCAGTGCCTTCATGAATATTTTTTTTTGGCAAGACAAACGTACAGTAGAGAAGGTCCGATGTCCAACAAGAGACTGCCTATGAGTGATTCATGTACAGTATCGTTTAAACGATTTCCACTGAAGGCTTTCAGAACAGCCAAGGTGATCATTTTTTTAAGTAATATTTTCCTTTTTGATCTTTAGTTTTAAATATAAGAGAAATTTTCTAAAAACATAAGGATTTCTCTCTGAATTTGCCCACATACTGTGAAAGTACAAAGAATTCAGGAGATGGCCTCTCTGATAGCTGTGGAGCAGTGATGAAGTTTATCTTCCTATGTTAGAGGCAAAATTAGCCTGTGGTGTCAGCCTGTATGTGAGGCCTCTCTGAGGCAGGCTGTTCACCCTAAGAACCTAACTCAGGGCCTCCACTCCCACTGATGCCCGACAAGGCCAATTTCTGCTACATATGCACCTGGAGCCATGGGTCCCTCCATGTGTACTTTGGTTAGTGGTTTAGTCCCTGGGAGCTCTGGGGAGTCTGGTTGGTTGATGTTGTTGTTCTTCCTATGGTGTTGCAAACCCCTTCAGCTCCTTCAGTCCTTCCCCTAACTCCTCCACTGGGTCCCCATGCTCAGTCTGATGGTTGAATGCAAGCATCCACCTCTGTATTTGTCAGGCTCTGGCAGAGCCTCTCAGGAGACAGCTATACCAGGCTCCTGTCAGCAAGCCCTTCTTGACATCAGCAGTAGTGTCTGGGTTTGGTGTCTGTAGATGGGATGGATCCCCAGGTGGGTTGGGGGGCTCTCTGGATGGCCTTTCCTTCAGTCTCTGCTCCGCTCTTTGTCCCTGCATTTCCTGTAGACAGGAGCAATTCTGGGTTAATATTTTTGAGATGGGCTATTCCTAATCTTCATACTTAAATATGAATCCACTCTGCAGAAAGCTGACTAACCAGAAAGCCAGTGGCTCCATTAGCCAGAGAGCACGGTTCCCGGTGTGCTCCTGTGCCATGAGTAAAGGAGGCAGACGCCATCTATGCGGAGGCAGTGATCACTGCTTAGTAGAGAGCCAGGCCTGTTGCTCAGGAGCCATCATTCATTCATTCATCCATTCATGCATTCAAACAAGGAGGACAAAACATAGTCACGCCTGCCAGGGTGGGACTTGGGAGAAGCAAGGTTTGTGAGTTTGACAGTTGGGGCAGATATTTCCATTCCGTGGTCAGTGGGAGCCTCAACCAATCAGAGAACTGGAGAAAAGTAGTACTCTTCCTACAATGCCGTGGGTCGGCTAACGTGTGCTCTGACTGAACTCAGAGAAAGAAGGGAGACTGGTGAGGAAAAATATCGTTTTGAGAGAGAGTCTTGGCTAAGAGGGGAAGAGAATGAACTCCTTCCTAGGAGGTGAAAAAACAGGTTAGTTGTCCGTTGCATTTTGCTCCTTAGACATGGGGAGCAGGGAGCGTGTGGCTACTCGATACCACAGGAGGCACACCAACACCGAATCCTACTGGCTCCTGTGGTGGGTGCTGGGAGTTTGCCTTTCACTCTAAGTGTACCAGAAAGTCAATGCTGGAGTTAAAACAGGAATGTCCCGACCTGACCCATTTTACATAGAACGTTCTGGCAACAGAGCCAGGCAGGAGAGTGCACACCTGTCATTCCAGCACTCCAGAGGCTAGGACAAAAGTTCAAAGCCAGCCTGGGCTCCATACAGAGAATCCGTCTAAAACTAAAGACAGAGTATTCTAGGAGGCTGGGGTAAAAAGAGGCAAGAAGGCCACCGGTCCATCCTCGTGGAGAGTACGGCAACTCCATTGAGCAGAGGGAAGTGTGGAAGCGAAATGGTCAGGTCAGCCCATCATCCAGACACAGGACTGACAGGGGTTGCTCATTTGTTCCCTGTCCTGGGGGTGGAGGGTTTCTTGTGGCCGGATTCAGACAATGGTGAGGGGAAGGATTAGAAAGCGAGGTGGCAAGCTTGATCTTCAAGCCGAGAATCAACAGAAAAGGTTCTGTGGTGGAGCCCAGCTCTCTCCCCGCACCTTGGCGTAATTGTGAGAACTCCTTTTGCTAAGCGAGTATGCATAAGGACGAATTTGCCACCCGTCTGCGTGGCAGCCAGAGTCGCACATGATGCCAACTTATTAAACAGTTCATCGATGGCAAGAGACACAGACCTTCATTATGCGGTCCAGTCACCCGGCTTCAGGCTGCCTCTGCCTGCTCACCTCTGCTGCTGGTGGCAAACAGAATCCCTCGGATCAAGTGAACAGTTTTGAATGTTTAATATTAAAATGTGGCTTTGAGAAACTCCTCGGAACCCTGAGCCATTGTTAAGACACACTCCCTTTGACAGGTGCGCAGGCACTCTTTTTTTCTTTTTTATGAGGCTTCTCAACGTGTTATTTTATCGGGTGCCTGAGATTTAGTCTATTCTGCGGAAGCAAACAGACAAAAAAGGGTCTCTCAGCACGAGTTACTCTGCTGTAAAGGTTATAGTAAACATGTCAATGCCTAATTAAGCAGAAAATTTTATCTGTATTGTGGGGGAGGAGTGTGCTGTCTCCGACTTTTCTTCTGGGGAATCCATTTAGAAGGACAAAGTAGATTGTGAGGTTGAACGGGTCCGGGAAGTTTAGCATCCAAATGTCAGCAGAAACGGGGGGAAAATGGGAAGAAGTAATAGTTCTTATCCCTTGCTGGAATATGGCACGGGCTGGCAGACTGACTCTCTCTCTCTCTCTCTCTCTCTCTCTCTCTCTCTCTCTCTCTCTCTCTCTCTCTGTGTGTGTGTGTGTGTGTGTGTGTGTGTGTGTGTGTGTATTTTCTCTCTGTGATCACACTACCCATAAGCAAAGTAATAATATGTTATAGCCTGTTATAGCCATGGACAGTGTTGCTGACGTGGCATTTGTCCCAGAGTCATGACACCCATTTGCTTTTCAAAACTGACTGCAGAAAGTTCGCCTAATTCCACTTGCAAAGGTGATAATAATATTTCACCAAGAGGGACAGCTCACGCCTGTAATCCCAGCAATGAGGAAGGGGAGTTGTGAGAACTCGCAGCCAGCCTGGGACTGACTACGCAGAGACATTCAAAAGAAACAACAATGGCAAACCGACCCCTAGCTGATGGCTAAAATGTATCTGATTTCCGAAGTACCTCTTAAATCTTAGGAAACTTTTCTTTCTTTATAATTAATAACTTTCTCCCTGAGAGTAGCAGCCTAACCCCTCTTTAAAATACTAAATTAGTCCTGGGGGAAAGCGAAGAGGCAAAGAATGGCAGGGAGGGCCTGATGCCGGTGCTTGGTTGTTTCAAAATGCAGTTTTCTTGCAAGAAGTGGCCACTTATTAATGGTCGCTTGGATGGATTGAGTAGTTTTCTTTTCTTCCAATCAATTCATGGCACTAGAGACTAGCAACACCAATTTAATGAAAAATCCGCTTGTCAGCTTGCTGGGGAAGCAAAAAAAAGCACCACACCAATAACAATAAAATAACAAAACACAACCATAAAACTTGTGGCCAGACTGAACTTTTACATTGTATCTTGTTTTATGGACTCCCGCCTGAAACTCCTGGGCTCTTGTCTTCCGCCTTCCCACAATCCTCTCTGAGGAGGTGGATATCTGCTTAGCCATCGCCCAAATTTTACTGCCGCTCTGGGAAGATTTTCTTACTCATTAGATTGGCAGTAGAGAGAAGGTGTCCTGGACAAGACAATGGATTCTTTTAGCAAACAGAAGGGGGTGGGAGGACCCTGCATGCTCTGCAACTTTCTTCATTCTGAAGCCTCAGTGTCCTGACCTATAAAATAAATGGATATGGGATAAATGTTAAAGATTGTGCTTGTAGACTGGAAGGATGGTTCAGTGGTCACTGTGTAAGCATGAGGATCAGAGTTTGGAAAGCAAGCACCTGCGTATATGCCAGGCTCGCGCTCTCTCTCTCTCTCTCTCTCTCTCTCTCTCTCTCTCTCTCTCTCTCTCTCTCTCTCTCTCCCAAGCTTTAGGCTTGGCATATGGGAAGACTAGGACCTGATATCAGGTTTCTCTCTCCCCTTGCCATCAAGAGGGAGAGTGATGTTTATGAAGAAACACCACATTAAGATCATGCTGGCCTTGCAGATCTGAAGCTGGGTCCTTTGCATGGGGGACATCTTTGGTTATATCTTACCCACGTGACTTTAAAAGACCAGGTGGAGAAAATGAACCCATGGGCATAAATAGTCACATTTCCCCTCAGCAGTGATGGGGATTTGCCCATTAATTCTCTTTTGCTCCCGCTCTCTCTCTCTCTCTCTCTCTCTCTCTCTCTCTCTCTCTCTCTCTCTCTCTCTCTCTCTCCCGTGCCTGCGTTTTCCCTGTGCAATTACTGGCCCTCAGTCCTTTCAGAGAAAGGAAAGTATGCATTCCCCAATAGCATTTTGCATCCACAAATCAACTCTATAATTGGCATCTCGTGACGGGTACCCACAAATCACAGTGCATTTGAAATTATAGGAACAAGATCGAGAGAGTATTTTCAGCCGTGTCTGGAAAGGTCTTCATGAACCTGTGAGAGAATAATAGACTCGCCCCCAAATCTCCCATTCTCACACCATTCACCATTATTTTAAAAATCATTGTATTTGCTGAGCTTACATAATTTTTCAGCCATTGGTAGGAGATTGTATTTGCATACCCCATCCTCTCTCTCTCTCTCCCGGCCACTCTCCATAAATAACAATGTTACAACAGAAAGACACAGGCTCTCAAGGATATAATGGCTGTGCGTCCAGGTTCCTATTTAGATGAATTCAGGCCAATGCTCCCAAATGTCTTGGAGCAGTTTGCCAGGGAGATGCTAAGGACCAAGCCCTAACTTCCTTATGAGCCAACATTCTCCTGTACCATGATGTTAATAGGATCTATCTTTCAGTTTAGATTTCCAGGAAACCATACACACGAATGTAGCCACCGCCCCGTTATAGGAATATCAGAGTGATATTTGGCCCCTACATTGTCAACTTGTAGTCATAGTCATTCACGAGAATTGTGCCTTTGCCAAGATAAAAAGGAACAGGTAACAGATGGCACAGAGGGCATCATTTGGGCTCTGGGGATGTTCTCACTTGGCATGGTGCCCGCCTAGCCTGCCTGAAAGCTGGATTTTATCCCCTGCATCACATAAACTAGATATGACGGCTCGTACTTGTAAGCTCCTCACTGAGCAAGTAGAGGTGGGAGGATCAAAAGTTCATGCCCTGCTACATAGCAGATCTCAGGCCAGCCTGGGCTACATGAGACCCTGTCCCAAAATAAAACACCAGCCTTTATCGATCCCTGTTTCTGTGGAAGTTGGTCAAAGTATAGATTGTGTTGCTATTCAGTTCAGACTGGGTAAGCGGGGACTTGGGGATGGACTCTGTTGGCTGTTCTCACACTTAGTTCATCTTTCCCTATCTCCTACAGGGTATGCCCAGGAGGAAGTACTGAAGGAAGAGGAGGAAATAAAGGAGGAAGAGGAGGAAGACGAAGACAGCGGTTCCGTGGCTCAACACCAGGGCAGCAATGACACCGGGACAGATGAGGAGCTAGAGACAGGCCCAGAGCAGAAAGGCTACTTCAGCTGCCAGAACTCGCCAGGGAGCCACCTGTCCAATCAGGACGCAGAAAACGAGTCCCTCCTGAGCGATGCCAGCGACCAGGTGTCAGACATCAAAAGCGTCTGCAGCCGAGATGCCCCAGACAAGAAAGCAAACCCTCATGCCAAGCTTCCCAGCGAACCCCATAACTGCATGGATAAAATGACAGCTGTCTACGCCAATATCCTGTCAGATTCCTACTGGTCGGGCCTGGGCCTCGGCTTCAAGTTATCCAACAGCGAGAGACGGAATTGTGACACCCGCAACGGCAGCAGCAAGAATGATTTTGATTGGCACCAGGATGCCCTGTCCAAAAGCCTACAGCAGAACTTGCCTTCCCGGTCCGTCTCTAAGCCCAGCCTCTTCAGCTCCGTACAGCTGTACCGGCAGAACAGTAAGATGTGTGGCTCGGTGTTCACGGGGGCCAGCAGGTTCCGCTGCAGGCAATGTAGCGCGGCCTACGACACTCTCGTGGAGCTGACAGTGCACATGAACGAGACGGGCCACTATCAAGACGACAACCGCAAGAAAGATAAGCTCAGACCCACGAGCTACTCCAAGCCCCGGAAAAGGGCCTTCCAGGACATGGACAAAGACGATGCTCAAAAGGTTCTGAAATGTATGTTTTGTGGCGACTCCTTCGATTCTCTGCAAGACCTGAGCGTCCACATGATAAAGACAAAACATTACCAAAAAGTGCCTTTGAAGGAGCCAGTACCAACCATTTCCTCCAAGATGGTCGCACCAGCCAAAAAGCGCGTTTTCGACGTCAACAGGCCTTGCTCCCCCGACTCCACCACGGGCTCGCTCGCAGACTCGTTCTCTTCCCAGAAGAGTGCTAACCTGCAGCTGCCCTCCAACAGCCGCTATGGCTACCAAAACGGGGCCAGCTACACCTGGCAGTTCGAAGCCTGCAAGTCCCAGATCTTGAAGTGTATGGAGTGTGGCAGTTCCCACGATACTTTGCAGCAACTCACCACCCACATGATGGTCACGGGCCACTTTCTCAAAGTCACCAGCTCTGCCTCCAAGAAAGGGAAGCAACTCGTGTTGGACCCGCTGGCTGTGGAGAAAATGCAGTCGCTGTCTGAGAGCCCAAACAGTGAGTCTCTGGCCCCTAAGCCGTCGAGTAACTCCCCCTCCGAGAGCACAGCCTCCGCCACCGAGCTAAAGAAAGAGAGCAAGAAGGAAAAGGGGGAGATCAACGAGGATGAGCAAGGCGTGAAAAACGAGGAGTATGAAGACGCTTTACAGAAACCTCTCGACCCTACCATAAAATACCAGTATCTAAGAGAGGAGGACCTGGAAGACGGCTCAAAGGGCGGCGGGGACATTTTAAAGTCACTGGAAAATACCGTAACCACCGCCATCAACAAGGCCCAAAATGGTGCTCCCAGCTGGAGTGCGTATCCAAGTATCCATGCAGCCTACCAGCTGTCGGAGGGCACCAAGCCGCCCATGGCAATGGGCTCTCAGATACTGCAAATCCGACCCAACCTCGCCAACAAGCTAAGGCCCATCGCGCCCAAATGGAAGGGCATGCCACTTGGCCCCGTACCCGCAAGCCTGGCCCTGTACACTCAAGTCAAGAAGGAGGCAGAAGACAAAGAGGAAGTCATGAAGCAGTGCAGGAAGGAAAGTCCCCACGAAGAGGCAACATCTTTCAGCCAGCCTGAGAGCGAGTCTTTCTCCAAAATCGAACCACCTTCGGAATCCAGAAAGGCCGAGTCCTGTCCCCTGAAGGAAGAGGAGAAGCTGCTGAAAGAGAAACCGGAGCCGTTAGAACCAGTGTCTTCTCTGACCAATGGATGTGCAGTGGCTAACCACAGCCCGGCCCTGCCTTCCATCAACCCGCTCAGTGCCCTGCAGTCCGTCCTGAACAACCACTTGGGCAAAGCCACCGAGCCCTTGCGCTCGCCTTCCTGCTCCAGCCCCAACTCAAGCACAATCCCCATGTTCCATAAGTCCAGTCTCGGCGTGGTGGACAAGCCGGTCATAAGTCCCACCTCTACCAGGCCGGCCGCCAGTGTGTCCCGACACTACCTGTTTGAGAACACCGACCAGCCCATCGACCTGACCAAGTCCAAAAGCAAGAGAGCCGAGTCCTCGCAAGCACAATCCTGCACGTCCCCACCTCAGAAGCATGCTCTTTGTGACATTGCTGACATGGTCAAGGTCCTCCCGAAAGCCACCACCCCGAAGCCAGCCGCTTCCTCGAGGGTCCCTCCTGTGAAGCTGGAAATCGACGTGAGACGCTTTGAGGACGTTTCAAGCGAAGTCTCCACTTTGCACAAAAGAAAAGGCCGGCAGTCCAACTGGAACCCGCAGCATCTCCTCATCCTGCAAGCCCAGTTTGCCTCGAGCCTCTTCCAGACCTCAGAGGGCAAATACCTGCTGTCTGACCTGGGCCCTCAAGAGCGAATGCAAATCTCAAAGTTCACGGGACTCTCCATGACCACAATCAGCCACTGGCTGGCCAATGTCAAGTACCAGCTTAGGAAAACAGGTGGGACAAAATTCCTGAAAAACATGGACAAGGGGCACCCCATCTTTTACTGCAGTGACTGTGCGTCCCAGTTCAGAACCCCCTCTACCTACATCAGCCACTTAGAGTCTCACCTGGGCTTCCAAATGAAGGACATGACCCGGATGGCCGCTGACCAGCAAAGCAAGGTAGAACAGGAGATCTCCCGGGTGTCGTCGGCTCAGAGGTCTCCAGAGACAATAGCTGACGAAGAGGACACAGACTCTAAATTCAAGTGTAAGTTATGCAGTCGGACATTTGTGAGCAAACACGCAGTAAAACTCCACCTAAGCAAAACGCACAGCAAGTCACCAGAACACCACGCTCAGTTTGTAACAGACGTGGATGAAGAGTAGTTCTGCAGGTATGGGGTGTGCTCCCAGGTGACGGCGACTGTGGCCTTGTGAGGAGCATGTTAAAAGGAGATGGGTCTGCTTAGAGGCAGAGGTCTCCCGAGGCCTCCCAGGACCCTAGTTTGCTTCCATAGACTTACTTTTACAAATGACAGGCGGCCAGGAGTGGGTTCTAACAACCCCCTCCCCACACATGTCCTCCAGTTTAGCCCGGAAGCAGGATACAATGTATCTACGAGAGATGAAGCTCATGGTTGCGCATAGAGCTCCAGGACACACGATTCCCTTAGCAACCTAAGGCCCAACCTCCAAGGTCCAGCTTCCCCTGGTTTTAATTAACAAGGACTAGATTCCATTTTGCCATCTGCCTTCCCACAGCAATGCTTAATACTTACAGAGTGGGAAAGAGGTGGCGCCAGAATGAGGACAGTGGGGGGAGGGGGACCTCCCAGGGGCCGTTATATACAGAGATAGCTTAATCAGTTCACGAATGGCTTAATGTTGTCTTTTTTCTCAGCCCTTGCAATGAATACATTTGGTAGCCAACTTTTAGTGAAGGCTGCCTCTGCGCTCCTTCCGTTTCCTTCCTATATTCATTTTCCTACGGAAGAGCAGGGACCCTTAAGGGGGACAGTCGGGATGCACTCCTCTGTGCAGCAGGGAGATGGAAATGCCTTTTGATTTTCCTTAGGATAAACTCGGGATCAGAATCCGCCTCTTAACAGATTCGAAACATCCCTGAGAGTTTGTTTCACATATAGAAGTGGATAGTCGAAGCCTGTATGTGGCCACGTGAGTAGGGTCCATCCCACAGCTTCAAGATATATATTTTTTTTAAATTGGGCTGGAGGTGCAGTTTGGTAACAGAGTACTTGGCCGAGTACTTGCCCGGCACTCATAAGGTCGTGGGTTCAAATCCCAATACCAAAACGAGGAAAGGAAGGAATTTGTTCCGTGTATCATAGAAGTTCATGCCTTGCTTTGTTACCAATGCCCATGTTACTTATGTCACCTCCAGGAGAAAGGCCAGAGACCAAAGGCAAATACTTTATGGCAAATTAGTCACGTAGGCTGCTTCCAAATATTGAGCTCAAGCAAGGCTGGATGTCAACAAACCTCCCTCACAGGATTCCTCTGCTTCCTCTTCTCTCCCCTACCAGCATGTCACCCCCAGACGCTAGGGACCCCAACACACATTCAGATTGACCTCTGCCTGAGGCTCCACCCCAACGCTAGGACCCAACATGAACTAAGGGCTTCGTGCTTTGCAGCCCAGCGTATGCCCCACAGCATCACTGAACCCCTCTTAATTAACTCACGACAAATTATGGAAGCTTACGATATGAGCCCTCGCCACCCCGTCTTTGCAAAGCTTTTACTTTCACACAGGAGACTTTCGGGCCAGGCTTTACAGGTACAGATGCTAGGGGAGTTTCAGGTAGAGGAAGGTCCCGTAGGGCACACATGCTTGCCCCACGCACATGCTCCTCACAGAGCTAGAGAGCTTCCGAGTGGGAATGCTTGACTCGAGACTCTTCCCTCCAGGTGGGAATCCATGCTTCTGATTTGGGGACCCCCCTCTTGAGGGCCACCCCTATTGTTTGCATGCCTTTATCATGATAATTAAATGTTCCGGGCAGATTCATCTCCGGGTTTCCAAGCATGATTGTACACATCTTACCTTACTGAATGGAAAGCCATTTTGCATCTGTCGAGCCCACACTCGAGCTCTGGGTTCTGCCACGTGCTATTTATTTACCATATCACATTTTAAATTTTTAT
This sequence comes from Rattus norvegicus, assembly GCF_021556685.1. Taxonomy (NCBI): domain Eukaryota; kingdom Metazoa; phylum Chordata; class Mammalia; order Rodentia; family Muridae; genus Rattus; species Rattus norvegicus. The sequence continues at coordinate 158,447,884 of NC_141536.1, forward strand.
GTAATTAGCCATTATGCCCTTCTGGTCCTTTAAAAGAAAAAAAAAAGGGTGGACACACATAAAGAACCTAGGGATGAGACGTATGTTTTAAATCTAATAGTTGTGGGTCCGAACCACGGCGAAGGGAACAAATAGGCAATGTTTATTTTGTGCTATAATAAAGACCAATTTTCCACCTGTTAGGTCTGTAATCATTTTTTAACTGCGATGTGGAACTAGGGAGCGGGGGGCAGAAGGAAGGTCTCATTCTGAGTCGGAATCGAAGCGTATGCTGTCTGCCCTAGAGAAGCAAACATCGGCCGATAATTTGGGGAGGGGGGTGCACAGAGGCAGCCTGTAAACCCAGGAGGCACGTGAGTAAGGCTGCCATTGCACATCTGTCCACATCTGTGCAGAATAAATACTTCTAATCTATGACAGTGTTATCATCATGGAGACTATGAACGCTCGGTGCAACCACAGCCATGCTGGGGTGTCTGACAGGGCTGCAGAAAGGAGTTTGAAGTCATTCCGTCCAATGGGACTGTGTTGCATACGTAGAAGAGAGGATGTGGGTGCCGGTGTGCTTGTATTTAATCCAGTCTGCTTGAATGGTTGTCCTCGTGCCCGTGGGTGACAAGATGGTGTCTTGAAGTTTAGCTCACCTAGGAAAGAGCCCTTCCCCCACTTCAAGTACTCAATTGGAGCCATGTGTATACACCCTGCCCCCTCTTCAGAGTTTATGCATGGGGTAGCTCATTTTCATTGTTTTCAATTTTATAAGCTTTATTATATATTTTTTTAAAATGATGGTTTTAGGTGTTTACAGGATTCTATCATCACTTGGAATTCTAATCTTAGCTGATACGGAGGAGGGTACAATGTTAGAAAAAATGGCATGGTATTTTATAAAACACATCGAGATACAGTGGGATATTTAAGAGTTTCCCATGTCTGTGCGTTTCTAAATGGCAGGAATTTCGACCTGGATTTTCTTCCCTTTCCTGCGGCCACCTCTAGTCCTGTGAACACCCTGCCAGATAGCGAAGTCAAGTTTTTCATTAAAATTTCCTTGGAAAGTATTGAACGGGCACCCCCTCTTTTAGGACATAAGTAGTCTAAAACAGTTTCCCCATGTGTTTGTGTATACCTTTAAAAGCCTCTCGCTCTCGACTGGAAATTAAACAGAGAGTAAATCACTGAGTCTCAAATGCATAAGGACTTCAAATTATAGTCATTACCACGTAATGCAGTGTACGCGTTGAGCGGCACACCTAGCTTTGAGACTGCAGGCGGAAATGTATTCTAGTCCAACATGCCGCCTGACACGTCTGTAACGGATGGCTTGATGAAACGGTATGTCAGGGGTGAAAGCACGGAAGGGGGCTGCCACATAAGATAAAAGATGGACGTCTGATCCGGTTGAACTTGCCCTTCACCAAACCATGGAGTCTTTGTATAGCCGTGTCCCAGATATCGTGATGTGGGCCTTAGTATTATTCTTTTCCAAATATATATATATTAATATATATATATGTATATATATATATGTATATATATATATGTCATTTTCAACTTGGAAAGCCATAATTCTATCAATATTAACCACGGAGATTACACGCCAGTCTAGGAAAGCACAGAACGGGCTGGAGTCATGAAGCCTCGTGAGAGGAACCCACTGTTTTTCTGTCCATTGAAGAAACGCCCCTCTTTCTGTTTCTCCTCCCCTCCCTCTGACCCTTCCTTCCCTCAGCAAATATTGGCTGGGTTTCACCATGCACCACATTCTATTTAGGGATAGGGCTTAGCAGTGAGCCAAGAGGAACGCCAGTTGTAGCAGCAAACCGTGGAGCCTGGTGGCAGTTGCTTCCTCCCAGGCATCACGCCCTGCTAGCCTCCCTGTAAAGTACGGGTTGGTTCAAAGAAATAAGGACAGAGTGCAGTGCTGTACCTCCCAAGGTCCTACCGTCTCTGAGCTTCACGTATGCATTACCTCACGTCTGGACCAGGGCCCCACGGCAAACATGGTGCTCATACTAGGAAATAAACAGAACTAATGACCCAAACAGAAGTCGGCTGTGAAGGCCAGGGGCAGACACACAACTCAGGGGCAATTCACTGAATGGAATGCATAGCGGGGGACCCTTCCCTGGGCGGACCCAGGGAAACAGAGATAGCAGGCACTCATTCTGAGGAGCATTTGGCTGTAGAGGTCACCCACCCTGGCTTCCAACTTCACCCCATGCTACCATGCTGAACCCCACTTCCATATTTGTAAAATGGGGTCACTGTCGCCTGCTCACAGGAGGGATTTGAGGATTACATAGACGCATGTGATTACTTTGCTTAAAGCTGGATGCACAGTAAGTCCAGGAGAGTAAATCCTGGAGAGTCTCTCAGCCCTTCCTGTGTCTTGAAACACAGGGAATCTTAGAACCTGCTGCCTTCCCAACCCACTAATTCGTGTCCAGATGGTCATCCCCCTTGCAAACCCTAGCCTTTGTGGTCGCTGTGGCAAAACCATCACCGATTGGCTTCTTCCTATAAGTCAGGAATGGCTGTGCACTTGTACCCTCATTTTGAAGGAAGGTAAGCCTTAGCTACAAAGGTTCCATCATTCTTCCACTAACACCAAGTCAGCAAGGAGGCGGTCCCAACCTTAAGCACCGTGGGTCTATACAATCCTCATCCAACTTCTTCTGCCCTTGGTCTCCTCCTCCTCACCTGAGCTGAGGGTCCACTGTATGACCAACCGTACAGAGAAGAGGCTAGACCATGTGGGTTAGAGGTTGTTTTCCAAAAACAAGGGTCCCCCGGGGGCTTCTAGGAAACCCCAGCTGTAAACGAGTCACAGTTCCGCATGACCTAGCCGCAGAAAATGCTTTGTAAGAAGTGCGTCCTCGTGCAATTTCACGAACGCACGGACATCAGGGTGAGCAAAGACAGCCTCGATGTCACTCATGATGTCACTGAGTGCGGGATCTCAGAGGACCCCCATAATACCCAGAGTCAGAGAGTGACCAAAAGACTATCACACAGAAATATGAGGGCCTGAGACACCCTGCAGGGTGAAGCCGCCCGCCTCTGTTCCTCTTAAACTCCCCGTTTAGTTGTGTGATGTGCATTCGTATAAAGTATCAAACCAAGACAGTAACCGAAGCCACATGGATTGGGTGTACATCACCCTGACTCTGGGGAATACATTTTTGGGCAAGCAAAGTAAGATGAGACCACATGTGTTCAGGATGGTACAGCCAGAGGTGGGGACAACATGAGCCACACAGAAGCAGGGTCATGGAAGACGCTCTGGCCCTTCCCAAGGGACAAGAACTAAACGAGGGAATTTTTGTAGGTTTTTTTTTTTTCATTTCTTCTGAGTGATCTGCCTTACCTTGCAAGGCACATCACCCCACTGCACTTTCCCCCTCACTGGGACTCCTGAAGACTCCATCTTGACGTGTATAATTCGCCGCTTTAATATAGATCAACATTGTTTTTAATTTACCCCAGTCAGCCATCACCGTCATCCATTCATTTAAGCAGACGTGATTTTTTTGGTTTGGTTTGGTTTTTTTGTTTTTAATTCTTCTTCTTCTTCTTCTTCTTCTTCTTCTTCTTCTTCTTCTTCTTCTTCTTCTTCTTCTTCTTCTTCTTCTTCTTCTTCTTCTTCTTCTTCTTCTTCTTCTTCTTCTTCTTCTTTCCCCCCCTTTTGCTAAATTGAAACTCCATGAGCGACAGGGAGTGCAATGTTTTAATTAGCTCATATTTTTTATATGGATTTATGTCTTTAAAACACATTTGTGTAATTCTTCAGCTAAATTAAAAACGTCTTTCTGCAAAAGCACGGAGGGGAGAATCAAGAGTAAATTGCGTCCTTAGGTTGCGAAGACTCGGGAAGAGAGGGAGAAGCCGGCCGAGGGACACAGCGCGGGGGCTTGCAGGGGATGGCTCTCCGAGATCGTTTGGAACTTGCCCTTCATTTAATGAAGTCTTTCTCTATAGAAGCATTTAAGGAGAGGGGAAAAAGAGGCTTGGGGAGGGAATTCTTTTCCAGGTCCCTCGTAAGAAAACAGGTAGCTAGTTACCGTCCATGAGTTCATCCAAAACCCAACCTGCCTCCAAACGTAACAGGAAAATACGAGTTGCGACGATAAACCGTTTTCCTCTCCATTTCTCTCTTTGTCTGTTTTTTTTTTAAACTATCAAGTCTAAAGCTTTCCACGACGCTTTTTTCTTCTCCCCCCCCTACTTTATAGGAGACAAGTGACATTGCGTGGTAAGTGCGAGAAAAAGCCGTGCAGAACTGAGATCGCTCTAATGCACTGACACTAACTTGCCCTCTATTGTTGGAAATGAGCAGGCGCCCATGACTGTTCATCAAACAGCTCCTAATGCTGTTAAGGCATTCAGCTATAATTTCTCCTTGCATTTATAATTACTGTCATAGGCTGCACACCTCGGTGAGCAGATTAAAGCTATAAACTATTTAGCCGCGGCTCTCCGACGAGGGGCTTGATTTGTCTGGCAGGAGGTATTTGTTAGGGAGCTTGACACCTCACATAAAAAAGACGACTCCACTTGATGAAGAACAATACCGTTTGAGCAATGCGGGGATTTTAAATCAGTGGGGATGCCACGCCCTGCAAGGAACCCAGGGCAGTTTGTTAAATGCTATGTAGGCCAGCGGGGGAGTGGGATGCACTTGGTTACCAGGCGAAGAGGATCCACTGCTCTCCTCTCTTCTCCGGGAGATGGGGAGTTGGTGGAAAATCAATGTGTCTCGAGGCTCCCCGGGAACCCTCTGTAAATGTTATGGGAGGCTCACCTGGTACAGGAGACGGATGTCAATACCCCGAGGAAGAGAAACTCTACGGCTGAAGGGAGTATGTAGACTCGGGAGGATTCCCAGAGCGTATGGGAGGTAGTGGGTGACCTTTCTTCTCTCCTAGGACATCGTGTGTGTGTGTGTGTGTGTGTGTGTGTGTGTGTGTGTGTGTGTGTGTGTGAGAGAGAGAGAGACAGACAGAGAAACAGAGAGACAGAGGGACAGAGAGAGACAGAGAGAGAGACAGAGAGAGACAGAGACAGAGACAGGGAGAGAGACAGAGAGAGACAGAGACAGAGACAGAGACAGAGAGACAGAGAGAGACAGAGAGACAGCAGAGACAGAGACAGAGACAGAGACAGAGACAGAGAGACAGAGAGAGACAGAGAGACAGCAGAGACAGAGACAGAGACAGAGAGACAGAGAGGAGAGAACGTTTGTAGCTACACGATAGATTCAAGTGTGAAGTATGTTTCAGACTGTTTTCTTGGCTTCACCTGTAAAAGTAACAAAAGGTGTTTTCTAACGTGGTTATCTTGTTAAGTAAGTGCTGGTACTTCCTAACCAGGAGCTTTTGGCCTGGGAGACTTGTTTGCGGGCATGTGTCAGTTTGCACTACTGGGGATCGAACTCAGGGCCTGAAGCTCTCTCAGACTCTAAAGCTAAGACACACTAACTCTGGGATGATTCTAAGACACACGTGTGTGCTTGTGTGTGCGCACCTGCGTGTTTGTGTGTGTGTGTGTGTGATATCCATTATACATAACGATACATTTCATGAGAATATTCCATGTATGTATATAATATACTTGGAACGCACCCACCCTCTCTCCCACCTGCCTGCTTTTCCCATTCATCTTCCCAGTTTTGTGTCTCATGTGATAGGCTCTCACTGGGTAGCCCAGGCTGGTCTTGAACTCACAGATTCCCTGTTTCTGCTGCCTCTTTGTGCTTGGATTTCAGATCTGTTAGGTAGGGTTTTTCATGAACTTGGATTTGCTATGGAATCACCCTCCGCCCACCCACATCCCACAGCCATAAATAAAATCAAACTTATTTTGATAGCGTAATTCAGGATCGAGACCTACCAGGTACCAACAGAGAGACAGAAATCGAGTGCTTTGTATTCAAATACCCAGGATTGACCAATGCAAGTGCCCAAGAGCCATGAGGTAGCACGTGGAATCCAGCAGGCTGAGCACAACTGTGGCAAATTAGAGCAAGCGGGGCCTGCATGGCCCTAACACGAGAGCTAAGAAATCCTTGACTTTGCGCGAAGACAAGTGTTTTTTATGGATGGGTTTTATTGGTGAGTTCTGGGCTGGTTGCTACCATTTTGAACACTCTTCAAGCTAAACACAGCACATAAGAAACCAGACCCGGGGGGTTGGGGATTTAGCTCAGTGGTAGAGCGCTTGCCTAGGAAGCACAAGGCCCTGGGTTCGGTCCCCAGCTCCGAAAAAAAGAACCAAAAAAAAAAGAAAAAAGAAACTAGACCCAGCTCCCACATTACCAGTTTGCAGCTTTCTAATCCGGTGGCAAACCAGATGGGGACAGAGGTCCCGTTTCCTAGGTTCTTTGTCCCCTCAATTGCTACCACACTAGGACCTCAGTTCCTACATCAACGCACCACTCCCAACCCTATGCATTCAGTACATTGTCCTTGTATGGATCAGAAGAGCAGTCTAAGGGTGTGAGCCATTCAGGTTTGCTGAGGACTTGGCAGAAAGAGTTCCTGGGATTTGGAACAGTGACCAGAGTAGTTCCTGACACACTGGGCTGAGGTGATCAACCAGTGCCCTTTGATGCTCTAGCTCTGTCTTAAACGCTTCACACCGTCCTGTCCCCCATGCCTCTCCCCAAAGGGTGCTGGCTGCACTGCTGGTCCCTGGACTCTAATCCCAATGATATTTAATCAACGGTGATGTCCCTAACACTTTGGGGCCGGTGATGTTTAGTCAGTCCTCTCAGCTGATCCCGTAAAGCAGGTATCACTTCTCTTCTCAGAGAAGGGGTTTCAGAAACCCGAGACCCACATATAGAATGTGGCCGAGCTGTAACACCAAGCCAGACCCCGAGGAGGCCATGTTCAGGGCTGCTCACACCACGCCAGACTCCGGAACTCATCCTGACTTCAGCATGCCCGGAACTCCCAGTATTTCTGAGCACAGTGCCTTGAAAGTGTGTAGCATGTCCACGGGCCGGCCGGTGTGTTAGCTGTGGGGGGCTACGGGCTGTGGAGATGGCTCGATGGGTAAAGCGCATGCCTAGTAAGTCGGAGGACCTGGATTTGTTGGTGGTGGCTTTTACTCCATTAATCTTGTTCTTTATTCACTCTATGTTCCGATCACAGCCCCTCCCCACCTCTCAGTGCCACCCTTACAAGTCCCTAACCCCACCATCCTCTCCCCTTGTCCTCAGGGAAGGGGGACCCCCCCCACCTTGGGTACCACTCTGCCCTGGGACATCCAGAAGCAGCAGGATGATGTATATCCACTCCCACTGAGGCCCAACCAGGCAGTCCAGGCAGGGCCAGGGGATCCAATGGCAGGCAACAGAGTCAGAGACAGCCCCTGCTCCTATTGTTAGGGGACTCCCATGAAGACCAAGCTGCACATCTGATACAGATGTGTAGGGGGACTTGCTCCAGCCCCTGCCTGCTCTTTGTCTGGTGCTTCAGACTCTGTGGGTCCTCATGGGCCCCGGTTAGTTGACCCTGGGTCATCTTGAGGTGTCCTTGACCCCTCCAGCTTGCTCACTTCTGCTCCCACTCTTCCACGAGACTCCCCAGCTCTGCCTGATGCTTGGCTGTGGGTCTCTGCATCTGTTTCCATCCACGGCTGGATGAAGCCTCTCAGGGCACAGTTATAACTAGGCGGGAGGGGTTGAGGAGGGGAATGGGGCAGGTGATCAGGTGGGGCCGGGAATGAGAATGGAAATCGGTGGAGGACATCTCCGGGTCTGTGGGAACGACTCCTACCTGTGGGGGATGTGGAGACCGAAGTGGCCACCTCCTGCAGCCAGCTGGGACTTCCAGTGGAGGGAGGGAAATGCCAAATCACAAACAAAACCTTCAACCAAAAAATTGTCCTACCTACAAGATGAGACAGGATAAAGGTGGAGCAGAAATTGAGAGAACAGCCTACCAATGACTGCCCCAACCTGAGACCCATCCGAGATCAACCCCTGAGACTATTAAAGATACTCTGCTGTGCTTGCAGACCTGGATTTGAGTCCCCAGGAGTAAAGTCAAAGGCAGAAGCCTGAGTCTTTAAGGCCTGTGTTCCAGGGAGGGGAGAGGACGGGACGGGATAGAAGAGGAGGTGGGGACAGGAGAAACTCTGGAGCCCATGGGCAGGTGCCTGGTGTATGTATCAAAAGACCAAATAATAAAGAGATTCTGCCTAGGTGGACGTGGGAGATTCTCATCCAGCCTTCAAGACACGTGCACACAGCACACCTGCATTTGCTTACACACACATGTGCACATGTGTGTGTGCACACACACATACACACATACCACAAAAGTAAACAGTGTGCACTTCAATACTGACGTCGACATTACCACAACGTACTACTTGTTGAAAATAAAATAAATTCATGAGATACTGGTGGCTGCATCTCAGTCATGCTTGTCGGGAATAATGAAGTGTTCTCGCATGTCCACACGCTAGCTAGAAAGCGGGGAGCCCAGAAATACTGTCCCTCTGCCAACTCTAAAGTTGAACCAACTTTAGCTCTTGTAAGCCACCCAGGACCCTAATTAACATACAAAGGCCCACAGCTCAGCTGTGCTCCTAGGCTGAGACATTGGCCCTCAGGGTTACTTCATGGTGGGTCCTTCATAGCAAACCTTCCTGTTTGCATGACCCCTCCAGTCAGCTGCGTGAAGCTCTCCTCCTTCGCTCAAGCACTGTGTATGTGTCCTGAGCCTTTAGAAAACCAAGGATGACAACCAGCACTGGAGAGGCAAAAGCAGGTCTCTAAGTTCAAGGCCAGCCTGGTCTACAGGACAGCCAAGGCTACACAGAGAAACCCTGTCTGGAAAAAAACTAAAAAAACAGAACCAAGGATTACCAAAACAGGACAGTCAAGCCCCAGGTGCTGGTGCTTGCCAGATAGACTTAAATGTCACAATGCGGGCTCACCAGAGGTTTCACAGGGGCTCGTGAGTGTCACTTCCAAAACCTTTGTGAAATGTAAGTGTTTGTGAGAAGTACCAGGGGGTGTGACTTTGAACATCCCAGGAGTGAATGTGTTATCCTGGGAGTGAGCCCGCCATGACAAGTATGGGCTCTTGACAAGAAAAATGAGTCGAGAGACTGAGCATAAAGTTCAATGGGTAGAGTGTTCACCGAGCATGCTCAGATGCCCAGGTTTCACCCCCAGCACCATGTGACCAGATGTGGTGATGCTCACCTGTCATATCACCTGGGGTGAAGTGGGGGCAGGAGGTAAGAAACTCAAGGTCATCACTGGCTACATAGTGACTTCAGGATCAGCCTGGACTTTTCCTTCTTGCCTTGGGATGAGAAAAGCAAAGAGATGTGTCTAATTTCCCCTCTCGTCTAGTGTGTGTCCGCCTCCTGACACGGTGGAGCCCACATTATACAGGATCTCACCAGATGCAGCCTCTCCATCTTGGATCTCCCAATGTCCACAGTCATAATTTATTCATACACCAAGAGAGGCCCTCTGTGACAAGACCAGCCAAGCAGGCCCAGGACAGACACTGAAGGTCACAGAAGCCTAACATGCAAGGCAGTGGCCAGCCTGGTTTATGCATGAGGGCAGGGGACCAACCTCAGGTCTTCACGTACGCATGGCAAGGACATAACCAACTTGAGCCGGGAGCCAAGCCCAGAAGTTGGCTTCTCATTTTAGACAAAATACCATAGGCTTTGGGTTCAGGACCACACACTTCTACACAATACTAACCAGGACACCTGGCAGGCCAAGGTGGTAACACAGGGAACCTCTTCCCAAATCAAGGATGTTTCTGTGGGGTTTCCCACGTAGAGGTCATTTCATTCTCCTTCTTGGCACATCTGAAGAATCATTTCATATTAATAACGGGTCATAATGCTAATCTATTTTTTTTTCAAATATCTGTTTAGCACCTGCCTTGTTGAAATCTCTAAACAGGATGCTGGGGGCACGAGCCAGTCATGGTGACACTGTCACCTCACAGTGCTCCAGTCAAGCAGAGAAGTAGTTGACAGTCACACAATCACAAGTGAGCAAAACACACTGGTGAGAAATGACACCAAGGAGAGATGCATGTGTCTCTCAGGGTTCTAGAAAGGACTTGGATGGGGGAGTGGGAGCTGTGGAGACTGTCAGGGGAGGTATGAAGGAGAGCTGGCCGGTAATTCTTATAACAGGAGTGCATCCAGACCAAGGGGGATTCATGTGCTGAGGCCTCGTGATAAGTGGGACGGGGGAAATAATGATGCCTGAGAGAAGGCTGGTGAGAAAGACGGGAGATACAAAGTATCAGCCTGTGTCCGCCCCCTCATCAGCACCATTCACTCATTTCAACCATCGTCCAGATGAACGGTATTTATACATGTGGCTCGGAGGCTCAGAGACACTGAAGTCCTCAGGCTCACCCTCAATAGCGAAAGAGGATGGAAGACCAACTTCCACCAACTCTAAACATTGCTCCTCCCACGTGACCCTTGTCACTTGTGCCTTCTCCACTTGATCCAATAACTCACCTTTAAAGCTGTCAAGTGGACATCGCCTGTCTCCTAGGGCCAAAGTCAGACGCTCACAAACGCCTAGTAAATGAGAGATGGCCCCGTCGGTTAAATGCTTGCTGTGTGCGCATGGAAACCTGGACCTCCTGCGTCCACTTAAAGAGCCACGCATGGCAGCGTGCATCTGTAAGCCCAGCACAAGAGGGGCAGAGACAAGAGTTCACTGCCCAGAGAGACTAGCCAAACGGACAAGCTCAGGGGTCAACAAAAGGACGGTCTCTAAAGTCAAAGTGAAGAGTGATAGAGGAAATGCCCAGTATCAAAGTCTGGTGTCTACATGTGCACACACACACACATGCTTCCCACATATATGTGGGCATACACGCAGGCACTAAATCGTTCATACATACATACACACATACTCATGAACTAATAAGTAACTGAATGAATAAATAAACAAATAAATAAATAAAACCAAGCGAGAAAGAAACAAATCCCAAGGCATGAACCAACACTGAGGTCTGTTGAACATTTCATGTGTGTTAAGCCCGAACGAAGCATCTTCCAGAGCTGCTTTTGAATTCTTCCAACAGCTTCTGGAAATGGTGGCTTTGGTGATCTCTGCTATTATTACAGTTGGGGAAAATGGAGTTGGAAGAGTTCAGGGGTCCCTTCTGAGGCCTCTCTTCTTGTAAACACTGCAGCTGGGCTCACACCCCTCCATCATCGCTTGTCTCCCCAGCTTCCCAAGGACTGGCTACGGCCATGCAGTGAGGCACGGGGTTGGCTGGGTCCCCGAGAGCTAGGATGTTTAGATCTTGGGGGAAGAATGTGTAGAATTTGAACTGGAGAAATACCTCAAGATTGGGACGTATATTTGGATGCCCAGAGCCCCAAAATTTCTTTCTGCTCTAATCTTATATCTTCCCCCAAGTTTATGTTCTAGGCAGAGTGTGAAAATTAAGTTTATATGACCCAGAACCTGAATTACATAGATTCATTTTGGCACATGAAGTCAGGAAGATGGGAACCTAGCGACCAGAAGTGGCTTTTCCTTTTCCTTTTCTTTTCTTTTCTTTTAATGGTTCTTTCTAAACAGGAAATGACATTGTTGTCATACAAGTCAGGATATAAAATGTGTCTAGCCAGGATCCCTAACCCGTTGTACAGGAAGCATGTGGAGTCTAAAGTCTAAGCTTCCCCAGTTCAAGCCTGTGCTGTGCCTGCTTTTCCAGGGTGAGCACTGGGCTGGGCTTCAGATGCTCTCTTCAGAATTAATATAATTAGTGAAAAGTGGACGACAACTGCTCTCAAATCATCTATCTCGGTTGTCTAGTACCCACGTTACATTCTGAAGCTTCGATGTAATGTAAAAACACTCTGACCGAAAACGGAAAGGGAGAAAAGGGGGTTATTTTGTCTTATGCTTCCAAGTCACGATCCGTTACTGAAAGAAGTCAGAGCCGGAAGCGAAGGCAGGGCCTGCAGATTGGAGCTCTGAAGCAGCGTTGTGTGCTAGCCCGCGCTCCGGTCCACTTCCTGGGTCGTTTTTAGCTAAGTTATTTCTGGGTTTGACTTTGTTGTTTTAAACGTGTGTGGGTATTTCATCTGCTTGTGTGTCCGAGACACGTGGGTGCAGTGCCCATTGAGGCCAGAAGAGGGCATCAGCTGCCCTGGGACTGTAGTGACCGAAGGTTGTGAATGACCTTGTGGGTGCTAAGAATCAAATCTGGGAAAACAGCCAGCGCTCTAACTGCTGGGCCATCTTCTAGCCCTGTCTAGTACTTTGGGTTTTGTTCTTTGGTTTTTGGTTTGGGGGAGTTTATTTGTTGGTTTTGTTGTTTTGTTTTGTTTTGTTTTGTTGGGGTTTTTGTTTGTTTTGTTTTGTTTTGTTTTGTTTTGTTGGGGTTTTTGTTTGTTTTGTTTTGTTTTGTTTTGTTTAGTGCAGCCAAGGGCCACTTGCCCAAAAAATGGTGTCTTCAGGTTTCCACTGCTGTGAAGAGACACCATGACCAAGACAATTCTAATAAAGAAAAAGATTTAATTGGGCCTGGCATACAGTTCAGAGGTTCGATCTATTATCATGGTGGGAAGCAAGGCAGCATGCAGGCAGGCATGGTGCTAGAGACATACGTGAGAGTCCTACACCCAGACAGACAGAGAGCAGGAATAAAGAGTAACAGTGAGCCTCGCTTGAGCTTCTGAACCTCAGAGACCTCCCCTAGCCCTCCCCCACACCTCTCCGCCCTCATGAGATACTACCTCCAACAAGGCCACCCCTCCAACAGCTCCACTCCTATGAGTCTACGGGGGCCGTTTCAGTTCAAAACACCACAAGTGGAATAGCCCAGAGTGGGCTGGACCCTCCTGTCAATTAATAATCAAGACAACTACTTACGGACAAGCTGACCAACCAGCCAGACCTAGGTAGTTCCTGGACGGAAGCTTCTCCTCTCAGATGACTCTAGGTGACATTCAGCTGACAGAGCCAAGCAGGACAGATGTTTAATTTAACCCCTGTTTACGTAGAATCAGCCAGTCTCTTTGTCACGTCTACGGCGAGGATTAAAGAGGTTGCTGATCTACAACCGGAATCGCAGTAGGTACCCGGATATTCTGAAGCATTCTCGTCTGAGTCTCAGGGGCCAGGAGAGACTTCAGATTCGTCCCACCTGACCCCACACACCAGCAGCCCCACGTCAGCCTCTTCGTCCCTGATATGAAACTTACGGTGCTAGCCTTCCAACAAGGATGGGAGACCCCAGAAAGCTCAAACCATCCAGACTGCGGAAAGAAAGACCCCGGAGTAGATCATGAGAGCAGTAAGTTACCTCACCGTCTACTTCCTCGCTCTGAAATTTGTACTCCAGATTAGCCAAGATGGCCCATGGTGACCCTTGACCACCATATTGGTTCATCTGTCACATAAGCAAACACCAGAGGAACTTGACTTTCCTTTTCATCCACTCCTCCCTGCCCCCACCTCCTCAAAAAAAAACCAAAAGAACAAAAAAAAAACAAAAACAAAAACAAAAACAAAAGCAAATGCCCACAATTCCCCTCTTGTCCTCTTAAGGTTTAAATCAAAGGCCGGAATAGATGTGCCATTTCATTTGAATAAATGAAGACTAATTCAGGTTTATTCAAAGCAGTCCTTGGGGGTGGGGAGGAAGTTATGCCTCTGACAAGGAGCAGGACAGAGTATCAAACTGACATCTCCCTCCATCACTTCCTTCTCTCCCCACCTCATCTCCTCTCTCGCTCTCTGACTAGCTACCTCAAAAAATTCTACTTGTATGATGCTGCAAATTCACCAGTGGCTAGAACATGCTCTGGAGAGAGCAGCGCTGGACTTTCCCATTCAGATGCTGGTGTTGGTGCTGGTGCTGGTGCTGGTGCTGGTGTTGGTGCTGACGCTGATAATCATGTTGATATTGACCTGGAATGGCAGTGAGGTGATGATGGTGATGATGGTGATGATGGTGATGATGGTGGTGGTGGTAGTGATGGTGGTGGTGATGATGGTGGTGGTGATGATGATGGTGGTGATGATGGGGTGATGGTGGTGGGAATGATGGTGGTGGTAGTGATGGTGGTGGTGGTAGTGATGGTGGTGGTGGTAGTTATGATGATGGTGGTGGTAATGGTGATGGTGGTGATGGTGGTGGTGATGGTGATGGTGGTGATGGTGGTGATGATGGTGATGGTGGTGATGGTGATGATGGTGGAGGTGGTGGTGGTGATGGTAGTGGTGGTGATGGTGGTGATGATGGTGGAGGTGGTGGTGGTAGTGATGGTGGTGATGATAGTGGTGGTGGTGATGATGGTGATGATGATGGTGATGGAGATGGAGATGGTAATGGAATGACGGGAATCACGGTTGTACTGACTTGACCCATTTGTGGTGCTGCCCTGACAGTGGTGAAAACGTTGATATTGTTGTGATATTCATAATGGTGACATGATAGCAATGATGATGTTGGCGAGATTAAGATGGCGGTGATTAGAGTGACATCGGTATGATGAGATGTTGCTGCTGCTGGTGCGGTGGTGGTGGTGATGATATTGATAGAACGAGATGATAAAGACCGGGTTGAAGGTAACGACATGGATGACCTCTGTAATCATAGCGGTGGTAGTGAGGAAGAAGATACTGAGGAGGTAATGGGGCTGGGGCTATGATGCTCAGGTGATGTGGATTAAGCGTGGTGACAGTCACACAGAGAGAGCTGTGCCTGGTACGGTACCCACTGTCATCGTTGTTGTCGTCCTTGTTTTCGCCGACACTGAGAAAACTCACACTCGCTGATCCTTGCTTTGGGTTGATCGTTCTGTCAGTCGGTCACAGTAGGCACCTTCTTCTTTTGGTGCTTTCCTTAGCAAAGAGAATTGACGCACTTTTAAATGACCTCAGAAGACGACAAAGGGACTCTATCATCAGTCACAAATTTAACTTTGAAGAGGCAAAAACTGCTCTTTAAAAACTGGAAGTAAGACATTGGGCACAGTGAAACCCGCCCTTAAAGGGCTCTGTGGAGATGCCCGTGGATTCCTGATTGTGTGTGTGTGTGTGTGTGTGTGTGTGTGTGTGTGTACATGCTCTGTGTGTGTGTGTGGTGTATGTATGTGTGTGTATGTATGGTGTGTGTATGTATATGCATGCTCTGTGTGTGTGGTGTATATATGCGTGTATGTATGGTGTGTGTATGTGTGTACATGCTCTGTGTGTGTATACATGCTCTGTGTATGTGTGTACATGCTATCTGTGTGTATGGTGTGTGTATGTGCGTACATGTTCTGTGTGTATGTGTGGTGTGTGTATATGTGTGTATGGTTTGTGTATGTGTGTACATGCTCTGTGTGTGTGTGTGGTGTGTGTATGTGTGTGTATGGTTTGTGTATGTGTGTACATGCTCTGTGTATGTGTGGTGTGTATGCATGTGTGTGTGGTATGTGTATGTGTGTACATGCTCTGTGTGTGTGGTGTGTGTATGTGTGTGTGTGTAGTGTGTGTATGTGTGTACATGCTCTGTGTGTGTGTAGTGTGTATGCATGTGTATGGTGTGTGTGTACATGCTCTGTGTGTGTGGTGTGTGTATGTGTGTATGTGTAGTGTGTGTATGTGTGTACATGCTCTGTGTGTGTGTGTGTGTGTGTGTGTGTGTGTGTGTGCATTTCCCTTTCATGGACACCCCTCACCGGACCTGGGAGTACTCCATCCCCAGTGTCTGCAAACGGAGCCCGCAGGGCAGCCTTTGTTCACACCAATTGTTTGCCGTGAGTCACAGAGTGGAGCCCTTGCTTCGCCAAGGCCAAGCGATGAGCCTGGTGAGGTCAGGCCCTCATGTGCGTCCCCCGTTTCTCCGTTAAACTCTGTTAGGACATGGCAACACTGCTTCCTGCTTCCAGCTTCCGGGTGATGAAACAGACCCCAGAGAGGCGCAATGACCAGCAAGACCACACAGGTAGCACACGGAGGGGCTAGAATCAATATGGACCAGAATTACAGGCATTCTCCGAGCATCCTCCAGTGTGTCTCAGTCAAATTCTGTCGGTGTTTACTACACAGAAGTGTGGGGTAGACAGCTGTTGCTCTCAGCAGAGGGCAGGGAAGGAACGGTCCCTCCACTCTGCCCTTGTTTTATGTGGGATTTTTTTTTCATCGACGAGAAAAAAAATGTATGTTTCTGGTTATGTTATTTTCAATGCTACGTTACTCGACTTCACAGTCAAATAATTCTTTTTGGTTCACCAGAGGACTGTGTCCTGTCCAATGTCTGCCACTGCTTCCTTTCCACATTTGCCAGGGCCTTCTCTTTACCCCACGGCTGCCTTCCTCTGGATCCTCTTGGATGCTGTAACCATGGTGATGGGTCCCTATTTGATCATCTTTGCTCTGCCTTAGAAGCTGAAGAGCCAATCCATATCACTCCATCCCTGAGTCATAAGAGGATGGAAAAATGGGAGTGGAGAGGAGGCTGTCTTGGGAGGTGGGGTTCTCGCTCCCCAGAATCCTGAGAAGGAACTGTAGGTCAGCTATGTCAGGGGAGAGCAATAGGGAGTAACTGGGGCCTTGGTCTGGCTCTCTGCTCGCTTCCTAAGAACCTGGAGCAGCCATAGCAACCTCTGCTCCCAGCTGCCTCTCCTGTCATATGGCTATACGAAGGCCAAACTTTCTTGCTCTCACAAACTAAATCAGAGAGAAGGACAAAGCAGCTTCTCAGGAGAGCATCTGGTGCCCAGGGCGCCTTGGTTAAGAACTGTTAACTGGGGATGGAGGTCAGCTCAGATGGTAAAGTGTTTGCCCCAGAAGCTCAAAGTTCTTGGTTCAGATACAAGGACTCATGCTTTAAAAGCTCTGAGTGGTCAGATAGAGACAGGCAGAGCCTTGGAACTGTCTGCCCAACTGGCCTACTTGGCGAGTTTCCGGCCAGTAGAAAACTCAGTCTTAAAAAACAAGGTGACAGTGCCTGAGGATATGCTCCAGGGGTTACATGCCTATGCACTACTGAGTGCACATGCATACATACGCATGCATGCACACACGCATACATATGCACATGTACACATGCACAAACACACATGCATATGTATGTACATGTACACATGCACACTGCACAAACACACATACACATACACGTATATACACATGCACAAACACACACACACGCACATGCACCCACATACACATACACACACACATGCACACACATATACATACAAACACGCACATGCACACACATACACACATGCGCGCGCACACACACACACACACACACACACACACACACACTCACCCTCATAGTTGTTGAGTTTGACCCTCGGCCCTAGAGTGTAGTAGGTAGAGCTGTCTAACGAGTTTAATCCCAGGAAGACCAATCCTGTCAGACATGATAAGCCAAGTTCCACCTCCTGCCTCTGTGATCCCCATTAAATAAAGACAAGCAAACACTCTCGGGAGAACAGGCACCTGCTGTATGCTGGGCATCTGGCTGGAGCTGTGACCTCAGACGAACAGTGAGTGCAGAGACGACTCCACCTCCAGGACGTCACCAGCCCACACAGAGGATAGACCACCAAGAGCTAACCTGTGCTGTCCATGGTCACGAAGTAGGCACTAAGCCAGAGGGTGATGTGAAGCAAAGTTGAATGTGGATGGATGACACAGACAGACCATGGTCCTGGGTGCTGTGTGTCTTGTCTCAGCCCCGTGAGGACAGACGCTCATGGGGTTCTGCTTTACTCAAATACTAGAGCATGGTTTCTGGAGGGCTGACGAAGGGCTGGGGTGAGCAGTGGATTTGTCTGAACCTCAGCCTAATGTTCACGGCCCCGCCACACCTGCACTGAAGCCCAGGGCAGGGCGCATGCCAGGTTGGCTCAGCACGGTATCTTCTAGAATCCAGACCACCTATAAAAACCCGAAGGGACAAAGGGGAAAAGGGAGGGAGGCGCCGTAGGAGAAGAGCATGATTTCCTTTTGACACCACCCATGCATAAAATGAATAATCCTTGCTGTCAGCCATTTACAGACAGATCAATAGACAATAATGTTAGACTTGTAGAGCAGTGCCCGGCACATGGCAGCTGTCCGGCGATGGTGTCCTCGGGCTCTGCAGAGCCCAGGAAAGGGAGAAACATTTCCAGAGCACTGTGTACAGTATTTGTCTGGGAGACTGATGTTCTGCCACGAGGTTTGCACATCTGGGTTCAGAATGCCGTTCTGGGTCAGACCTGGAGGGAAGTGCCTATAGCTTCTGCAGCCAGATGCAAGTGTGACTTAGAGCAGGAAGGGGGAAAGGAAAGGAGGGAAAGATAGGAGAGGGAGGGAAGGAGGGAGGGGAAGGGAGGGAGAGAGAGATGGAGGGAGGGAGGGAGGGAGGGGGAAAGAAAGAGGAAAAGTAGGAGGGAGGGAGGGAGAAAGAAAGAGGAAAAGTAGGAGGGAGGGAGGGAAAGAAGGAAAAGAGGAAGGGAGGGAAGGGTGAAGGGAGGGAGGGAAGGGGGAAGAAAGAGAGAAAAGGTGGGAGGGAGGGAGGGAGAGAGGGAAGTAGGGATGGAGGAAGGGGGACAGAAGGGGGAAGAAAGAAAGAGAGGAAAAGTAGGAGGGAGGGAGGGAAAGGAGGGAGAAAGGGAGAGAAGGGGGAGAAAGAGAGGAGGGGGAAGGGAAAAGGAAAGGGGGAGAAAGGGAGAGAGGAAGAAGTGGAGGAAGGGACGGGGGAAGAGGAAGAGAGGGAGGGAAGGAAGAAGGGAAGGGGAAGAAAAGAAGGAGAGAGAAAGTGGAGCAAGGAAGACAGGAAGCCTTGCATCTGAATCAGGGGACAATCAGATGACAATGACACTAATAAGTAACACCTAGCACTTAAACACAAATGACCATTCCTGGTGCACTGAGGGGCCACGGAGGAAGAACAGGACAGTGTGAGGGATTGTATGGTGGCCACCTGCTTCAAACACGGGCCAATGGATCGAGGAAAAGGAGTTTGAGCA
Organism: Rattus norvegicus; assembly: GCF_021556685.1. NCBI lineage: Eukaryota > Metazoa > Chordata > Mammalia > Rodentia > Muridae > Rattus > Rattus norvegicus. Next base: position 158,466,877 of record NC_141536.1, read on the forward strand.
GGGCTCAGGCGTGCTGAGGATGAGGGTAGAGCTTCCTGGATGGGGCGGTAAGAACAGAGTAGCCGTGGTCATTGCCACGGGCTGCAGGTGGGAGGGGACACGTCAGGGCTTCGTGGAGAACGGGATTCCCCACCCGAGCCCTGAGCCCTCAGCCCTCTGACAACCACTGGTGGAATTTGAACAGACAAGGGTCCAATTTTCTTCCTTTATTTTTCTTTAACGTTTACCGTGCATAACGGGTGGATGGGTGAGAAGGATTGAAACAGGCACTAGATACCCGTGAGGGACGACGGGAGCTGGTCTGGAAACTTCCGAGTGTTGAACTGCTCTGATTGTGTGGAGGCCATCACCGGGCAAACAGGAGAGTAGAGCAAGGAATTGTGGGTCACGCTGAAGACACACGGGAGTCTAGGAAGGGAAAGAACAGCCACTCAAGAGAGTGTGGCTGAGGAGATAAACCGTATAGGCTTCCTCACTTAAGACAGGGGTTCTTTGGAGGATCAGAATACAACGGCTCTCTCTCCATCTTCAGGGACTAGTCCAGCCCACTGTCATGCCTTCCCAGGCTCTGTCCCACAAAAAGTTCATGGCGATCAACTCCTTTTCCACGTCCCGAGATTGAAGGAGGAAAGAGAGGTCCCCCTGTGTACGCTGCCTCCCTGGTTTCCCTCCTAACTGAACGCCTTTCTCCCTCCTTTGAACACCACTACTAAACAGGGTCCAACTTGGGGTAGCCGGGGAGATTTACTCCCGAGATGAACTGGAGTCGCAGGCTGTTTTTTGCAGAATGATTTAATGTCCTCTTCAGCGCACCCCTGACAGCTGAAATATCCCCTAATGACTCAGTTTGGCGGCAGAGTTCTGTGGATCCGGGGAAGGCTGAGGAGGATGTCAAATGTCAATAAATGAGCGATCCATAATTGTAGCAGTTTGACGCCCCGAGGCAAGCCAGGGAACGGTGGCTAGGTCACAAGGTCGCAGAGGGTTGACAAAATGCAAGCACCCGAGAGTTCTTGGAGTCAACCAGACAAAAAAGCGCATCCCATCTTTTCCTCCCTTCAGGCTGAATTTCTCTGTCCCAGCCCCTTCTTCACCACACCCGTTTCCTGGATGTCAGAGCTGTACAAAGTCCCCTTGGTCCTTTTCTACGTAGAGTCCGACGTGGCCTCGTTTCTCGAGGTGTCCCCACAATCTCTTTTTTTGTCTTGCTCACTCAAGTTTTCATGGCCTCCGTCAGAAATTATGATTCTTTTCTGTCCCGCTTGCTTTCTGACAGGATGATTTAAACTGGAAAGGTCTATGTCAAGGATCCACGAGTGTCCCTAACAATGGAAGGAAAGACCCCTCTTGTTCCTTGACAGGCGTGCGTGAACTGGAAGAGGCCAGGAAAAGCTGGGAAGTCAGACACTTAGAGAAGCATTTGCTTAAGCACTCGGTGCCTTCCTCCCGGCTCACCTTATCAAGCTGTGACCCCGGAGACACCAGGTCACCCGATCAAAAACACGCATCCCCTCTGTCCTCAAGCTAATTTTCAAATTATATATATCATGGTAAAGAAGCCCTCGTGGCGAGCCTTACAGGCTATTTTCAAGATCTTAAATGGGGAATTATAACTGAACACTACACTTGCCTATAAATCTCAGTCAGCGCCACGGTGTCTGGGAGATAGGAACTTCACTGGGAAGAACAGAGGGATTAGAAAGGAGGGGTAATTTTTAATCCAGGAGTTTGTAAGCCCAGCACCATGGGTTGCCTGGCTTGAGAGTCAGAGTTTTCCCCAAGCCAAGGGGTTTACCACCTCAGCAGCTGTCTCGTCTGTGCCTCTCACAACTGTTTACTTCTATTATGTGAATATGTGTCTGTCTGTGTGGGGGTGTATACACATGTGTGCTGGAGCCCAAGGATGACAGAAGAACCCACTGGATCCCTAGGGCTGGAGTTATAGCAAGTTCTGAGCTGCCAACCCACGCTGAGAACTGAACTCGGGTCTTCTGAGAGAGCAGTGCCTGCTTTTCTGCCACTGAATCTTCTCCCCAGTCCTGGGACAGTTTGTCATAGGCTGAGCTCTGTCCTGGGGCTCACTAAGGACAGCAGAGAGTTCTTGGGCCACGTCATTCTTGACAGCATGACTTCTGGCTAATGGGCGGGCTGTGTAAGCTGGGGAAGATGGATGTGTGGGTTGGGCCGCCTCAGTCTTAGTCCAGGTTCTATGACTCATTAGCAGTAAGAGCAAAATGTCCTGACCCAGAGAGACTGACCTTGGACTCACCATGTATGCCAGTTGGCCTTGACCTTGAGGAGAGCCTTACGTGCCTGCCTTCCTGTGCTGGGAATACAGAGTGTGCGTGCCTTTGTGCCCATCTGGGAAGTACGGCTTTAGAGTCTGTGCCTGGCCCTTGGAAGCAGGCAAGTCAGCTTGCGCTTACAGCAAAGACGCATCCGTCTTTGGACTTGCTGGTTTCCCAGTCCCCGTGGACCTTCTACATCTGCTTTGACGTTATGGTGGCAAGTCAGATAACTCTGACAAGACCTGGTGGTTTGACATCGCCAAGATCTTTACTTCGAGGTCTTCTGTAGGAAGTTTAACGACTCCAGATGTAGGCAGATTTTTTTTAAAACGTCATGCAACGGAAGCTGAGGTTGACCCGATGAGAAGGAAAACAAAAGGATTATTCCTGAAACTTTTAGGACAGAGCAAACACTCGTGATGCAGTCGTTCTGCTCATTATGGTGTGAGCTTTGCCTTGTGGCCTTTAAGCTCCCCGTTGTACTAGCCGGGTGGACCGAAGGAGGAAGGGAGAGACAGGGAAACCTAAATGTGGCCATTGAATCCATCCCAGCACCAGTGTGTGTTCAAACAGCGTGAAAAGGCATTTTGCAAGTATCGTCAAGAAAAACAAGTGCAGTAATGGAGAGAGACAAGAGAGAAGTTAGGGAACACAAAGGCTCTAGTCCAGGGTCCCAAGACACGAACAGCTGGTCACTTCAGAATCAGAACAATAAGCAGAGGTCAGGAGAGTGACAAGATGGCCCTGGTCAAGCTCCACAAGATAAGTTGGATTCCCCGGCCTTTTTTCCCCAATGATCCTGGCATCACTGTCTCAGCCTGGGATCCACAGCGCTGACATTGTGTTCTGCTTCCACAGAGGGTAAAGAGACTGCTCTTCCAGTCTCTCCCGGAAGCCCTCCAATGGGTCCATCAACCACCGGGTCCATATTTGATTGGCGTAATCAACAAAGAACCATTCTTTCCATGAGAGCTCCTGGATGGACAGGGCATACAGACAGACAGCGTGGCGTCAGGCAGTCATAGCATTTGACAGAGAGGGAAAGACAACCAGAGGAACTCCTTCGGTTTACCTGGTGAAGCTGGGCGTGGTCCCGTGACGCTGAGACACAAGAGATTTTGATATGCAAAATGAACACACAGAGTGCACACACAAAGCTTCGATGAACATAGAGTGAACACGCAAAGCTTTCTAAACCACGTATTCTCTCCAGGGAACTTGATGGGTGGGAAGTCTCATCAAAGGCAAGATCTCAGTCATGGAGTAGGCTCCCTTGGATTTGGGGAAAACCATAGACTCAATGGCATGTACCCGGTTGCCTGTGACTCAGCAGACACATGCACGAGCGCGCGCGCGCACACACACACACACACACACACACACACACACACACACACACCTCCTGCCTTCCTGCCTTCCCAGATGTGGGACCCCGCCACTGTGTGACTGTGTTTCTCAGTGTCTGCTCCATTTGCCCCCTCTCATGGTGGCTCCAGATCAACCAACCCTGTCTTGGTTCAACTAGAACTTGAAGAGTACATTAAGATCTCTCTGACAGGGCTGGAGAGATGGCTCGGTGGTTAAGAGCACCGACTGCTCTTCCAGAGGTCCTCAGTTCAAATCCCAGCAACCACATGGTGGCTCACAACCTTCTGTAACGGGAATCTGATGCCCTCTTCTGGTGTGTCTGAAGACAGCAACAGTGTACTTATATACAAAATAAATAAATAAATCTTTTTTTTTTTTGGTTCTTTTTTTCAGAGCTGGGGACCAAACCCAGGGCCTTGCGCTTCCTAGGTAAGCGCTCTACCACTGAGCTAAATCCCCAGCCCCAAATCTTTAAAAAAAAAAAAAAACTCTCTAACAGCCCATGATGTATCTTTACAAGGGACAGAATGACAGAAAGGTTCAAAGAAAGGGTAAAAACCAGCAGAAGCAACCAGTTGGAACAATTCAGCGTGCAAGGCACAGATCTTAAAACATGGCTGCTAAGCTAGGCATGGTGGCCCGTGCCTGTGACATGCTCTCCCTTCCTTTCCTACCTTATCGGGAAGATCCTTGAAGACCTCATGCCCAGGACACAGAGCCTGTCATACTTGCCACAAAAACCAGGTGACGTGAAGGACTTCATTGACACCTTGTGCACCCCTCCCCGCCAGTCACAAGGTGTTTTATTACCTGTTCCCAAAGCTGGCCACTTTGCATCAGAAATTATAGCGGACATCCACGAATGACTTTCCGAGATACCACGTGGCAGAGCAAGCAAATTAACACCAGAGGCAATAAATGCCAGGCTTGAGCATGAAATACATCCCCATCACCCTGGGATTAAGAATTTTAAAATAAGGCTCAAATCACCCAGCATCACACAGAGTTCGCCATGCTCTGCCCCGGGCTGTGGAAAGCACCATGATGAATATGTGTGCACATCTATGATGAATGCGTGTGCACATCCATGACGAATGTGTGTGCACATCTGTGTTATTGGTCCTTTTCCTTTTGCCTGCATGGAAATCGAACTTGAACCTAGAACCTTCTGTGTGCTAGGCAAGGGCTCTGCCCGTGAGCTGTGGATCTCCAGCCCTATCTTCCCTTCCTCATTACCCAGTCAGCAGACGCATTACTCGGTGGGGTCTCTGTAAGTTCATCATGAACAGGGGAGAAAGACGGTGGCTTGATGGAGCTGCTCGGCTGTTTGGTGATGGTCGAACACAATACTGTCAATGCTCAGACTACAGAGTCGTGGGACCAGATGGCCTGGGGAACCTTAGAGGAGTGGTCACAGGGACACTTTCTGAATCACGAATAACGAAAACTTGTCTACAACCGCAAGGAACCAGAGCTCTGGGTAGAAGTCACAGTGCATGCAAAGGTCCCCAGGTAGGAGGAAGTCTCGCATGTCTGAGGCATTGTATAGTTCAGGAGTGGCTCCCGTCCACTCCCGGGCAAGAATCCCTAGTGAGCCAAGGAGATTTGATTCGAGTGTTGGGTGAAGGGAAGTGGTGTTTCAGAAAGCAACAGAGCCTGCGGTTTCTCCATGCTCTGTGTGAAATTTCTGACCATGGTGCATTGCGAGGGATTCCTCAGTTTCTCTTCCGTCCTCGGAGCTCTACAACCTCCAACAGGAAATCAAAAGCTCGGGCTGCGGCGGATGGGCCAGGGCTGTGGAGCAGAGCTGCTGCGGGTGGAGCAGGGCTGTGGACCAGGGCTGCCACGGATGGGCCAGGTTGCTGCGGGTGGAGCATGGCTGCTGGGGGTGGAGCAGGGCTGTGGACCAGGGCTGCCACGGATGGGCCAGGTTGCTGCGGGTGGAGCATGGCTGCTGCGGGTGGACCAGGGTTGCTGCGGGTGGAGCACGGCTGCTGCGGGTGGACCGGGGCTGTGGATCAGGGCTGCTGCGGATGGAGCAGGGCTGCTGCGGATGGATCCGCGCCTGCTAAGCATCCTTTCTCCTGTGTGAGCCCGCCACCTCCATTTCCGTCACTGTGTGCCCATCTTTTTCAGTCTAATGAACTCCAACCATCAGCGCAACTTAAGTTCGGCTGTCTGTTCGTGCATGCTTAATATTAAAAATGTACTAACAGTGTGGCTGAGAAATCAAATTATGCACATAAATATGCTGGCATAGCAGAGGCGGCGGCAGAAGCTGAACTTAGCGGAGCTGACGCCAGTTCACATTTGCAAATCGCCCGTCAATCTGTCATTAAACATGTTATCAAATGATGATAAGTGTATGCTTCTTGCTTGCATTGGTGAGCCGACTCCTCTTGTTGATGTACTGTAATGGGATAATACGTATTAACAGAGCTGTGCTTGGATGAACACAAAAACGTTTCTTCTCTGTCTCTGTTTCCCCTTGTGGCCCCCAAGTAAATGTTTTTGTGTTATCAAATTGCCAATAAGGGGGTGGGGGACATATTACTTTTAATTAGCAAAGCTTGGTGGTGGTGGGGATTTTCTTTTTTCTTACCAGCTCCCCAACCCCATCCTTGTAATTCGTAATGTTGGCAATGAGAGAGAGAGAGAGAGAGAGAGAGAGAGAGAGAGAGAGAGAGAGAGAGAGAGAGACTGACTCTATTGTCTTCTTTTGGTAAAACGATTCATGTCAGCAGCTCAGAACCCAGCAATTATTCTGAGTCTTAATGCACTGGCCTTGCATCCAAGGCCTTTGCTCTGACAGGCCTGGTCGTTTCAGTTCAGCGATATCAAAGGCAGCAAAGGAAACAGGCAGAGACATTCCGGGTCTGTCAGGAGGCCCGGCACTGCCATTCAGTCCTGGGGTTTGCATCCTGATGCTGCTCAGAGGAGTCAGACGTGAGAGAGATCGTTAGGGGCCCCAGATGTTCCTCGGAATTTTAGGGTGTCCCTGTGCTGAGTGAAGAGGTTGTCTTATTCACTGTTTCCCAAAGTCGTGAGCTGGGTAATTATGTGAGCCTCCACGGAAACAAGACACAGTGTTAAAAGCCAAGTGAGGTACCCAGATCACAGGATAACCCACCCATCGCAAGACTAAATGCGGGTGGTAGATAATGACTTCCCTAAGTCTTGACAATCAGGCACCTGTTTTCTGGAGACTTGAGATGCCAGTGGATTAAAATTTTGAGTTATTTGTTCTCATGTTATGCAAGTGAGTGTTGACCTCTGTGTGTGTATGTGTACTGCGTGTGTGCAGTACCTTTGGAAGCCAGAAGATGTCAGTGAATCTCCTGGAGCTAGAACTCCAGGTGATTGGAGCTACGGTAGAGGAGCTCGGACCCTACCCTGGGTCCTTTGCAAGAGCAACAAGTGCTTTAAACTGCCGAGCCATCTCTACAGCGCCTAATCTTTCAACCAAATATAAATCATACTGAGATATCCATTTTATTTGTCTGTTTGAAAAAGTGTCTCACTTTGCAGCCCAGGCTGGACTGGATCTCACTGGGTAAACCCAGGTGAGCCCTGGATTCACAGAGAGAAGCCTGCCTGTCTCTCAAATGCTGGGATTGCAGGAGTGAGCCACCAGACCTGTTTCAAATTTTTAAGAGGTTTTGGTTTGGTTTTGTTCTTTAATGAACGCTTCAATTCTTTTGGATATTTTTGACAAACAGTGGTGCTGTCTACTTTGTGTGTTACTCTCGGAAGCATCAGAATTCCGTTTCTTCACCAGCTGTCTACCACAGGGTCTCAGAAAGCTGGTTACTCAACCACTCAGCAGAAATATACTAGGTCTTCTGGTATAGGCCTGGCATCTCAGCCGACCAGAAAGCTGAGACAGGAGGATTATAGATTAAAGGGTAGCCTGGGCTACTTGGGAAGACCCTGTCTCAAAAAAAAAATGTAAAAAGGGTTGGGGTGTAGCTTCATTTTAAAGCACTTTTTTTTTTTTTTTTTTTTTTGGAGCTGGGAACTGAACCCAGGGCCTTGCGCTTCCTAGGTAAGCGCTCTACCACTGAGCCAAATCCCCAGCCCCTTAAAGCACTTTTAAAACAGGGTTCAATCGTGTAAGTATTAGGGGAGAGGGAGTGCAGGAATTCCCTGCTGCGTTCTGACATTGTAGACTCAGACAGATGGACAGAATTCCTGCCCTTTCGAAGCATCTGGTGTTTGGGGAAAAGACAGAATTTGTTACAGTTTCAATGTGAAACATTCTCCAGGGGCTCACGTGCTTGAACTTAGTCCCCAGCTGGCGGTGCTGTGTGGGAAGGCTGAGGTAGAGTCGCATTGAAAGGAAGTGTGGCACTGGAGGCGGGCCTGGAGATTTTATAGCCTAGCCTACTTCCTCATGTCTCTCTTTCTAAGTTGCGAACTGTGGTGGTTTGAATATGCTTGGCTGGGGCGGGGGTGGAGGGGCGCGATTAGGAGGTGTGGCCTTGCTAGAGGAAGCGGGTCACTGTGGGGGCGGAGCTTTGAGAGAGCTTCCTCCTAGCTGCCTGAGGATGAGAGTCTCATGTTTGCCTTCAGTTGAAGAAGTACAGCCCTCAGCTCCTCCTGCACCATGCCTGCCTGGATGCTGCCATGCTCCCGCCTTGATGATAATGGACTGAACCTCCGAACCTGTAAGCCAGCCCCAATTAAATGTCGTCCTTTACAAGAGTTGCCTTGGTCACGGTGTCTCCTCACAGCGGTGAAACCCTAACTAACTCACTAGTGGAATGTTGCAGGTCTCCGTAGCGCTCCGGCTCGTGTGCCTTCCCCAGCATGACTGTCTTGTTCTCTCTGAGCCAGTGAGCCAAAATAAACCCCTCATCTCTTCTGTTGCTTTTGTAAGGGGGCATTTATCACAGTGCCAGTAAAGTCAAAGCAACCTTTTTTAAATTACCGCCTAACAGTTTGTTGCTGTGATGTAAAATGTAAGTGGAGGTGTGCAGGGGTGAGATTGCGTGGCATCCCCACGCTTGGAGGGAAGCAGCAATCTTTGCCATTAATCATGACAAAAGGTTATGGCGCTCAGGTTTCCTGGCTCCTTGTTTACACGTGTTTTGAAATTAACATCGACTTCTTGCCATTTGTGTTTGTCCGTAAGCGAGGCGAGCCGCAGGCTAATGATTAGAATTATTGTTACGAAGGCACTAATTAAAAGAATATTCTGTCGCAAGGCTTCGTGGGAAGAGCACTTTATCGTTGCAGACATCGGGGCTGAAGTGTAGGGAGGGATCCGTGAGACAGGACGAGTCACTGAGGCCAGGATTAAGAATGGATCTCCAAGGCATCCCCACCTCCCCCGCCACCTTTTAGAGCACTTTCCCACCTAAGAACCGCGGAGGAGCCCCTGGGTTCTCATCATTGGAGTCTATGCTATTGCGTTGGGTTTTTGGTTACTTTGTTTTACTGTGTTTTCTTCTTAAGATTTTGGAGGATGGCAGGGGTGGGGGTGTCCCTGGAGAGACGGCTGGAAGGTTAAGGCACTTGCTGCTTGCTACGCTCCCAGAGGATGTGGGTTCAATACCTAGCACCCATGTGGAACGACTCACAGCTGCCAGTAAATCCAGTCGAGGGGTGTAGGGGTGAATTGTTAGTAGTCACTGAGCCCTTGGTGGGTTGAGCTTTTAGCCGCCCACCAGAGCTCTCTGGATTCGAGAATGAAACACACACACACACACACACACACGCGCGCGCGCGCGCACACACACACACACACACGCGCGCGCGCGCGCACACACACACACACACACGCGCGCGCGCGCGCACACACACACACACATGTACTGGTGTGTACATGTCAGCAGAACCTTAAGTGTGATCTCTCTGCTCACCCATCACAGCGATTCTTCTGTTCTTCCTCGCCCTCGAAATCTAAAAGTCCCGCCGCCCTCTGAGTTTCCGCAAAAGAGAAAATCATGCTTTTTGTCTGGAAGGTTGGGAGATTGGCACGGGAAGATGCGTAAGACGCACAAAAGAGCCACTGGGTCGGGAGGCCGGGGCTGTGGATTTCTTCCGCTTCTGAAAGGATTTCTGTGTTGCTCCTGGGATCCGTTTCTGCACTCGTTGACTCCACGGTCCTCTGTGGTCCTTGTGATCGCTGTGGCAAGAGCTCAGTGCAGGTGCACAGAGGAACACAGGAGACAGGAAGGGGTTTATTGCAGAGTAAAGTGGAATGCTCTGGAGGACTGAGCGTGGTGCGGAGGAACCCTTGAGCCAGCCTTCATCTTTAGGCGGGCTTTATACTATTCCAAAGTGTTTAGAAGGGACAGCTTCCCCTGAGGATGCTTCCAGCCCCTGTAATTGACAGGCTGACTGGACGGACAGTTAAGGGAGGGCATGGTGGTGTGTGTCTCTTTAATCAGAGGCCCTCCAACTGGAAAATGAACACTTGACCTTTCAGGCAGTTCAGAACTTCGTGGGTCCACCCAGGGCCACAGATACACCCTGAACCCATTCTTTTGGCTGTGATCAACATCTACGGTTTCAGTTTCCAATTTTACACGGTATTGATGATGGGGGCGGGGCTATTCTTGAGGATCTTCAAGTTAATACCTCACTAGCTACCTAACAATTTGACCAGAGTAAGGCCCAGGATAGGTGAAAATACAAGTCCTTCTGCAGAGGTCAATGTTTTCCCGCTGATTGGCTTGTGCAGAGCCTTGAACATTTTTAATGGCTCCTTGTTCTTTTTCCCACTCCAAGAAGGTCTCAAAATAAGAAAGGGTTCTGCTCTATGAAAATATGTCAGACCTTCTCCCGTCATCTGTCAGAGCGGTTTACACTCGTCAGTGCCCCCACTAATTTGTGGGCGTCATAAAAAAATCTATACAGCCATTGCCAGGAGGCTGATCTTAGCAAGTGCTGAGTCTCAGACATCGTGTAAAAAACCTGGATTTAGACAGATTTCTGGACGTTTCCCAATGTCAAAAGTTAGTTGCTGGTCAGTAAGGTTGAGGCTTATATTGATGTTCAGATCCTTGTTTACAGAAATTCTTTGCCCATCTGTGTCCTGGTCACAGTGTTGGTAACTGAGTTGTCTCGGTATCCTTTGCACACTTGTGTGTGTGTGTGTGTGTATATGTGTGTGAGAGTGTGTGTATGTGAGTGTGTGTGAGTGTGTGTGTTTGTGTGTGAGACTGTATGTGAGTGTGTGTGTGAGTGTGTGTAACTGTATGTGAGTGTGTGTGTGTGTAACTGTATGAGTGTGAGTGTGTGTAACTGTGTGTGAGTGTATGTGTGTGAGTGTATGTGTATGACTGTGTGTGTGAGTGTGTGTGTGTGAGTGTGTGTGTGTGTGTGTGTATGTGTGTGTGTACAAGCGTATTCGGGTCCAAGCTCATTTATATGTGTGTGTATGTATTCGGGTTTGTGTGTAGCCCTTTTAAAGGCGGGGTCTCCTACTGCACCCGGGACCCTCCTTGATGTAGCTTGTCTGGCTGGCCAGGAATCTCCAAGACTCCTGTATCCACCTCCCTAGTGTTGAGATGACAGTAGCTCCGCAGACAACTTTGCTGGTGCTGTAAGCAACCTACTCTCTCCCAACACCTCATCTAATGCAACAGATCCACACATTTACTCATTCGACCTATGGGTTCAGCGGCTCCAATGGCCAGAACTTGAGATAGATCAAGTCTTCCAGGAGCTGCTTTGGGAAGGTGATGGTTATGCCCAGCCCAAAAGAAGCAGCTTCAAGAACAACGGGGAGCAATGCAGTGCTGGCCTCGGTCGGCTTCTGCCCTCGGGGTTTCCAGGCACCAGTTGTTACACAGTAGGCTGGACCGGAAGGGACGGAGCTTAGCTGAATGAGTGGGTTAGCAGGATCTCCGACCGTGTGAGTGTGGGAGAAACAGCCTTCCCTGAAGACGCTTTTCAGCGAATCAGCTCTCTTTACTGGGAGTCAACAGGGGCTAAATAAATCTTAGGGAGCGGATAGGGGTATTACAGTGAAGGAATATCATTGCCTGGGGTTGAGGTGCTGAGAACGCTTCATTTGCATATGCTTGCAGACACGTCCTTATAGGGAGAGAGGAAGTTTAGCCTATCATTTGGCCACCAGGCTACGGGACTACCCCAAGGGTGGTGGAGATGAAGGTCACAGGGTCATGCAGGCCCAAAGCAAGGAGAAAACAACCCTACTACTGCCGGTCTCGGGACACGATTTTCAGGGTTCGAACACATCTTGACCTCAGTCTTGCTCCAGACTTGGCTTCCCGAGTCACGTGGCTTTCCGTCCCACAATGCTACTTCAGAAAAGTTTAGGGAAGGCTTCTCCAAGGCGGGAGATCTGAACTGAGAGCTGAAAGAACAGAAAAGGGAAACAGATATCGCCAAGAAGTTGGACTAAACCAACTTCCAATCCTGGGTGCGAACAGTGATGTCATAGCTTGCCTCGGTTTTGAAACGATGCGAGAGCTTACAGCCTCAGGAAAGACCATTCATTCAGAATGGGGTACACCACTTGAAACCGAAGGGTTCTCTAATGTTTTTTTTTTAATTATGACTCCCATTGATGTCTTCTGGAAATTACAAAAGAGTTCCAAATGGTCTGAGAACAGGAGTTATTGGTTTTCTTTTTTTTTTTTTTTCTTTTCTTTTTTCGGAGCTGGGGACCGAACCCAGGGCCTTGCGCTCTCTAGGCAAGCGCTCTACCGCTGAGCTAAATCCCCAACCCCCCGGGTTATTGGTTTTCAAACGTGAGGACTAGCTACCAATATCTTAAAATCCCAGAAACGGACTTGAATATCCAGGTTTCCAACTTCTCAAAAACCTTGGGAAAGCCTCACATTGCCACATAGAATCACTGGAGCTAAGGACCGCATAGGGTATAATTTCTCTAGTTTACCATGGTTCTTACCTCTTCCTGCTTCATGCAATCTACAACGTACATATTCAGATCTCGGTATCACGGTCTGTGTTAGTGAGCACAACGTCACAGATGAAGGCTGAAGGGACTCTGGCCCACTGGAGCAACCTTGGCTCTGTCACACCTTGCTCTTCTCCCCCACTCCCTCTGCCTTGCTTTAAAAAAAAAAAGTTAGATTCCATTCCTACAGCTAGCCACCAAGGTCTCTTCTCTTATTTGACCACTTCCTGCTCCTGAGGCTGACGACCAAGGTCCAGCTATCAAAGTATGAAGTCCAGCAATCGAAAGCCCCCTTTGGCCCACTTAATTAACACACCCAATCAAGACATACCAGAGCGTCCTAGCCCGTTGCAACAGCCCCCCTCCTTTTTCTCTTCTTAAATGTTATACCTGAAGGTCCTTTGCCTCTGTGGTCTGCAGTCAGCACTTTCATTTGTCTTCCCCCCCCCTTAATAAAGGATCTCTCTGTGAAAACAGGCGTTTGGGTGTGGCTTGTGCCTAATTCAGGGTCTGAAAGGAAGCACCCTCCCCCATCCCACCCTTCCACTATGCCAGGGTCTCCTTCAAAGGCTATTGACCTTGACCATTCCTTGTGATGAGTTTATAATCCATTAAGACATGTATAACCTAAACTCAATAGTAGAACGTTTACCTCACACAGAAAGCCCTGGGTTTAATTCCCAACAGTACAGAGTCCTGTCTAGTCTACGATGACTTTGAACTCATGATCCTCCTCCTCCCCCAACACACACCCCTGGTTGTCATAGGCGTGTACCGCCACACCCAGTCGATGTCTGGAGATCAGTCCAGGGTTTTATGCATGGTAGTCGTGCACTCCTCCGACTGGGCTCCAGCCTCTCTTCAGCTTTCTTTTTATTTAACAAACAGTCACGGTGTGTCTAGTATATAAAAGTGAATGTGCTAAAAAAAAAAAAAAAGATTCAGAGTTAAAAGATTCAAGCTTGTCTCTAGAAGCTCACAGATTTCTGGGAAGAAAAACTATAATTATAACAGTGTCCTTTAAACACATACTCTATTTAGTCAAAACACTCTGATCTGTTACCTCGCCTGGTCCCTCAGGAACATAAGTATGTTGGCTTGTTTTATGTCAGCTTGACCCAAGCTAGGGTCATCTGGGAAGGGGTGATCTTAATTGAGAAGATGCCTCAGAATTGGCCTATAGGAAGCCTATATAGGTCATTTTCTTGATCGATGATTGATGTTGGAGACCCAAGCTCATGTGATTAGTACCACCCCTGTGGAGGTGGCCCTGGGTGCTATAAGAAAGCAGGATGAACAATTCATGGAGAACAAGTCTCTTCCAGGTCCTCTGTTTCAGTTCCTGACTCCAGGTTCCTGCCTGGAGGTCCTGCCCTGGCTCATGACAGACTTTGAGCTGGAAGCTGAAACAAGTCCTTCCCAATGTTTCACACCTCGTTTTCCCATCACCCCCTCCCCCACCTTGCCCCCGTCATTTAGGATGACCAAGAAAGACTGTGTTTTATCAGGTGCTTTGGAAAGTTACAAGCTTATAAAATAAACACATATTTCATTAGAGTCAAATCAAAACTCAGAGCGTATTTTTGCTGGGCACGAATTATTACATCTGAGGGCTAATTCTTGTCCCCTGTCACCTCTTCTGTCTCTGAGCTTCGGGAATCTTCCGGCTCCTGATGCTAATTTCCATTTAAAAGCCATTTAATTGAGAGAAGTCCAGAAAAACTCAGCCGCTCAATAAAAATTTCAGTCCATCAAGAGAGCCTGAGCGTCTTTCTGGTTTAAGCCTCTTTGTGAGAACTCCTCAAGACCCCCTCCCCCAGCTCGGTTCTCCCTTCTCAACTTTGCCTTTGAAAAACAAGGTCTTCACCACATTGCAAAGGTAAAGTTGGTGCTGCCCCCTGGCACTGGTCCAACGGTAGCTGCAGAAGGACCCTGGGCACCACCATGCCCAAGGCACACATGGGACCTTCTGCTGGATCCCTTCCCATCTCTCTTTTTTCATGGAGGACATGGCATTTAAGAACGACACCACTTGTGTTTTCCACACAGGATGCGCCTGCTTAGTCCGAGGCACCTGGTTTTGCCCTCTTCTTCCCCATCTATAACCACAATGCTAAGAAGGGGCTGGGGAGGGTCTGTGGGTAAGATACTTGTTACGTGAAGACATGGATTCAAGTCCCCAGAAGCCATGTTGCATCCAGACCTAATAGAACAAGTCTGTAATCTTTATGGAGAACTGGGGGATGGAGGCAGGGGAACTCGCAGACCGGCTAACCCTGCAGATGTGCCAACAACAGCATTTGATACCGTGTGCTTCTGACTGTAGCACTGAGCAGTGGACACTCAGGCATCCACAGCTTTGGAGCGTAGTCCAACGAGGCCGCTCTGGGATGCTTGAGACCCTGTTCCCAAAACCAACCCCGCTCTAAAACGGACAGTTGTAAAACTTCAAGAGGCAGATAAGAAAGTCGGGTGAGGAGATTGAATGGGGTGAATCTGGGAGTTGTTAGGGGGAAAGTGGGGGAATATGATTAAAATCATTACGTGAGATTCTCAAACCATTAACTGAAATATATTTTAAAGAAAGTTGAATGAGTTTATCTGTGTGACAAGAACATAGAAGAACATATATGTTAAAGCACTTAAGCAGATGGCTATATATCTTTAAATAATGATTAGAATGGGAGCGTTTGTAAAGCAGGAGACTGATTCCTTTCTGGCGAAATCCCTAACTTCGCCCCAACCCCCACCAGCAGAATCCTTACTGGGAACTTCACGAGGACTGGAGAGCCAGCTCCTGTCTCAAGACTATGTGTTGCTTTTACAGAACCAAGTTTAGATCCTAGTACCTTGGCTCAAAATCACCTCACCCCTAACTCCAGCTCCAGGGGATCCACACCTCTTCTGGCCTCTGAGGGTACTACCCAAATGTGCTCACACACACACACACACATGTGCACACGTGCACACACACATACACACACACACACACAGAAATATATACATGATAGATTGATTGATTGGATGATTGATTGATAGATGATAGATAGGTAGATAATAGATAGATAGTAGATAGACAGACAGGTAATTTAATAAATAATCATGGCAAAAATGCAAAAATCTATAAAACCAGTATTCTTCCATGTGGACAGATCCCAGCGCTGCCCACATCCCAAAGTCTGTTTTCTCGAATTTAAAACAAGAGCGAGAAGTGTTCACATGGTATTTAAGCCTTACACTGGACTCGAGACAAACTCAGACTTTCTTTTGAGGGGCAGAGCAGCCTCTGGCCTTGTAACCCTACTCTACCGCTGGGTCTCTGCCTCTGAAAGGGTTTTAGTGTCTGCAGTGTGTTAACTCAGATGGGCTGAAGGACTCATTACTGTGGAGGTTCTGCTGGTTGCAAAGTCCCCACCTCTTGTGAAGCGCATTACTCTAGGGTCTGCTTCTCCTCCCAGCCTCAGCTCTCGTTATCTAGGTGTTCCATCTCCGATTTAAAAAAAAAACAACGGTATGCTTTCTTCATAAATATTTCAGATTGAGCACTTGAGGTTTGGACTCCTCTGAAGTCCAGAAATTGATGTCTCTTTGAGGAATTTGCAACTTGAGTCAGGCCTCCCTGAGCTGAGCCAGCCGTACCCTAACTTGAGGCGGACAGCCAGTCTGTCAGCAGCACACAGTGTGGATACGCAGCTCAGGTGGTGGCTCTTTGCTAGCAGATGGCAGCCTGTCCCTTGGCGTGTTTCTCAGTACGCAGCATCCCTGCATCCGAGGGCTAAGCGTCTTCTTGTGCAAACGCGGTGTCCTTGTCACTCGGATCCATCAGTGCTGTCGGGATGGGTGAGGAGCACCTTGGAAACAGCTGGTGAGCTGTGCTGTCCCTTCCGGGAAAGTTTCCTCTCAGCTGCTCACTCCCAAGACACTTTCCTGTCTCTTAAAATACAAGCTGGAAATACCTCTGTCCTTTACCATAAGAAAGCCTGCCCTGTCCTTGTCACAGGTGAAAGCCACCTTCCTAGAAACCCCTTCCTATGTTCAGTCCCAGGCTAGGGTTAGGAAGATAACAAGCCATGCAGTGCCTTCTGTATATTTTCCCTGGCCCAGGCGATTGAAAGTTTTACAAAGTCACGTTAGGTTCTTAGGCTAGAAAGAAAAAGGTTGAGATGAACCCAAGTTTAAAATTTTCTGGGGGTTGGGGATTTGGCTCAGTGGTAGAGTGCTTGCCTAGCAAGCGCAAGGCCCTGGGTTCGGTCCCCAGCTCCGAAAAAAGGAATAGAAAAAAAATTTTTTTTTCTGAAGATCCAGAGACTCCACTTCCAAAATGAGCCTTGGATTCTGTTTCTCATTGTTGTTGTTGGTGGTGGTGGTGGTGGTGGTGGGGTGTGTGTGTGTGTGTGTGTGTGTGTGTGTGTGTGTGTGTGTATCCGTGTTCGTGTGCTCACAGGTCGGATACACATGTCTCTGTATGCTTTCTTTGTCACACCCCACCGTTGCTTCTTTTTTTCTTTTCCTTTTTGAGACAGAGTCTGTCACTGAACCTGGGACCCGCTGATCCAGCTAGGCTGGTTAGCAACTGCGTTCCAGGCATTCTCCTGTCTCCACCTACCAAGTGCTGGGGTTATGAGTTCAGGCAGCGGCCCAGTAAGTGACTGGGAGAGGAACCTGGGTCCTTGGGCTTACACAGCGGGTGCTTTATTAACTGAGCACCTCTAGAGCCCCTAGGTCTGTTTCTTACGAGAAGAGAAAGTGCGCTAACAGGAGGAAGGACCAACTCTAAAGCAAGCCTGGGGTCTTTGAGTCCACTCACTCTGAAGAGGTGGACTTCCTGTGACGAAATACAAATAATACAGAAGGTTGACTTGAAAGACCAGGAAGACTCAAGACGGTCACTCAGGAAGGAATCCGACCAGCTTGAGAAACAGAAAGTGGAGTGAGTGTTAAGGCAGAAGGATGATGGCAGGGACCGTGGAGCTGGGCTCAGGAGGCCTGGGAACAGAAGAGCTTAAAAGCTGCCAAAGCAGGAGGTTCTGAGGAAAGGCTAGAGAGGTCGAAGCCCAGGAATGGAAGGCATCCTGTTAGCCAGTGAAAGATTGCATCTCAGTGCAATAAGAGGAAAAGTACCGCTGAGCAGAGAAGGGGGAATCTACACAGACAGACAAATACATAGATAGATGTATAGATGCATAGAGTCACAGATAGATAAGTAGATACAGATAGATTATACACACACACACATAAAAACATAGATGATAGACACATACATACATAAGATGAAGACAGACAGCAGACAGACAGACAGATAAATAGGTAGATGACAGCCCGTTCTCTTGCTCTCCCTCTCCTCCTATGTCTCTGTCTCTGTCTCTGTCTCTGTCTCTCTCTATGTCTCTCTCTCTGTCTCTCTCTCTGTCTCTCTCTGTCTCTCTCTCTCTCTGTCTCTCTCTCTCTCCTCCCTCCCTGTCTTAGTCAGGGTTACTATTGCTGTGATGAAAAGCCACGGCCAAAAGCTCACACTTCCACATCACCATTCATCACTAAAGAAGTCAGGACAGGAACTCAAGCAGGGCAGGAACCTGGAGGCAGGAGCTGATGCAGAGGCCATGGAGCGTGCTGCTTACTGGCTTGCACCCCATGGTTTGTTCAGTCTGCTTTCTTAAAGAACCCAGGGCCACAGCCCAGGGATGGCACCACCCATAGGCTAGGCCCTCCCCCATCCATCACTAGCTAAGAAAATGTCTTATAGCTGGATCTTACGGAGGTGTTTCCTCCACTGAGTTTACCGCCTTTGGATAACTCTAGCTTGTGTAAAATTGACACAAAACTATACTGCACGTACCCCTTCTGTTTCCCTTCCTCCTCCTCCTCTTCCAACTCCTAACCTCAAAGTACATTTTAATCCTTACAAAATATTCAGCCAAATATCTACCCAAGCCTTCTTTTTGCCTCAGTTCTGAGAACTCCCCTCACAAAAGCAGAAGTCGCCTGTGTTGAAGCACCATCCTGTCCAGCCTGTAAGGCTTGCGGTAATCATCTTTCGCCCTATGAACAAGACTCTGTCTCCCAACACTTGTAAACGGTACACGAGCACACATCCATGGTGGCAGTCTCCCAGGCGGGAGGGGACAGTGGGAGCCTGAACATCTTCTCGTTCCTGGGCAAAGCCCCAGCTCAAGAAATGATGGCTAGGCCTAGAGTCTCGTCTCTTCCAGGGGAAAGAGAGGCCACTCCCAGTTTGTGAGGGAGCCAGCTTGTTTGGACAGACCAGTCACACTAACGAGGTCCAGGAAGAACTCAAGCGGCTAATTGGAAAATTAATCAGATCACTGGTGTCCCCTGCCCCAAAGATTTATGTAAAATAACGGGAACTTGTCATGTCCCCTTAAGTTATAATGTCACATTGGCTCACTGCTTTATTATCGTGAGCTTGTTTCCCTTTAAGAAAACACATTTTTTATCCTAAGATGGGTTAATGGTGTCTCCTTCATGTGTCTCGTGCTTAAGTGTTTGTTGTTGTTATTTTTTTTTTCGGCCCAAGTGTAACCGTCCTTTCAGATTGTTTAGCCATGCAGTTGCTGTTGGCCTTGAGGGTGGGGGTGGGGGCTGTGGTAATTCTTGATGTAACCAATTCTTCTCCGCCTCCTCCCAACCCAATGTTGCTTTCTAGACTCTCCCAGTTGCCAACTAATGAGACAATAAGGTCTCACCATACGATGTCCACAGCCACCTGAAAAGCAGTAAGGAGCCTTTGCCATGGCTCAACAAGCCAGCCCGCAATACTAGAACCTGAATTTTGGCCACACGTCCCCACTAGCTGGCAATCTGTGAGCCTGTGATGAGGTGACTACAGTTTGAAGTTTTTTTTTTTTTCTTTTTTTCGGAGCTGGGGACCGAACCCAGGGCCTTGTGCTTGCTAGGCAAGCGCTCTACCACTGAGCTAAATCCCCAACCCCCAGTTTGAAGTTTTTATCTGATCCCTTCCTTTGGACACCAGCGCCATTCCCCGATTCCAGGGGACTTCTCTTTTCTAAAAATGACACAGGGCCCGTCACAGGGTGACATGTTCCCCAGCATGATTGTGTAGTTCTGTTCCTTAAAACTCGATCTTAAAAGTAAACTAAAGAAGGAAAAGGGAAAAGGAAACCCAGGCAGGGTTTCCTCCCCCGGGGTTTATGTCTTTGCTTCTCTAGGGCTTTTCAACCCTTCCCAGCCAGGGCAGGACAGCTGTGAAGGAGCCATTGCTCAAAGCCGTGCCAAAGACACTCCGGAAACGTGTTTCTCTCTCTCTCCAGCTACAGAGCTGGCAAGTGCAGGTTTTCTCAAGAGAAGTCCCCCATGAACCGTCAGTATATGTTTTAGTAACTTCCCATAGGCATGCACACTTCAGTAGGTGTGGTGGAATCATTTTGCAGTATATGAGAGTGTGTGTGCGTGTGTGTGTGTGTGTGTGTGTGTGTGTGTGTGCATGCATGTGGATGCGTGCTCAAGTGTTGAAGCATTCCAGGGGACTTCCTACCAGAGCCACCTCGGATCTACAGCTTGGCTAAAGCACTTCCACTCAGTGCATGCCTTTTAAGGTTACAAGAATCGTAAAATCGCTCAGGACACCTCGTTCCCTGAGTGCCGTCCCTTTTCCCATCCTGATGGCAGCTCTTCAAACTTCTTGGAGGAGGTGGCTTCTGGGGTTCACGTGACTAAGACTGGAAGTGTGAATGTCTACTCTGTGTCTTCCTCATTTTCATCTGGGTTTAAGGGGGCACACATGTGCACAAGCGTGTGTGGAGGCCAGAGGCCAATATTGGGTGTCTTCCTCAATCAGTCACCCTGCCTGTGTGTGTGTGTGTGTGTGTGTGTTCATGTGCATTTGTGTATTGTGTATGTATACGTGTGTACACATGCGCACATGCATGAGTGAGTATGTGTATGTGTGTGTGAGTGTGTGTATGTGTATATGTGTATTGTGTAGGTATATGTATATGTGTGTACACATGCATGCATGCATGCATGAGTGCTTGTGTACCTGCGTGTGTATGTGTGTGTGCATGTGTGTATGTGCATATATGTGTGTAAGGGGGGTGTCTCTCAATGAATCTAGCACTTATCAATTTAGTAAACTGGCTCATCAGCAAGCCCCAAGAATCATCTTGGCTTCACCTCCCCAAAACTGGTGTTCTAGGCCTTTGCCCCACTAGCCCAGTTTTCCCTGCGAGTTCATGAGAACACGGTTCTTAGAGCTTGTGTGGCGAGCCCTTTACTGTCATCTTCCCCGGCCCTCTCTCTTCATTTTTCATCTAGAACTTAAGATTAGCAGACACACACACACACACACACACACACACACACACACACACACACACACGGATCCTGAGAGGGGAAAAATGAATGACAAAGGTGTACTATGAGGCCCGTTTCCATCACAATGAGATCCTTGGCATGCTAGCTTTCAAAGCTTACTAAAATAATAAAATAAAACCATCCGCCCAAAAATCACATAGAGAAAGATCATCCTCTTAGGTGAATAGCGTTCGCAGAAGTCGGTCCACTTGTGATGAGACCGTGAACTTGATTTGTCTCAGGTAAGCTCCATGAATCAGCCCGTGTCGTGAACGGTCATCGAGTGTGTGTCTGAGATTAACCACGGACACCGGTGGGGGACATCTTCTCAGGACTACAGAGAGGAGAGGGGAAAGAAAGGAGGAGGATTGTTTGTTGGTTTCCATTGTCCTGGGGGAAGGTGTGCTGTGCGGTGTGTTTAGTCCTAGGCTAGGAGGAACTGCACCGAGGGTGACTTTAAGGTCAGATAGATTCTAGAACAACGTGCTCCTGAAAGAAAACCACTTGGAGACCAACTGGGTCAAAGTTCATCTTCCTGAATGGTTGTGTGACCCTGGTAGGCCACTATCCCACTCTGAGTATACTTGTATAGAGGAAGATCTCCAGTTGGAGCCAGCCTGGGCTACATAGTGAGACCGTGTCTCAAAAAAGAAAAAAAAAAAAAGAAAGAAAAAACTTGCTATTGGCACCTCTCAGGTTGTATATTCTCAATAGCTGTTCCTCCCTGCCCATCCCCCTGGGGCCAAACCTTCCATATTTGCACCGAGCACGCTCCAGTCCAGAACTGCAGATGCAAAGTAGTGACAGGGAAAAGCCTTGCTGCCTGCAGATCGACAGGCAAGTCTTGTCTTTGCACAAGAGCGACATTTCCTTTCAATGGGTACCTGCTTCTCCTTTTATGGTTACTTAGTTGCTTAGCAACATTAAACTTGCTAAAAGCGCAGAGCCATCCTGCAGCCTCAACTACTTCCATGGGGTGTGTGTGTGTGTGTGTGTGTGTGTGTGTGTGTGTGTTAAAGGAACCGTCTATTAGGGGAACATTCACCTTTGTGCCAGTGCCATTTGAGGGAAGGAAAGTCTATATTTTAAAAGGTTTCCCAGCCAACGTGAATACGTCTCCCACTTAGCACTCAGAGATGAGCGTATCATAATATTTAAATCAGTTTTGAGAACTCTCTTGGAAAAGGAAAAGGGGGAAATCCCCTGGTGGCATAAGTACCCAGGGAGGCCAAGGGAGTTCATTACCATAGTGACTGATGCTGGCAAGCTGCACTGGGGAACCCAAGGGTGCCAGCTTTCACCTACTATGTGTAGATCACGCACTCCTGACCAGATTCCATTTGGCCTCATATGAGGGGGAGTGGCAATGCCAGGGTTCACACACTCCAACTTTGGACCTGGCCAAAGGTTTAAAGAATAGCATTGAGGCAGAAGTCGCCGAAACCGTGTTTCCCTAACTTTCGTAAAGGGTTAAGGGCTAATAACAAAGCTATATGAGGATTGCTGGACTGAGGAAAACCCTGGCAGGCTAGGGATGGGCTTGGTTGGTAGAGAGCTTACTGATCATGCTCGGGGTCCTGACTGGCTCTCCATCCAGGTGAGGTAGTGCACCGTTGTAATCTGAGCACACTGATTGTGGAGACTTGAAGGGTTTGAAGCCAGACTGGAATACGTGAGACCCTCTCAAGAAAAAAGAGAAACAGACTGGGGAGGGGGTCTTGACAAATTCTCCATAGGAATGGTTTTAAGCTTTCTCTTGCCTTTATCAATCTAGTTTCAGACAAGCACGTTAATGATCAAATTTTATTCTCTGGTGAACTCATAAGCGTGAGATGGAATCTTTCTGTCTTAGCAAACGCCATCGTTGATAATAAATTTTCTGCAGCCTCGACAACTACTGTCTCTCCACAGTGTGGGAGAGCTGGTGGGGCAGTGGATGTTAACTGTACTTCTGGAACTTTCTTCATGTTGCCCTGGATTACGCCTCAGGACAGTGTCAGTTCTGCTGACAGCCGGAAGGTCAAGCTCCTCCCGATAGGCAAGGAAACCTAGCAGAACCCCTTCCTCCGTCCAGCTGAACCTTGCAAGTCCTTAGGGATGGGTTTCCGTGATGCCAGCTAATAAATACTCATTTCCATAAAATTTGCATGAACAGAGGAAAATCTACCTCTTGCTGTGCAGGGGCTCCAGTCTCATTACTCAAAATAGCAGCAGAGTAATCAACGGAGCCACGCCCCCCGCTAGAGACAGGCTGTGAGGTCAGAGATAATATCCACGGGCTCCTCCAAGTAAGTAACTGGACCCCTGCAGCCCTTTCTAGGTCTCGTCCCCTCCCAACCACGTGCGCCTTATAAAACAATAGTCTTCCGATTGGAGGCTGCAGTTTCACCTTTGAAGACAATAGTCTTCCGATTGGAGGCTGCAGTTTCAACACTCTGAGGACACACGGCACAGGCCATGGGACAGATAATTGATAAAACGTTTAAAAATTCTCGCACAGGGGCAAACGGGTGCACAGGGTTCTGGAGAGGTGGCTCAACATTTAAGGGTGCTCGCTGCCCTTGTAGAGGTCCTGAGTTCAGTTCCCAGCACCTCTGTTGGGTGGCTCAAGACTGCCTACAGCCCCTGCTTCGTGGGATCCAACACCCTCTTTTGGCCTTGAGGGGCACCAGCACACACGTGACACACGTACATGTAAATAAAATTTAATTTTTTTTTAAACACACAGAGACAGAAGTGGGTGTAGACATCTTTTTTTTTTTTTTTGGTTCTTTTTTTCGGAGCTGGGGACCGAACCCAGGGCCTTGCGCTTCCTAGGTAAGCGCTCTACCACTGAGCTAAATCCCCAGCCCCGGGTGTAGACATCTTTAATCTATATACGTGGGGACTGGAGGCAAGAGGACAAGGATATCCAGGCCAGCCTGGGCTACATAAGACTTCATCTCAAAGAGCCAAAGAATAAATGAAAGTAAAGCATAGACAGAGAGGACTGGAGAGATGGCTCAGTGGTTAAGAGCACTGGCTGCTCTTCCAGAGGCTCTGAGTTCGATCCCCAGCACCCACTTGGTGGCTCACAACCATCTATAACTGCCATCCCAGGGGATCCAGCATTCTCTTCTGCATCTCTAGGCAGCAGACATGCATGCCGTGCAGGAAGAAAGGTTTTCAGATAATAATATACCTGATCACGTTTCTCCTCCACCGCCAACTCCTCCGATCCTTCCCACGCAAACAGAAATACAGATAACCAAAACAAACAAACAGAATCCAATAAGACAAAAATGACAAAAGAAAGCAAACAAACAAAACACCAGAGACCGATTTGTGCTACCCAACTGCCCCTGGGCATGGAGCCTGTCCTGGAGTGTGCTTGATGTATTCTCCATGGTAAGAGACTGATTTCCCCTTTGTCAGAGGGTACCGAGTACATGTACCCTGTCTACATTCCCCCTTTTCAGAAACATATAGAAAAGGAAGCCGTTTCAAATGTGCACAGACCAGAGAGAGAAGCAGCCGCTATAGTTCCACTAAGCTCGGCATCCACTTTGCATTTTAAATTACTTTTAGGCAATGGGTGTGGTCCGCTTCCCGGAAACTTAATTGCTTAATCAATGAAGGTGTTTTTCAGTGCAGAAAACATTGCATCGTCCAATCTCTTTTTAAAAAATAAATAAAGCATTTACACATATACATGTGCCTCCTCATCTGTGGAGACACCATGTACACAAAGGTAAAGCAGAGCATTGGGTCCCCTAGAACGGGTGGCCGTGAGTCACATGACATGGGTGCTGGAAACCCAGCTTGCAAGAGCAGCCAGCCCTCTTCACCACCCAGCCCTCCCCTCAAGCCCTGTAACCCATCTTCCCAGTCTGAAAAGATCGTCTGAGCAATATTGTCTTGTAGTTTAACCTTAAAAGCAAAGCTGGGGATGACCTTAACAAAACCTGAGCAAACTGGAATTTTCGTGAAGACCTCTGGTATTTCAGCCTGTGGTCGCATGAGGTTTTGAAGCGCTAGAAATGTTGGGGGGCTGGGAGGCTCCGTGGATAAGTGCTTGCTGAGCAAGTGTGTCTCCTGGAGTAGAGATCCCAACACCTCCGTTTCTGCAAAGGTGGGGCAGGCTCTAACCCCAGCAGCTATCTGCACCAACAAAGCTGCAAACCCCAGGGTCAGCAGAAGCTCTGCCTCAGTAAATAACCAATGTCAACCCCTACCCCTCAATACACGCACACATATGTCCTCATGCACACTCACGAACTTAGAGATGTACCACACAAGCACACTATGTACACGCACATAAAAAAGAAGGAGGTGGGGGAAGAAAGAAAAGGAAGGAAGGAAGAAAGGGAGGGAGGGAAGAGAGGGAAGAAGGAAGGAAGGAAGGAAGGAAGGAAGGAAGGAAAGAAAGAAAGAAAGAAAGAAAGAAAGAAAGAAAGAAAGAAAGAAAGAAAAATTCTTTCAGGCAATAGCCATCTCTCCATCTGGTGCCCTCCTGAAATGTCTGTGAGTTTTGCAAAACCTTACTCCTTCTCAGTGACTTTGGCTAGGGGAGAGAAACCTTTCAGGATCATGGGTGAGAACCAAGAGCTAAAGTCGGCAGCTTGGAATTCACCGCTGTGAGGTCTTAGGTAAAATAAGAAACCTCTGTGGTGTTTTGCTGTTTCCATCTGCGTGAGGAGGAGGAAGGGGCCGGCTGCCATGCGGGATTGTTGGAAGGGTTACATAAACTGAGTGTGTCAGAAGAATCTGGAGCAGGATTAGCCTTGGAGCATGCACTGGATACACATCGATTGCCCGCTCTGTCTCTGCAGAGCATTCCTCTCTCATTTTCACCTCGTACAGCATTGAGCACTTCCCTAAGACAACCTGAGGTAAACATGTCCCCTTTCCCTCTGAGTCGGTCCTTACATGCTGCCCCTCAGCTTCGACCCTTACTGAGCAGTTAGACAAGGTGGCAGCGTGACTCTGACCAACTCATGCTCAGTTCCAGAGCCTTCTGCACTTACCGCACTGTGATACTGTGCTGCTCGTAGCATCTATACGGTGTGATGTCACTGGACACCCCTCAGCTCCCTGCTCCCTTCCATGCCCTGTTGCCCTTTCCTTCAGAAAGAGATGGGAATAAAAATGTTCCCTCTCTCTTAACTAGATGAACTGTCAGGTTCCTTGTCCCAAACCCACAGTCAGCTCTCAACTTACTCACACAGCAAAGATCTGAGGATGAACTTTCAAGGATGCCCTCTGGGGGCTGGAGAGAGGCCTCAGTGGGTAAGAACCTTGGCTGCTCTTGCCAGAGACCCAGGTTTCATTCCCAGCATCCTCATGGTGACTCACATCCGTCTGTAACTCCAGTCTCTGGGGATTTAAAGCCACCTTCTGACCACCAAGGGCAGGGCACACAAGTGGTGTACAGACATACATTTAGGAGTGTGGGGGGGGGGGGAAGGGAGTATGTGTGTGTGTGTGTGTGAATCATATACATCATATATGATATGTTCCTTCTATCATATATATGTATAGATGACATAGATCGTATATGTATGTGTGTATATGAACATATATGTATATGTGTGTATATATGAACATATATGTATGTGTGTGCATATATGCATATATGTATATTATGATGTATGTCTATAGGTGTGTGTATGCACATACATGTATATGTGTGCATGTATGTATATGTATGTGTATAGCTATATGTATATGTACATATATGTATATGATATATGTGTGTATATATGCAGCACACATATATATCATATATACATATACACACATATATTATACTCCCTGAAACTCACTCTTATTTATAAGTCCCCAGAACCTGAGTGAGAAAAAGAAGGGTGGGACTCTGTGAATTTTGCAATGTGGAGCCATGGGACTCCAGAGTTGGTCAACCATGTTCTCTCTTTCATTCCTTTTTTCTGGTATCATGAGTCCTCAGCCTGCGACACACTGTTGTACCTACACTGGGAAGTCTGCAAGTTGTCCCAGAGAGAAGAGAATGGCCCAGCCCATGGGATACACATCTTTCCCAATCAGGCGACCCTAGGTTCTCATTCACTGTTTTCATAATCCTGGGCCAGCATCGTGCATAAAGACGTCACCCTCACTACCAAGTCTTTATAACCACCTACAACCATGGCATGCTGTAAACAACCATCTTGCCTCATACCCCTCCCCCTTCCCCCTGAGGTGTTTCCTAGGACACAGGACTTTGAGGCTAAGAAAAAAAGCAGAGAAGGTCCAGAAGCAGACTAACCCAAAATGAGGAAATGACTTCGTGATGCCCAATGACTTGCCCAAGATAACCCAATGAGGCTCCATGTGATACAGAGAGTTGATGGCTCAGGCCTGTCCTGGCTATGTCCTGACTCCTCAACTCCCCTTGGTAAGAGAATTCTCCCTGCTTCCCTTCCCCTCTCTTCTGTCCTTCCTAGCCCACACACAAAAGGCCTGCAGGCCCACCGTAGAGCAACCGGCAGTTAAACCAAGCCCAGTTCCCAGTGGCTATCTTGGTAGGTTTAAGGGGCTCATGCTCCTAAGTACTGGAGGCTGTTTTGTTTTGACCTTCAGAAAAGGCTGCCTCTTCTTGACCCCAGAGCTCCAGACTCTGATGTTCAGTTGCCCACAGAAGGTTTTTAGGCTCCAGCTGTGTATTATCTGGAGAACACCCCGAAGCTATGCCTAATTACTATAGAATTTCCAGGACTGGCCTGGATGGTGAGGGCTGGGGATGTTCTGTGGTCTTAGCTTTTCTTATCTCCATAGATAGCTTGAACCATATAAAGGCGAATGGGTTTACATATATTCCCACCCCAACTCAGATCAAGCTAGAGACCTTATCGTTCCTCAGCACTTTCGATTTGGGGCCCAGGAGAGTTTTAAAGCCTCGTGATCTAACATACAATCAGGTTTGAATGGAACCGCCGTAATGTTCATGCCCCATGTGACCCTTGAAAGGTCTGGCAAGTCTCTCTGGAAATAGCTGGAGGTGACTCTGGACAAAGATAAGGAATGAAGTCAAGCCTAGTGATTACTTCAGGAGGCTGAGGCTAGCCCACATGCACAGAGAAGAGAGGTGGGAGAGCCTGCAGTGTTCATTCCAGACATATCTCACACACACACACACAACACACACAGACACACACACACAACACACACACAGACACACACACAACACACACACAGACACACACACAACACACACAGACACACACACACAACACACACAGACACACACACAACACACAGAGAGACACACACACAACACACACACAGACACACACACAACACACACAACACACACACAGACACACACAACACACACACAGACACACACACACAACACACACACAACATATACAGAGACACACACACAACACACACATACAACACACACAGACACACACACACAACACACAGGGAAAAAAGTTAAGTGGGGAAAAGAATAAGGGGGCTTGTGAGCTGGGGTGAATACCACGCCACGCTCAGAAGCTTACACGGCTCCCTGGGAAGACAGGCCACAGGCAGCTTTCAGCCCTCTATACTTCCTGTCCCTTTTCATTGACCTAAGAAGGGTAAGTTCAGGAGAATGTGGATTCTGGGTCTCGTTCACTAGCAGAATTCAAACCTGGTGGTACAGAAGTGGCACCATGACTCACGGTGACAGAATCTGGTGTGTTGAAAGCTAACGTCAGTGTGTGTGTGTGTGTGTGTGTGTGTGTGTGTGTGTGTGTGGAAAAACAGCTGAAGACTTGGGGAAATTGATGTTGTAAGTAGCAAAAGGCCAGTGACACTTCGAAATGATCCATGTCACAGGTACGTTGAACTGCCCTGGGCCACCACGGGAGGCTTTAAAATATATATATATATATATATATATATATATATATATATATATATATATATATATATATAAACTTGGGATTTGAAAAATATGTGTTTTGCCTGGAAGGCAGTTAAAAAGGCTTTTCTGTGTCAGCAGGCTCCGATCATTTATATATTTTTCCTGCCCACATATTTTATTCATAATGACTATTTTATTCCCCTTTATTATGTCGAGTTAGTGTTGGGCATTTCTGTGTTTCTCTTAGAAAACAACCCATTATCTGAATGAGTCACGTGACTCCGGTTAAACTCTAGCACACCGGGGAACACAGGGTTAAAGCTGAGTCTCCCCTCTGAGCTGCTGGGAAGGAATTTGAGGTTAATATTTATTCTTGTATTTTCCCAAGTGGGAGGTGGGATAGGGCTGTGGCTTGAACAACGGCAGAGAATCAAGGGTCACAAGACTCACACCATTTGGGCTCTTCATAGGAAAGGAGGCTGTAGTTGTCCACCAGCAGGCCTAGCAGAGCTGTGAGCCCATGTCCTCTCTTCACGTTCTGCATCAAGAACAGCCATTGCTCCTAGGTGGGTCTGAGTTGCTCTGCTGTTCCTGTCACTCAAAGCCATTTGAGGACCAGGGACGTGTGCCCTCCTGAGGACAATTGGCTCATTATTATGGAGTATGTAGACATACCTGTTATCCTCTGTGAGATGCAAATCCTTAAACCTAGGAGACAAAAGTGGGGGAAATCTCAGGGGTACATGGAAAAGGGGTACAAGGGGGGTCCTAGCAGCTCCTTCCTACGGTTGGCCATGTTCTGTGGGCGTTAGCGAATGACAGACACTGGGAGACCCTGAGGTCTACTGCCCTTCCCCTCAACATCTCCCAAATGAGATTAAATTTAAAATGCCCCCATGCCTTTCCACACGTGGTCCCAGCAGCTGTGAAACTTTCAGGAGGTGGAACCTCGGTGGAGGAAGTCTTTGCTGAGGATGAGAACTGAAGAGTTTACAGCCTGCCCTGTTTCCTGTCTTCTTCACTGCCGGCTCTCCAGTCCCACCTCTCCAAGATGGACTGGATCCACTGAGACTGTGACCCAGAGTTAATCCGTCCTCCCTTAAGTTGCTTCCGCTTGGGTGTTTGGTCACAGCAATAAGGGAAGTGATTTTACACACCAGAATGCTTTAAGAACAAGTCAGAGTAGGCTCAGGAGACAGGAGACCTGACCGAAAATTAATTTGCCTTGACAGGTCGGATAGGCCAAATTTTTATTTATTGCTATGGTCTCAGGGGGACTTTGGAGAGGCGGATTAGAACCCAAAAACCCAGGGCAAGTGCACTCACTGATTAGAACTCAGTTCCCTTGTGAGAAATTCGACTGGATGAAGAGTCTTGGTCAATGTTAGGCCTTGAAGTAATCACAGACGTACCGTCCAACTCTGCTAATTGTTTATCTGTTACAGGGCAGCGAATTTCCCTATACTTGGGGGTCACTTTGAACACCATGTATTTCACAGTAGCTGTACACTGCATTCCAGCATTCTAGACAGGTCTTCTAGCTCAGAGATTGGAAATGTTGCCATCCAGGTGTTGGCTATGGCTTTAGATGACTCCCTGATGCTCTAGGACTCTGTCTCTGGCTTCTTTCTGGCTACTCACAATTGGCTGGTCTCAGCTCCCAGAGATGACCTAGGATCACACCTCCAACATGTGGGTGTCTCAAACCCAACCTTCCAAGAGCAGCAAGAGAAAAGCTCCTGCAAGGGGGAGATAGAAGCCCTGTCTATCATGGTCACTAAGGTGACTCCCTTGCCTTTGGCACAGTCTTTTGATCAAGTGAGTCGCAAGCCAGGCAAGATGGTGCACTCCTGTAATACCAGCACCCTGCGGGCTCAGGAAGGAGGACCATCCGCTTGACGCCAGCCTGGGCGACATGATGAGACCCTGTCTAAATAAATAAAATCAAGTTACAGGTCCCATTTGTGACTGCACAAGAACACAACGTCTGGGGAAAGTATACAGTCCCTCTAAGAGTCTGTGTGCTGCAATATGCTTATTTTAATTTTGCTGGAATGATTTTTGAAACAGCGTTCATGTTGTGATAAGCTAGAATCAGGACTCATAACACAGAACAGAACTGCATGTCATACATACAAGCTTCCGAGCGGAAGAGAATTGCCCAGAGTCAGAATTACCATTAAAAATCCCTTAAGCCATCCATAAAATATACTGTGTGTATTGTATTGCGTGTGCCACCTTGAGTTGTAATTCATACAAACACGGAAGTCTTAAAAACCTTTCAGCCAGATTTGGGGAGCAGCTATACACAGAATCTGGGTATTTTACCCATTCATTCTTAATAATATTTGTATGATAAATGAATGTAGATTTTTAAAAATGTTAAGACATCCTTCAGGCCTTTAGACAGAGCTCCCTTCTGTTTTTGAAAAGTATTCATCCAGGGATGGAGGAATAGTTCAGCAGTTAAAAGGGCTTGCTGCTCTTCCAGAAGACAGGTCGCTTCCAGCGCCTATGTCAGATGCCTCACAAACACATGGGACTCCAGCTTGGGGCTAGGGGCAGGCAATACCCTATTCTGGCATATAGGTACTGCACATACATGACACACAGGCAGACAGAGGTATATACATATAAATAAAAAATAAAATAGAGCATGCATCAAGAATCCTTATAAAGTGTTAATGTGCTTATATTGTTATAAGGGTTGAGTGAGACATTGCTCCTGAGACACCTTCAGCCTGGTACAGAGGAAGGTGCACAGTAACCTTGTGCATATGTTGTTTCAAGTCTCAGGTGAGCCAGGCTGGTCTTGAACTCACTTTGTGAAGGATGATGACCTTGAACTTCTGATCCTCTTACCTCTGTCTCCTAGTGCTGTGATTACAGGCATGCACTCCATGCCTATTTTATGAACTGTGTAACTCTAACTCAGGGCTCTGTGGATCCTAGGCAAGCCTTCTACAAACAGAGCTACAGCCTCAGCTGCTGTTGTGCAGATTTTTAATAAACTCCTTGATTAAATCCCCAGATCCATGCCCAGTATCTTTCACAGAGCTTGGCCATGTGAGTTCTGCTTGTCTGTATTGGCTTTGCCTCTTCCAGGTGACTCCCATTGTCCATCTCCACACTGTAGGTTCAGCTCCACTGGAATGCCAAACCAGAGCCAAGCCTGGGAATAAGCTGTGGGGACAGCAATAGCATATCCCCCACCCATAAGAAGAGTGTGGTCCAACTCAAACAGCCTGCACACTCCAAGGTTCTGGGACACATGGACACTATTACACTGACTGTCTCACATGCATGCCAACATGCTCCTTTTAGGTCATATCAGCCACCAGAATCTCCGCCCTTTAAAAATAGGCACTTACACCAAAAGGTGCCAAGCATATGGCAGTATCTGTCCTCTACAGAGATTAGAAGCCTGGGCTGGGGGATGACACAATTGATGAAGGGCTTGCCTCAAAACAACAGGGACCCAAGTTTAATCTCCAGAATCCAAGAGAAAAAAAACAGATATGGAGGTGTACAGTTGTAATCCAGCATCGGGGAGGCAGAAATAGAATTCCTGAGGCTCACTAGCCAGCCATCTATGCAAATCTGTGAGGCCCAGGATAAATGAGAGAGACCGTGCCTCAAGAAACAAGGTGAGCAGTGACCAGGAATGACTTCTGGAGTAGGCCTCTGTGTGTTCTCTCTCTCTCTCTCTCTCTCTCTCTCTCTCTCTCTCTCTCTCTCTCTCTCTCTCTCTCTCTCATACTCTTATACACTCACATGTGTGCTCAAACACATGAAAGTATTAAGAGTCTAAGTCTAGTGTCAATTTTTCAGAAACTGGAGCAGCAAAGCAAATTGTGATGAGACAAGCCAACGGAAGACATCAGAGAATGTTCTGGAAGAGGGAGCCATAGTGAACTGTTGTCATCCCCCATTCTAGAGAAGAATTCAAATCTGGATACCTCTCAAAATACCGTGTAGATAAAGTGTAACTGCCTGGCAGCCAGATTCTGCCAACAAGCGCATCTTTCCAAGTTCTTAAGGGCCTGCAGGTGGCAAAGGCAGTTCCTATTGTCTCCAAAAATCCTAGCTTTTGAAAACAGAAAATACTGTTAGCGTGTATGGAAACAAGACAGCAGATGTTGGCCCATGCATATTAAATCATTAGAGATCTGAGATAATAAAGCATTCACTCTTGAGCTTATAACCACAAAGCTCTTCTCAGGGTTACCAGGAGGTGAGGTTTTATCTCCACTCACCATCCACGGAGGACTCTTTCTCTGCAGCTCTCACTACTGTTATCCCATCTGGTTAGACGTGAAGCGCAAACGTGGAATATCATTTCATCTGCGCATATTTAAAATGCAACGTCCAAATATTATGCTGTTGGAAAAGAGACACCTGCCCAAAGAACTTCCCAGGCAGGTTTTAGAGCGCTCACTTAAGCTCAGAGCTGCACACAAGTGAGTCTCGTTTGTCATCTAGCAGGAGGCTTCACGCGAGCCAAGGCCTGGAACACAAGCGGGTCATCCTGGGGATAGAGCAATGGCTCATTTCCCTGACACCGACTGTTCTGGTGCGTCTCCACGTCACCGAAGCTGAGCCCTCGAACAGCACGTGTATTTATTTTAGCCATTTGGCACGGTGATATTTCTGGGTGTTCTTTATCCAGTCCTTGCCTTTGAAAAAGAGAGTCTGAGGAAGGTTTAATCTGTGCTTTCTACTCGGGGTCATCGTCGTGAGCATCGAGAATTGGGTTGTTCTGTGCAGCCCAGCAGCGCTTGCCTTGTGGTCCCCTGACCAGGGCTGGCTGACTCCATTTGACAGGAGCTGTGGGCCTGCGTGTTTTAAAATTGAGGGTGCCAGGTTTTTATGTCCCTCTGTTGCGTTCTCGTTGTATCTAATCCTCCTTTGGCTCCCTGCCTCCTTTATCTTTTATGAGAGTGTGTGTGTGTACATCATGTGCATGTGGTGAACACAGCTCGACACTTAGCATCTTCCTCAGTCGCTCGCTCGCTACCATTTTTTTAGACCGAGACTCTTGATCAACCTAGAGCTCGCCAGTGCATCTGTGTAGCCAGGACAGCTAGCAGGTTTGTCCCTCCCTCCGAGTTCTGGATTTGCAGGCAAAGGCCGCCCAAATCTAGCTTTTTAGGTAGGTGCTGGGGTCTGAACTCAGATTCTCACATTTAGTAGCCAGCACTTTTTCTGCTAAACCATCTTTCTAATCCTAGTTTGTTGTTGTGGTTGTTGTGGTTGTTTTTGTGGTTGTTGTTGTGGTGGTGGTGGTGGTTATTGGTGTGGTTATCGTTGTTGTGGTGGTGGTTGTTGTTGTGGTTGTTGTGTTTGAGGGGTTGTGGTTGTTGTTGTGGTGGTGGTTGTTGTGGTTATCATTGTTGTTGTGGTGGTTGTTGTGGCTGTGGTTGTTGTGGTTGTGGTTGTTGTTGTGGCTGGAGTTGTTGTGTTTGAGGGGTTGTAGTTGTTGCTGTGGTTGTTGTGGTGGTGGTTGTGGTTGTTGTTGTGGTTGTTTGTGTTTGAGGGGTTGTGGTTGTTGTTGTGGTTGTAGTTGTTGTCATGGTTGTGGTGGTGCTGATGGTTGTTGTTGTGGTTGTTGTGGTTGTTGTTGTGGCTGTGGTGGTGGTTGTTGTGGCTGTGGTGGTGGTTGTTGTGGTTGTTGTTGTGGTTGTTCTGGTGGTTGTTGTGGTTGTTCTGGTGGTTGTTGTGGTTGTTCTGGTGGTTGTTGTGGTTGTTCTGGTGGTTGTTGTGGTTGTTCTGGTGGTTGTTGTGGTTGTTCTGGTGGTTGTTGTGGTGGTGGTTGTTGTTGTTGTGTTTGAGGGGTTGTGGTTGTTGTTGTGGTGGTGGTTGTTGTGGTTATCATTGTTGTTGTGGTGGTTGTTGTGGCTGTGGTTGTTGTGGTTGTGGTTGTTGTTGTAGCTGGAGTTGTTGTGTTTGAGGGGTTGTAGTTGTTGCTGTGGTTGTTGTGGTGGTGGTTGTGGTTGTTGTTGTGGTTGTTTGTGTTTGAGGAGTTGTGGTTGTTGTTGTGGTTGTAGTTGTTGTCATGGTTGTAGTGGTGCTGATGGTTGTTGTTGTGGTTGTTGTGGTTGTTGTTGTGGCTGTGGTGGTGGTTGTTGTGGTTGTTGTTGTGGTTGTTCTGGTGGTTGTTGTGGTTGTTCTGGTGGTTGTTGTGGTTGTTCTGGTGGTTGTTGTGGTGGTGGTTGTTGTTGTGTTTGAGGGGTTGTGGTTGTTGTTGTGGTGGTGGTTGTTGTGGTTATCATTGTTGTTGTGGTGGTTGTTGTGGCTGTGGTTGTTGTGGTTGTGGTTGTTGTTGTGGTTGTAGTTGTTGTGTTTGAGGGGTTGTAGTTGTTGCTGTGGTTGTGGTTGTTGTGGTGGTGGTTGTGGTTGTTGTTGTGGTTGTTTGTGTTTGAGGGGTTGTGGTTGTTGTTGTGGTTGTAGTTGTTGTCATGGTTGTGGTGGTGCTGATGGTTGTTGTTGTGGTTGTTATGGTTTTTGTTGTGGTTGTTGTGGTTGTTGTTGTTGTGGTGGTGGTGGTTGTTGTTGTGGTTGTTCTGGTGGTTGTTGTGGTTGTTGTGGTTGTTGTTGTGGTGGTGGTGGTTGTTGTGGTTGTTGTTGTGGTGGTGGTGGTTGTTGTGGTGGTGGTTGTAGTTGTTGTCCTGGTTGTTGTGGTGGTGCTGATGGTTGTTGTTGTGGTTGTTGTGGTTTTTGTTGTGGTTGTTGTGGTGGTTGTGGTGGTGGTGGTGGTGGTGGTGGTTGTTGTGGTTGTTGTTGTGGCTGTGGTGGTGGTTGTGGAGGTGGTTGTTGTGGTGGTTGTTGTTGTGTGTTGTTGTTGTTTAATGTAACAGGACATTCAGCACATACTTTTTGTAAGCAAAGTCAAGAGTTGTTATTCTATTTTTCAACATATTTATTGGTGGTGGTGTGTGTGTGTGTGTGTGTGTGTGTGTGTGTGTGTGTGTGTGTGGTCAGTGAAGGTGCTCGTTGGGGTTAGAAGAATTAGATCCCTCACAGAGCTGGATCTGCAGGCAGTGTGCCCCTGGGGTGCTGGGAACTGAACTTGGATCTATAAGGATGTACTTAACCACTGAGCTATCCCTCCAGTCTCCGCAGTCTTTCTTTGTTGGGTAAATGAGCCTCGTCATGTTCTCTGTTCCCCGTCTGAGGAGGGAAGCAGGGATGGCATTGTCTAAAACCCACTAAGGATATCCCCACACAGGATTGCATCCCACTCTGAGCTATGAGACACAGCAGTTAAGACTGTGGACAAATGCAGACCGAGGCTGTGGTCAGAGTGAGTGCTCTGCCCCACCTCTCCCGGGAGCAGAGTGATGGGCTGGGTCTCATCTGAGAGCCAGTTTTCAACTTTTGTCTACAGAGTAAAGCTGCCACACACATGACCATTTGGTAACTCAAAAACCACTTCCTCTCGGTAATCTATTGCGGAATACCAGCTCAGCTGAAAACTCGGCAGTTCAGACAACAATCGGTCATCCGGCTCTGAGGGCTGGGGACTTCAGGTTCTGAGCGGTTCTGTTTGATGGAGCACAGCCTGAAGATGTGACCTTGGCTGCACTTAGCTGCAAATGGACTGAGAGGCTGAGGAAGATGTTGCCCTGTGTATCAGATAGCTCGATGCTCCTCCACCAGTTTCTCTCCTTCCACTCGGACCCAGTGCATAAGGGCCCCATCTTCCTTTTGGTACAGTGTGGTGGCTGCCTCCTTACGGAGGAATCTGCATTACTAAGCCTTGTAAAGAGTGCCAGAATTGGCACCATATCACTTCTGCCATTTTGTGTGTGTGGTGTGGTGTATGTGGTGTGTGTGAGTGTGTGTGTATATATATGGCATGCTGCGTGTGTAGAGGGTGTGTGTGTGTCCATGTGTGATGTGCTGTGTGTATGTATGTGTGTGTGTTCGTGGTGTGCTGTGTGCATAGGGTGTGTGTATGTTGTGTGTGATGTGCTGTGTGTGTGTATGTGTGTGTATAAGGAATGGGTGTGGATGTGGGGTGTAGAGGGTGGGTGTGTGTCCGTGTGTGATGTGCTGTGTGTATGTGTGTGTGTATAGGCTGTGTGTGTAGGTTGTGTGTGTGTATGTGTGTGTGTGCGCGATGTGGTGTGTGTGTGTGTGTCCATGTGTAATGTGCTATGTGTGTATGTGCAGTGTGCTGTATGTAGGGGGTGTGGTGTGTGTGTATGTGTGGCATGCTGTGTGTGTATAGGGTGGGTGTGTGTCCATGTGTGATGTGCTGTGTATGTGTGTGTGTGTGTGTAAGGAGGATGTGGGGTGTAGAGGGTGGGTGTGTGTCCATCTGTGTATATTGTGTGTGATGTGCTGTATATGTGGTGTGTGTGTATGTGTGTGTGTGTATGTGTGTGTGTGTAGGTTGTATATGTGGGGGGGGGTTATGTGTGTAGGTTGTGTGTGTGTAGGTTGTGTGTATGTATGTGTGTGTATGTGTGTGTGTATGTGTGTGTATGTGTGTAGGTTGTGTGTGTGTGTGTGTGTGTGTGTGTGTAAGGGTTGGGTGTGGATGTGGGGTCTGCAGCGTCATGTAGATAAGAACATTTGCCCACGTGGAGGCCACACGTTGGTGTCAGGCGTCCTCCTCAATAGCCCTTCACCACATTTTATGAGAACGGGCCTCTCATCTTGGCAGCAGCTGGCCAGTGAGCTCCAGGAACTTCCTGTCTCCTCCTCTTCCACAGCACTTGGGTTGCAGTAACACACAGCCTCACTTAGCTTTTACACGTGTGCTGAGGGTCTAAACTCAGGGCCACCTCCCCAGTCCCATCAATAAAACACTGTATTGATCAGGTCCCAAGTCAGATTCTCAAGGGAGGGGGAAGCAGACTCCACTTCCTGGTGGGAGGAGCTTCCACACACACACGAGAGGAAGTAGTTAGGCCACTACAACCTTCACTCCATCTTCAGGCCGTACATGAAGAATCTGTGGTTTTCCCTTTTCCATGAAAGTCTCAGTTGTGCTCTATCTAACCTCTTCAGAGGAATGGTGAGAGGAAGGCTCAAGAGATGGCTCGGAGGTTAAGAGCACTGGCTGTCCTTTCAGAGGACCAGGTTCAGTTCCCAGCACCCACAAGGCAGCTCACGATGATTCTGTGACTCAGATCTGACGCCCTCTTCTGGCCTCTTTGAGCACCAAACAATTGAAACACATTGACATGGGATAAAAATACTAACACACATAAAATAAATAAATCTACTAAAAAAAAATTTAAAGCAGCATAGATTACGTAATTAGCACAATTTTCTAGAAAAAAGTGAAATGTAAGTCTACACTTTTAATTAGATCTTTCCCTTGGAGCAGATCCAGTCTGTGTTTCTCTTATGGACACAGCTGAGAGCCCAGGTCACTTGAGTACCCGATGCCTCAGACACAGCCTCTGGAAGGAGCATCGCCTCCCCTCAAACTTGTCTCTGGTTGCTGTTCTAACGCCATGAACACCGGCCCAGCCAAGTTAAACAACGATATTCTTCTTCTTGTGGTTGTGGTCTACCCATAGCGCTGGTGTTTCCTTTGTTTCTAAAAACATTTTTATTCATTCTTTAAGAATGTCATACGATGTGTTTTGATTATATTCATCCCCAACCTCTCCCCTTAAATCCACTCCCTCCTCCCTACCTCCCATCCTGTGTCCTCTTTCTTTTTTTTTAAAACTATTGGCTCCAATCTGTGCCCTGAATGTATGTGGATTGTCTGAAAGGTGTCCTCTGACCTTCACATGCGTGCTATGATAACACACACACACACACACACACACACACATACACAAAACATATAACACACACACACACACACATCTACAGTGATAGCACAATACACTATCTAATGACTTACAATGTTCCCTTCTCTTTTGTCATCATTGCATTGTGGGTAATAAGGACAGCTACATCTCCTATCAGCTTCGTTTGGTTTTAAGCTATGCTAAGCAGGAATCATGAGACACATGGGGCCCAGGATACCACCTACCCCGAGACCGCTCCATACATTTGTCAAAAACACTCATAGACTGAGTCCTTGCCGTGTGGTAGGCATTTCTCTACGCACTTCAAGGCCAATCTCTCCCTCATCCTCGAGGAAAGCACGGTCAGGACTCTGAGATGATCCTGCTTTACGGATAGAGACACAGAACAATTGCCCAACTTTTTTTTTTTTTTTGGTTCTTTTTTTCGGAGCTGGGGACCGAACCGAGGGCCTTGCGCTTCCTAGGCAAGCGCTCTACCACTGAGCTAAATCCCCAACCCCAACAATTGCCCAACTTGACAAGAGCCACACACTAACTAGTGGCCAAACCAGGATATGGCTTTGGGTGTCTTTGATCCCAAAGCCAGCTCTGAGGTCTTCTTTGTCACAGGAGTCAACAGCACATAGACCGTAGCCTGTGTGCCCACCATTACACTGCTCCTTGCCTTGAGATGGCTTCCTATCCTATGGTGCTTTTAAAAAATAACCCAAATTAAGTATTCCACGAGACGTGAAAACTAAACCCCACCTTGCATGTCCCTGCACGGCCCTGTGTTGACACAAAGCCATGCCTGCCAACTCTCCTGTACTCTCATTCCAATTGTTAGCACCAGGGCAGCAAGCCATTTCCTCCCCAGGATGTGGGGGGACAGTTTACTGTCTAAGTCTGTGCAGAAAAAGCTTCTTGATCCTAATTCTTGCACCTTATCTTCTTCACATGCACATATGTGTGTGTGCATGTGTGTGCACCCACACATTCGTGTTTGTGAAGGCCGGACAACAGCCTTGGGTGTCATTGTCAGGAACTCCATCCACTTCCCTTGAGAAAAGGCCTCTCATTGGCCTGAAGCTCATCCATTAGACTAGACCAGCCGACCAGAGAGGCTCCACCAATCCTGCGATCTCCGTCCCTCGGGGCTGGGACCACAAGCAAATCGCCACACTCGCCATTCTCAGATGGGCTCTGGGGAACCCAATGGAGGTCCCCGTGCTTTCGAGGCAGGTGCTTCAGCAAGCGAGCCATCCCCCAGCCCTGGGTCATCCTTCTCCTAATGCGTGATTCAAGGAAAACTGGCTCCGGATGCAGGCGTCGCAACTAAATTGTTCTTTTTATTTTTTTTTTTCAAATAAAACCTCATTTCAGAAATCTTATCTTCAGTAGCCCCCATTAAAGCCTCAGTGTATGGGATCAGCGCCGGCCTCGAGTTGATGCCTCTCAAGAAGCAAATCCCCCTGAGAACGCAAGCTCGTTACTCAGTTTAATAAGAGCGGCAGAAAGCAGTACGCTGTTTAGCAAGAAGCAATGGTCCAAGAAGAGGCCACCGACACTCCCAAACGCCAGGATGTCTCGTTTTCCAGGCTAATATCCCAGCGTGAAAAGAGCCTGAGGTCCAGGACTAGAAAGGTTTCGGCCACACTGAATTCCCTGGCTTGGGACAAAGGAAGTTGAGGGCAGGAGGGGGTCTCACTTGTTGTATTCACCTGGATCCCAAAGAATCAAAGACTAGGATTAAAATGGTCACCTTCCCCTGGAAAAGTGGGGGTGAGGCTGTTGAGTCCTTTTAAACATGTGCGAGCCAAAGAAAGCTCACAGACAAAGGTAAGGACCGCTCTGGACTCTGCTGAACACAGACTGCAGCCTGTCTGTGCCCCAGGGCTGGGCAGAAGGGTCACAACATGCTCTAAACAAAGGTGTTAGCGGTTCAGGAAGAGGCATCTAGCCTCTCTCCCCTCTACCACCCCAGAAGCAGATTCACACTGAAGGTGTTCGAGTCAGTCAGACTTGAAGAGCTGCTTTGACGTCAGTAGGCCGTGAGTCTAGCAGCTACATGCCCAGCAATGAGACTACAAATCTTTGCAACATTCGAGTGTTTTTCCTAAGGAGGATGTTGGAGTGAATCCTATCTGAGGCCCAGGGAGCAGTGCGGATTTTCTTACACACGAGTGCTCCGTCGAGCAAGGAGGAAGGCATCCATCACAAGTGCTGTGTCTGCACAGGTCATCCTTGTGCAAAGTGTGTGTGAATTCAGTTGACCCACCTTCTGTTCTGCAAAGTGGAGAGCTTGTTCTCGGGGAAGGGAGGGGACCCCTCTGAATGGTGGTGGAGACAGTGTCTCCAGCCTTAAGAGGTCTGCAAGGAGGGAAGGATGTCAGTTTGAAAGTCACCTGGTGACAAGAACTTTCACCTTCTGTCTTTGGTTTTGTCTTTTAAAGAGCACAGGACCTGACATGTCATGTGGGCCCACCCAGACAGTATTTGTAAACCAATGACCAAGTGAATAAGCCAACCAGAAGACAGGAAGGGAAGCTGAGCAGGGCTCAGAGAAGAGTAAACAGTTAACACACGCAGAGAGGCTGGGGCGCCAAGAGAGGGGCTGAGGCGTAGTCAAGGTAGGTTTTGAAGGTTGTGTAAAGTTCACAGCGAGAGAGAAAAGCTTATCTTAGAAGGATCCCTCTGGGAGCTGGGAGATGGCTCAGTCAGTAAGGGGTTTGTCATGCAAATGTGAGAACCAGAACCCACAGCCTGGACACCTACATTTAAAAGTATATAAATCATAAAAAAAAAAAAGAGCCAAGCCTGGAAATGTGTGTCCATTACCCTAGCACGACGAAGTGAAGATTGGAAGATTCTAGGGCTTGCTGGGCAGCCGGTCCAGGTCGATTGGTGAGCTTCCGGTTCAGTGAGATGCCCTGTTTCAAAAACTAAAATGGAGGACAGCTGAGAGAGACACCCTCTGCCACACATGCATATGTGTGTGTGTGCTATGTATGTGGATCATCCGAAAGGTGTCCTCTGACCTTCACATGCATGCTATGATAACACACAAACACACTCACACACACACACACACACACACACGAGAGGGGGGGGAGAAGGGGGTGGTGAGCCCTCTGGCAAGAGGTGATGCAGCGAGGCTCTCCGCTCTCCTTCTGGGATACAGGGCCTTATGACTCAGCCTCCGAGGCTTTTCACAGCTCCAGCTCCTTCCAGAACTCACAGGACAGGCACCACCCAGAATGCCCCAAAGCTTCCCTCAGCTGCATTTGCTGTCCCTTCTCAGGGCTACCAGTGTGGCAGCAGTTTCCTCTCTCAGGTAGGATCGGCTGGGTGTCAACAGATGAATCTCGAACTCCCTTGGGACACAGCAGTTGGCAGCACGGACAGAAACAGTGGCAGTTCTCCTGAGGACAGGAAGGAAGAGCTGCTAGGCCCAGGCTGAGATCTGACCGGTCCCAGGGGTCAGAACGGTTTAGCACAGAGCGATCATCCATTCGTTTAGATTCCTGGCATTTCCTGAACATTTTTAACATTCTAGGCATTGCGGAATGGCCAAATAAAAAAATTCACTTGTACAATTTATAACAAAATTAACAAGAATCAATAGCGCTGGTTATTTGATGCTTACCACGGGCCAGGAATGTTCAGTACTTTGCCTGGATTACAACACTTAAGGAAGATGTGGCCAACCCACTTTCCAACATCGCAGGCCAGCATAGTCATCTGCAAGTTCTACCCCACCCACTGTGCAAATCACAAAATGCTCTGGCATTTGGCCTAGTGATAAGACTTTCTACCACCAGGGGCACCAGAAGGTGACCAGAGCTTGGGAAATGGTCATCCATGAAGTTCACTCTGCAGGGGGACATTTAGGTGGTGCACAGATGACAGGGGCCCAGCCCTGGCAGGGTCTGAGAGAGGCATTCTAAGAAGGTTGCAGAGCTGAGGGTCCATGGAGGACTCCGAAGTTTACACCAGTAAGCTGGTGTCGACAGTCCTGACAGTCAGGGACAACCACAGGCTGTGTGTCTTGCAAGTTGACAGAAGTAGACAGGCCTACAATTACGAGATTTTGCTAAGATGAACATTAGAATCCTTAGGGCTGACAAGTGGGATTTGGGTGTCCTTGGGAGAATCAGAGGACAGGATATTTGGAGCACAGT
Source organism: Rattus norvegicus (assembly GCF_021556685.1). Lineage (NCBI taxonomy): Eukaryota > Metazoa > Chordata > Mammalia > Rodentia > Muridae > Rattus > Rattus norvegicus. The sequence goes on from NC_141536.1 coordinate 158,509,551, forward strand.
GTATCACAGGGAGTATTTGAAACTGAGGAAGCCGTAGAAACCCAGAGCTGGGATACTGTCCATGCAGTGGTTGGGGCTAAAATGGAGGCTACACATGAGCCATGATCTCCTAGGACACCGTCCATGCCACTATAGACACCACCAGTCCTGATGACCCGCCCAGGTTCCCTCTGTTTGTAGAACCCAGGAGTCACGGGTCAATCTCTCCCGCAAAGAAACATCCTAGCACACATTCTGAGATGTCAAGGGACTCTTGGGACCCAGAGTGGCTGGTATACTAGAAAATACCAGATTCATGGTCCAGAACCTACCAGGAAGACCTATGAAGAGTAGTTAAAGGCTGTCTTCTAGAGACATAATTCAAGCCCTGTGATTGGCTGTTTTCTCTGTCATTCACTGTATAGTAGTGATTGACTTGGGACTCGGGAGGTGTAGGGAGATAGATCAAAGGGCAAGCACTTGCCACACAAGCCCAAGGTCCAGGATTCAGATTCCCCAGGACTCACAGTTAACAGGACACAGCAGCTGATACCTGCGATCCTTGCGTTCCCATAAGGAGATCATCAAACCTGGTGAACACAGAGGCAAGCAATAAGGAGATCCTGTCTCAAACAATGTGAACAGTATTATTCTCCACATGCATGCCATCGCATATATGCACCCTACACACATGTACACACACACACACACATATATGTGAGTATATATATATGTATATATACACACATATATACACATACATACATATAGAGGGAGACTTTTTTTTTTAAAAATGTTTTCTGAGTACAGTATCAGCATTAAATTGTCATTAGAGAACCTTTCTGCTAAGGACCTTAGAACCTAGTTCAAAGAAAGGAAATAGACAAGATGGCCCGGGTATGTGATAGGCTTTGAGTGGAAACACGAAAACAGGAAGACTACAGAGCCATTGCCCACTGTGACCCCGGCAGTGGAGAGTGGTCAGTTTGCCAAGTACATCAATGACCAACACCCCAAGGCCAGCGTGAACCTGGCATTGAAGGGACAGAGAGGCACTGAGGCCACAGCCCTGGGGACTTGAAAACAAGTGGAAGGCGGTCACTCTGAGATCTGAACTCCACGGTGAACAGGAAGCGACATGGGGCGCCTCCGGGGTTCCCAGGAAGAGCCCATGGTATGATAAAGGCGGAGCTAAGACAACATGCTTGTCTCAGAGGTCTGGACGGCTGTGACCAGGAAGTACACCGGCTCACATCACTGGGATGCCAGGAATTAGCTGTGACTCCCGACGTGCTCTGTCTGTGCTGTCTTAGGAGAAATCTATGTAAACACTCAACTGCGTGTAAACAGTTGATAGTGTGTCCTTCTCAGACTTATTCCACAGTAGGCTATGGCTTCGCTTTTTGCAATAACGTTACACATCAGAGCCTAACAAAAATGGTGCGCTTACCCCGGCCTCTGCGTCTTGGCTAAGTGATTGATCGTTCACATGCCATTCATAATTGATCATTCCCTCTATGGCGTCTGTGATGAGGGATTTCATCTCTAACATTTTTCATTCTGATCATTAAGAAGGTTGACCGTGGCATGGGCCCTTTTGTCCCTGGCTGCCAGGAAGCTCCTGTCTAAATCTGGTGATTGATCACAGCAACCCTTCCGTGGACGTTAGGATATTTGCTTTCCCTTCTACTTACCTTTCTTATGGTTTCCTTTTTACATCACTTTCCATCATTTCGTAGCTGGATGTGTGCTGTCAATTAGGAAAACGCTGGGCTTTTAAAACCACCCCTAGTTTGCCTTTGGAAATTCTGCACTCACCGGTGGTGGGCGGGACTAATCGGAGAGTGGGCAGATCAATGGACCGCAGTTAATGGTGTCTATAAAATGAAATGGGTTCAGAACTGATCACCCCAGCCAGGAACTTAGCACCCCAGCAAGCACTGTTTCTGTGCGGAAGGCTTGAACCATAAATCCAAGGTCGGACTCTTCTCATCCGAGGAGTTTTAAGCTTCTTGCAAACCAGGGATATTTCCCTGTTATGTGAAGACTCTTGCCAAGGAGCCTCAACTTCTGTCTCATTTCCTGCTGAACTTTAAAACCCCGAAAGGCAACTGTCTGCTGAGGCTGTTTTGTCTAGATCTGGGCCTGGGGCAGGAATCCAACAGCCTGAGCTTTAATTCTCTGGCTCCAACTTACGACGCTCTAGGAAGTGCCTTCACCATGCAGATGCTGTGAACTGCAGAAATAACTTTAAAATTTGTCCTCTCTCTGCTTCCTCGAAGCAGCATGGAGGAATGGGGTGAGGTCTGTTCTCTGTGACCAAATACTGAACATCATTTCTGGTCAAAGTGATTGCCAGAAAGACTGGCGCTCATGCGCTCTCTCTTTCTCTCTCTCTCTCTCTCTCTCTCTCTCTCTCTCTCTCTCTCTCTCTCTCCCCCCCATGTGTGTGTCTCTCTGTCCCTCTCTCTTCTCCCTCTCTCTCCCTCCCCCTCCCCCACTTCATTGATCACCCCACCAACTTCAGTATCATGGCTCTGGCATTCAGTGGCACAGCTCACCATAACCACATAAGTGTTATTAACCAGAAAGTCATCTCCACATGGAATTCTCATAAACACTGTCCAGAATCTAGGCTGTTATGGGGAGAATGACCTCAAGAAGGGAGGAAAGAGGCAGTAAGGAGGGAGGTTGTGAGGAGGGAGGAAGAAGACAGTCAGGAGGAGACCCCTGGTCACTTCCACATTTGTTCTGAAATGAACAGCAAACCCCAAAAGAGTAAGAACTTTATTTTTAATAGAATCAGTAATATCCATTGGGGAAAAAAGAGAGAAAGGAAGAAACAGAGAAAGGGGGAACAGGGGAGAGAGAGAGAGAGAGAGAGAGAGAGAGAGAGAGAGAGAGAGAGGAATGACCCAGCATAAATTCACACTGTAAGCATTTCAGTACAGATAGTGTTTTTGTTTTGTTTTGTTTGAGGCAGGATCTCATATAACTCAGGCTGGCCTTAAACTTACGGTGAAGAAGGGGATGGCTGCGAACCTCTAATGTTTTCACCCCTCCCTCCCAAAGGCTGCATTTACAGGCGTGAGTCCCCACTCTGATTTTATGCAGCGCTGGACACTGAGCCTCAAATCCTGTCGCCAAGATGTTAGGATAGGAGTTGGATATCTTATATCTCTCCATTGTTCCCCCAAAACCTCAACACCTCCACATCTAAAGAACCTTGGAAAGGATGGGGGGGCCACTGGTAAGGGTGGTAAGTACAAATATGTGTCACCACCACCCCCCAAAGCAGATGATAAGAGAAAACGTGGTGTATGTTTGTTCAAATGTCTGACCACTGTCTAACCCTTATGTGAAGCACACAGAGCTCCTTCGCCAGGCCCCCATCCCACTACCACAGGAGACAGGCCGTGTATGAAACACCTGCTGTAAGACAAGGTTCTCAGACCTTAACTGCAAAGAAGAAAGGACATGAGGGCTGGGGTCGTATAGAGCCTTTCCCTCCAGACAGGGTTGCCAGGAGTGTCTGGATTCAAGGTATAACGTTTATGTTGAATGAGGCTGACTGGGGTCTGAGGTTATAGGTGTCCCGGTTTATAAATACAGCTGGTACGTAATATTGATGATGTTTTTAGGTTTGTGCTGTTGTAGTGAAGTCTCTCTAGTAGCCCTGGCTGGGTCATGTGACATGGAACCTCCATTTGTCCTGTAGCTCAAAGCCTTTGTGTCAGGAGAGCTGAGCTGCAAACCTTGTCTGTCCGGCCACTCATGAGTTAGCCACACGTGTGTGGGTGATTCCACCCCCAGGTTCCTCCCCAGAGCTGGGGTCTATGCAAGGTGTCCGGCTTCTCTCCATTGTAAGGGTCAGGAAGTCAAATATGGCACTTGCTACTCAACAGTCAGTCCCCAAGTTCTAGAACAAAGCCTTGTGCTGCTGTGTTGATTGAAAAAAAAGATTCTCAGGCTGGCGAGATGGCTCAGGCTGGAGAGATGGTTAAGAGCACTGACTATTCTTCCAGAGGTCCTGAGTTCAATTCCCAGCAACCACATGGTGGCTCACAACCACCTGTAATGGGATCCGATGCCCTCTTCTGGTGGGTCTGAGGACAGCGACAGTGTGTACTCACATACATAAAATAAATAAGGGGTTGGGGATTTAGCTCAGTGGTGCCTAGCAAGTGCAAGGCCCTGGGTTCGGTCCCCAGCTCCGGAAAAAAAAAAAGAAAAAAATGAAAATAAATAAAATCTTTTACAAGAAAAAAATTCTTTTCTGAAAGTCCAATTAACCTTCTTGGAGAGTACTGAGTCTCTTGCTCCGGGGAGAAACAGAGACCAGTTAATAGAATTGGGTATTTTGAGGAAAGAGCTGGACAGCTGACTTCGATCACTTTTTAAAGCCCTTGAAAGGCCATGACTCTGAGCATTCCTTAGAAAGGGAGAGAGGAACAACTGGTGGAAGGAGCTTGGGTGTCACAGCCCAGTCCTTAGCTCCATGATTGGGTTTCCCTCGATCAGCCTTCAACATACGTTACACGGGTTGCGTCTCCAACATGTAACCAAGGGGAAGAAGTGTGGCCTGGGGTCTTGGATGCTGGAGATGATGCTTCTGCACTGTGTCACCTCTTCCATTGCTGTGATGGAAATGTCAACAGAAGCAACTTAGGGAAGAACAGTTTATTTTTGTTCCTAGTCCAAGGGTGCAGGTGGCCGTCCCAGCCAGGAAGGTGAGGCAGCTGGTCACTCTGCATCTGCAGTGAGGAAGCAGAGAGAGACGAACGCTGCTGCTCAACTCACTCACTTTAATTCAGCCCAGAACCCCAGCCCATGGGACGCTGCCCCTCACGATCAAATGGGCCTTCCAACCTCATTTAATCCAGTCCTGATAACCTCACAAACACACCAGAGGTCTGTCTCTTGGGTGGTTCTAGGACCTGTCCTGTTGGCAGTGTTAACCGTCAAAGATGAGAGCCTCAGAAACCCCTGCTGGAGAAATCTCATCCCACCGGTTCCTCTGCATGGGGGAAAGATCTCTGTCATTTTCTTCTGGAAGGATGGGGGCGGGGTGGGGAGGGGGGGAGTCTGTGCTGACTTAAGGGCAGACGTCCAAGAAGGAAAGGAATGAATGGGTCATGGTCTACCTTTCAAATCCGCCTCCTCTTCTCTGAAAGCAGGGCGAAGGGAGCCTTGGTTACTTCTCTCTGGCATCAAGAAGGAAAATCACCTCCCCCCTCACTCACCAGTCAGCCGGAGTCTTAGCTGCAAAGCGAAGCTCCCAAACTCACTACTGCAGGAGCTCCTACTGCACGAGCCCTGTGTATGTACGCCCAGGAGACAGCTCGTCCTGTCACTGGAAGAACCCACAATCGGTGCAGGGAGTCTAAGGGATTTTGATGCCTGTAATATTCTCAGCAACTGTAAAAAGGAAACTGGCTTCATCCTCCTCTAGGTTTGGGAAGTAGCTTCTGTGGAGGGTGAGATGAGGAGAGCGGGGGAAGGTTCTGTGTAGCCACCGGACGCCAGGCATGTGAAGAGTCCTTTTGCTCTCAGAGCAGCCTTCATTAGGAAATGAAAGGATAACTTCTAACCCGGTTTGCCTTGCTCATCCTTAAAGGAGGAAACAGTCACATGACCACTCCTAGCAGCAAAGGAGGTGGGAGGCAAAGTGTTAAGTTTCCTGGCATCCATAGGAGGGCAGGTACAGGAAGCTCAGCCGTGAGTGGCATCGCAGGGCAGCCCTTAGCATCTCCCCTGAGCTGTTTAGTCACTGGACATTTAATGAGTGTGAGAAGCTGAACAGCGTGTGCTGCTCAGGTGAGGGTCCTGCTGTTCATTACTCAGGATAATCAAGTGACACTGGTTCCCAAAGAGGGAAACTCCCCCTTCCACCCTCGGCAGCCGAGCCAGCCTCCAGATGGTACCAGTGTTGTGGGGTCTGAGCTATAAAGTAAATTCACGGGCTGGAGAGGTGGCCCCATGGCCAAGAGCATTTCCTGTGCAGCCCTAAAGACCAGAGTTCTGATCCCAGCACCCACACAACAACACAAGCCTCCCGTTCCCACTTATAACCCCAATGCCAAGGTAGACAGAGATAAGAGAATGTGGGGGATCACTGGCTTCTATGTAGCCAAGACAGCACAAGCCCCAGGTTCAAGGAGAGACCCTGCCTCAAAGGAATAGATGGAAAGTGATAGAAGACAATTAATGCCCTCCATACATTTGTGTGACTACACACATATACACACACATACATACACATACACACGCATATACACACATACATACACGTACACACACAGGCACATACACATACACACACACATAAACACACATACACACATATACACATACACATACATATACACATATACATACACATATACATACACATACATGTACACACATATGAACACACACATGCACACACATACACACACGTAAACACACATATACATATACACAATACATACATATACACAATAGATACATATACACAATACATACACACACATACATAAACATATGTACACACATACATATATACACATAAACATAAACATACATACACACACACGAATATATACACATACATACACATACACACATATACAGGTACAAACACATACACACACATAAATACACATGCATGCACATAAATACACACACATACACATACATACACACATACAGACACATACACATATACACATACATATACACATATACATACACATATACATACACATATACATACACATACATGCACACACATATGAACACACACATGCACACACACATACACACACGTAAACACACATATACATATACACAATACATACATATACACAATACATACACACACATACATAAACATATGTACACACATACATATACACACATAAACATAAACACACATACACACACACGAATATACACACATACACATACACACATATACAGGTACAAACACATACACACACATAAATACACATGCATGCACACAAATACACACACATACACATACACACATACAGACACATATACATACATATACATATACACACAAACACATGCACACACATACAAACATATACATACACATATACATACATATATACATATACATACATAAACACATACACACATACATACATGCACATACATATACACATAAACACACACACAATCTTTAAATCCACCAGGAGAACACAAGTGGTCATTGAGAGGCAGGACGAGGTAGCCCTGAGTCAGAACAGTGGAGGTCCTGGGTTGGAATGAAGGCCCTGCCCTGCCTGTTTACTCATTGTAAGTTCAGCACTGCGTTGCCCGTGTTCCTGCAACTGTGGCTTATGGTATATTATGAGTCTGCTGTTCATGTCTGTAATGAAATACGTGAGGTTGGCGACTCTATAGAAGAAAAAGGGCTTATTCAGCCCACCCTTGAGAAGTTGAATGTCCGCACCACATGGGATATATCTGTCACCCCAGCCCGTGAAGACAGAGACAGGACCGTTGCAGAGGAGACACCTCCTGGTCTGGTGTGAGTTCCAGACAAGCGAGGGCTGCGTCGTAAGACCCTGTCTCAAAAGCAGACAACAGACACCCTGGCTTGTATCACCCATGTTCACACTTATTTGTTGTAAGTCACTTTACTTTTATTGGAGACAAGTTCCGGTTCGCAGGGAACTGAGAACCTTTCAGAGGGTGTGAGTCTACCCCTCGCCCCGTTCTCGTTCTTAACCTCTTTCAGCACACTAACTCGTGACCTGAGCAGGGTCAACGTTTGCATTGACAACCTCATCTTGTCGGGGTAAAGAGGCTGCTGGGTGACACGCAGGCAGTCCGTGAAGTCCTCTTGTTGCTCCGGGATCCCACCCATGGTCACTCAACACACTTGGCCATCACCTCTTAGCGGACACCTTCTCAGACCCCTCCCCTTGGTGATGTGTCACTGTGACCAAATACTTGACAGAATTGCTTATGGTTCCTCTCCGTTGCCATGATAGAACACTCTGACCCAAAGCCACTTAAGAAACTTCATTTTGGCTTCCGGTTTCAGAGGTCTGGATGTCAGTAACAGTGGGGCAAACACGGTCGCCGCATCTCAGAGCTGGACGATGACGTCACAACCAGACACAGGAAGCAGGAAGACAGAGAACAAACAGGAAGTGGGATGAGATCATAAACCCCCAAAGCCCACCCCGTCCGAGGTACTTCCTCCACCAAGATACCACGCCCTAGAAGCTCCACACCCTCTTCAAACAGCGCCACCAACTGGAGACCAACCGCTCAAATACGGGAGCCCAGGAGGGACACTCCTCAGTCCAACCACCACAGACCAGCAGATGCATACAAACTTAGGGTGGTGGGGGCGCTAGATACCACCCAGACTCCACACTTTTCATTTCTTTCCGGTTCTGTGGCCACACGAGGGAATAGCCCAAGCCCCCAGTCTTTCCATTTCCATTCCAGCTACCGCAGGTAGAGGGAAATCTCCCCCGCTGAGCAACCCCGGGCGCCATCAACAATCATTCTGTTTGACCAGTTGGCAACTCCAACCTGCCTGGCAGGATTTGCAAAAAAAAAAAAAAAAAAAAAAAAGTAATTAGCCCAGGTGAGGCTCATCAGAGCCAGTCTGGAATTCTGCCAGCCATACCAGTCGCTCTGTGCCAACCCTTGATTTTAATATCAATGGTGGTGCTGACAAGGGCCAGGCAGGCTGGGAGGAAGCATCTTTACCAGGCATCCCTCTCCCCTCCCCTCCCACCTGCTCTCACAGCGAGGTGAGGCAGCGGCTCCATCAAATCGGGGCTGGCTCCTGAGTCAGTTTGCTGGGCCTCCGTTCTCTAACAGGCTGGGCCCCAGGTGATCTTAAAAATTAAATGAAGCTCAGAAAATGAGACACGAAGGAGAGCCAGGAATTAATAGCCCATCCCAGGCTCCGGCGGAACTCTTGACTGAGCATCCCTTGTCAACTTCCTTGCAATTCATTTGGGGCTTTGTTACTGGCAAAGATTCAGTCGGAGATCTCGGAGCTCTGCAGTGTCTCTGCCTGCCGCGAGTTCCCAGCCCCCCAAGTGTGTTCTTGTTCTCACCCGAAATTTAAAATGGGCCGCGAGAGCCGGCGCTATCTTCCCTCCCCATAAACTCAGAGACTCCTGTGGACGCAGTACGGGCAGGGTAGACTGTAGACTGGCCTGTGACACTGCAAAGACGCCAACTAAAGATTGTCACTGCCCGCAGGGCGTGGAGGTACGTGCCTTTAATCTCAGCAACTCGAAGTGGGACTCCTGTGAATTCAAGGCCAGCCTAGTCTAGGGAGTTCTAGGCCATCCAGGGATACAGAGTAAGACCAGTAAGACGGGGTGTGCGTGTGTGTGTGTGCATGCATGCGTGTGCGTGTGTGGTGTGCGTGTGTGTGCACGTGTGTGTGCGTGCATGTATGTGCGTGCATGCATGTGAGTGTGTCTATGTGTATGTGTGTATCCGTGTGTGCGCGTGTGTGTGCATGTGTGTGCACGCGCGCGCGTGTGTGTGTGTGTGTGTGTGCGCGCGCGCGTGTGATCCCCATTTCCATCATTATCATTAGTAATCAATAACATCATCATTACCACCACCATTATCTCCATCACAATGCACTGACGATTTAACATAGTTAGGTACCAGGCTTTTTACATTCTACTGTATCCTCTCCACAAACGTGGGTGCTGAAGAATGCCATTCCCACGACATTTCAGAGGAAACTGGAGAGTTTTGCTGGATCAGGTTCGTTCTTGATGAGCATTTCTCTTGAGGAATTCCGGGACAGAGTCAGTTGCCTTAACATTCCAGCCAAGAGCTGTTCATTGACTTTTAAAAAGCAGAGTGAAAAACAAAATAGAGAAAAGAGAAAAGGAAGGAAGAAGGTCTGAATCAGGTAAATGGAATCAGGTAGTCCTCCTTCAGGACATGCAGGAGGGAGAAAGTAGGACCGTGGCATGATAGGACCTTAAGTATAAAAGGAGATGGAGATGGAGAGATGGTTCAGTGGTTAAGAGCACTGACTGCTCCTCTCAGAGGTCCTGAGTTCAAATCCCAGCAACCACATGGTGGCTCACAACCATCTGTAATGGGATCTGATGCCCTCTTCTGGTGTGTCTGAAGACAGCAATAAATCTTTTTTTTTCTTTTTTCTTTTTTTTCCGGAGCTGGGGACCGAACCCAGGGCCTTGTGCTTGCTAGGCAAGCGCTCTACCACTGAGCTAAATCCCCAACCGGGCAATAAATCTTATAAATTTAAATACATCTTTAAATAAAAGGAGATGGATCCCAGTTGGCTGTATTGCAAAAGATGTGTCTGAGCTCTTCTTACAGGAAAGGGTAGGCCCAACTTTGGAAAGGTCATACGTGTACATGTCTGTTGCAATGGGCCATCATCAATATAATATGTTAATTTTGTGTGTGAGAGAGAGGAGGGAGGATATGTCATTTGGGTGTGAAGAGTAAATATTAACTCTGGAAAGTTCTGTCAAATCCAGCATCCCAAGCGCCCAGGAGGCAGCTCCTGGAGAGATGTAGGGAAGCAAGGGCAGTGAGGGACACTTCCTGCCGGAAGTCATGTTCATTTTGACTTGAGGTAGATGAACCCCAGAGATATGTGCTCTGAGGTGGGAGGGGCGCACGTGCGCATGCGCTCTGTGGATGTGAAGGCAGCGCGAACAGGGGACAGAGAGGCTGGGATCAGGGATTCCCCTGCCAAGAGACAGACAACCTGTGCAAGAGAAACGAGAACATGGAGGAGATTCTCTCCATGAGGCACCACCAGGCCCTTCCTAAAGAACTAGGTTGATCTGGAACGTTGGATGCTTGGCTCATGGTGGGAGGGAGGAAAGGAATTACCTGAGGAATCTAGATCAGGAAAAATCCACCCTGAGCCCCCTCCTGTCCTTCCCCTGACGTAGAAAGCCATGGTTTTAAAAAAGAAAAGAGGCGGGGTGGGGCGGACCAAACCGTAGTCTCAGAGGAATGGGCTGCTCAGACTCTCTGCCTTCTATGCTGAGCCCCTGAGCAGCATCTGATGAAGCTGCCTCGCTACAAGTCAGAGCCTCGTGGTAACTAACCATGACTCAGAGCGACTGCAAAAGAATTCACCAAATGAGAGTTTGCTGGGTGCGCATTTAGAAATCGGATTCCCCCGCCCCTTCCCCATTATGTTGATTATATCTTTCATCCCCAAGACTGGGGCCAAGATCCTCGCCCCTCCTCCCCTCCCTCTGTAATCCTCACCCCTCATTTCTCTCTCCTCTCCATCCCCAGCATCCCACCACCCCTAAGGCAGTGGCAGGATTCCAAGGAGTTCATTAAAGCCAGCCACCTCCCCGTTGCCCACCGGGCATTCCCAGCAGCCCCCGGGGCCATGGCGGTCCAAGAGCAAGACAGCCCCTTGGAAGGGCGTGGTCCGCTCTGAGGATAGGGAACCCCCCCCCCCTTTGCACGAATGAGAGGAGCCAGCAAACAGTTAATGGTTTAATCCTTTACAGAAAAAGTCACGGCAGACTCGCGATTCTTGATGGTAATGAAGGTGTCACACATTGTCTAGAGAAAGTTGTGCCTGGCAATCTTCCCTTTTTCGGATGCCTACCCCAGTGACATTTCATCTCACATCCACCTTAATGAAATGCATAATTAACATATTCTAATTGTGCTGAGCGCTGCGATGATTTTGACAGAACTCACTTTCCATGTCTAATTTGATGCTAATTTAATCTGTTCCTCTCCCGCTGACATGACCTTTCTTGATTGAGTTTCACTGAGGAAATTTTTTGATGGATTGATTTATCAGCAGTGCGGAGACAACAAAGGCTCAGGGTGCGTGACAGAAAATAGGAAGGGACCGGCCCTCGAAGCCAGTGCGCTTTGAACTTGCTGGCTGGAATGCCCTCTTCCCAGAGACAGCTTGTCTGATCTACTGATGGAATTTGAGCAATGTGACATCCGTGGGTGGGTTTGATCTTCCGATAAAGACAGTAAATATCTTATTGTGGCTGTAGCGGGTTTGCACGGAAAGCCTCTATGGCAACCCGAAGGAAGCCCAGGCACCACGGCCGCTGATTCTTCTGTGAATTCATCTCTTCCGGCCTCGATTCCTGGTTAGAATGCAGGGTCTGGTAGATTCAACCCACAGAGGAGGAGGGAGAGTGGGAAGACAGCGTCCATCTTAAATTATCATGAGAAAAGGCGCTTCCACTAGGGCATAGGGCACAGATACTCTGCTTTTGCTAAAACCTGCCCTTGGATAAGAATTGTAGGTTTTCCTGCAGAATTTCCCACACCCTAGTACACCCAATTCCAGGTCTGAGTCATGTAAGTCAGGACACTGAGTGTGGTGGATGTTCTCAACTCTCATGGTCAACTGGCTGAACCTTTGTCTTTCTCAGGGCGCAGACAGAGAGGTCAAAGCCACACCCCCAGTTCCAGATGTCTCACAGAGAACAACCCCTGAGCCTGCATGCTGTATAAAACTGGCTGGGGTTCTCTTTCAGCAGATTTAAAGCCTTGGATCTGCACGGTTAGGTCAGGGTGTCTCAGCCCAGTTCACTGAGGTCATTTCAGGCCAGGGAATTCTTTGTTGGAAAATGGAGGAATACCGGCTCTACCCAGCTCCTACCCACTAGAAGCTGGTGGTAAGCTCCCTTCTAGATCATGCCAACTAGAACTATCTACAAATTCTATATATATCTCCCTAGTGTGAAAGAACCCCCTGACTGAATACCCCTGACATCATAATGTTACATGTGACATCATAATGTCACAGCCCCAGCTGGACTCCCTGCCTCTCCATCTTCTCAATGTCCTGTGTCCCGCCACGGCCAGTCAGGTAGCAACGAATCCTACCCAAGTGCTTCCCCAGCTCCTCTTCTGTCAGAGCACAGATGAATACACTGTATGAGATATTGATTTCTCTCTGGCCGGTCTTCAGTCATTAACCTATGTGCCCCATAAGATTAGGACCTTGTCAGATCTTTTGATCTTTCTGTTTTGTTTTGTTTAATTGGGGTAGAATGTGTATGATACAGAATTGGTCTTTTGGGTTGTATTTTTAAGAGAGGGAGAGAGGGAATGTGAGCGCCTTCGGAGACCAGAAGAAAGTGTTGGCCCTCCTGCATCTGGAGTTACAAGCAGTGGTGAGATGCCCCATATGTGTGCTGAGAATTTCCCTCTGGTCCTCTGCAAGAGCAGGACATACCCTTAACCGCTGAGCCCGACCTTGTTTTAGCCACGTGAAGTGCGCATCCAAACCACCATCTCATTTCAGAACGTTTCCACACATGAGACCCATTTCTCCCCTTTGGTCCCCTGGGAGCCAGTCATGTACTCTCTGAGACTGTGAACCTGTCTGTCAGGACATTTCATACATACGGGGGTCATTCATACGAGTGGAGTGGCTTTAAGGGAGGGGTCCATCCAGCAACTCCCTGATACGTTTAAAATGAATTTACCACACAACTTGGTCATTCCACTCCAGTGTATGTGTCGAGAAGAGTTGAAAGCTCTTTGAAACGTTTTTAAAGAATTTAAAGTGTAAAACCCTGTGTACAGGAATGTTTGTAGATGTAGTGCAGCCAAATGGCACCCACGTGATGACAAGCTACGCAAATGGGCTGTGTTCATGAAGGCAAGGGTGGGGCTGCTGTGTGTGGCCCACAGAAAAGCCTTACCTGTTCTTTCTTCAACAAGAACGATACCAGGCGCGTAGTAGGTATCCTGTAAATACAGACTGGACGCGTGAAAGCTATCATATATATATATATATATATATATATATATATATATATATATATATATCCAGGCAAGCAAAACTGTGGCTAAGGAAAGGCAGCTGGAAAATGCTAGTGGTGACTGTGTTTCTTTCAGTTTATAAAAGAGAGACGGAAAGAGAGAGGGCGGGAGGGAGGACAGGAGGGAGGGAGAGAGGGAGGGAAGGAAGGAGGGGAGAGGAGAGAGAGGGAGGAAGAAGTAGAAGAAGAAAGGAAGGGAGAGGAAGAGAGGGAGGAAGGAAGGGAGAGAGGGAGGGAGGGGAAGAAGGAAGGAAGGAAGGAATGAAGGAAGGAAGGAAGGAAGGAGGGAGACTTTAAAAAACAAAGCCAAACTGATATCGACCTGTACTTTTTTTTTTCTTTGTAGAATAGTTGGGTGGGAGAGAAGGGCTAGCTGTGTGGCCAGCCTTAACTTGTGTTCTGTGTAGTCTCGGGGTGACAATCTATCTGCCTCATCACCCCCAGTTTTCTTTTTGTTTTTAGGCAGATGAGCTCAGGGTGCCCAGAGTAACAGACATTTTTCTTCAAAGCGGTCTCCCCCGGGAAGATGAAATATTCATTCCAGCGGTTGCTGCTGCTGCAAAGGCTTTCTGCAGAGCGTCTTCGGGAGCTGCCTTACGAGCCCCACAAGGCTCGAGAGCTAACGAGCTCATAATCATCATAACCACACTCGATCATACATCAAAAGCAGTTTAACTCAGCGGAGTGACCTGGCCTACTTCCACAGCCTCTATGTTAGCTGGCATCTGGCTTTGTTCGTGGGCTAAGTTGCTCTGTGACTCCGAGCTGGGCTAAGTACCTGGATGTACCAACACAGAAGGGAGCAAACTGGGGGACGTCTGGGCCAGCCTCCTTGGGTTTGAGTTCTAACTCGCCACTAACTGTAAGACTGTGCTTCAATTTCCCACTCAAGAACACTCAAGAGTTCTCTCGGGGGCTACACTAGTTAATACCTGCATGCAACAGGCAATGCCTGGGGCCACGCTGAGGCCCTCGTGGTGTGAGTTCTTCTTATAAGAGATGTGAATGAGTCAGTTTAGTATCACCTGGCTTTCAAAGATCTGAAAGAGGGATACTCAAAAAATAATTTCTGTTAAGGAATCAGTTTGTTAAGGACTGGAGATATGGTTGCTTCTGAGGTTAAGCACACTCACTGTGCTTCCAGAGGACCAGAGTTCAGTTCCTGGCACCCCTATCAGGCACCACACAACCACTTGTAGATCTAAGGGGTCTGCTGCCCTCTGCTGGCCACCAGAGATAGCTGCACATGTGCACACACAGAGACACATACATAGAAAACTGAGTGGAGTTTCTTGACTCTTCCTTGAATTCTGTCATCCTGTTCTGTCACTTACTAATGACACAGAGTCTCCTGCCTTCCTATGGCATGGGGTCTTGGGATGACACTGGGCCATCTGGAGAACCTGAATCATCTTGTTTTCTCCTAATCTACAGTGGCTTGGGTAGAGACCCTCTGTCATTCATAGGCTGCGGGATTAGAAAGTGGGCATCTCGGAGACCCTTTCCAGGCTGTCACAAATGACTTCCCTTAGGTGCAGGGTGGTGTTTGTCAGTGGGGTTCTTTCCCATGTCTCCATGACAGTGTTCATTTGAAGAAAGAACATGGTTTGGAGGCACACCCAGAATTTAAATTTGGACGGACCTCAGAATGGTACCATCTCTCGCAGTTGTCCGCCTCAGTGGTTTTGTAAGGAAAAGCACATTCGGCCAAGAATCCCTGGCTAGCCTCGGACAAATGCCATGTCAGAGACTCTCTCTGCTTAGCTGTGTGGACACAGCATTGCATGCTACATATAAATACCATGTTGCATTGTGTCCAAGGCCCACCCAAATAGTCACTGCCAAGTCAAAATGTTACTGTTCCTGTTCCATTTCTGCAGCACCTAGAACTGTCTGGCACTCCTTACAGACAAGGCATAAATAATACACATTGTATATGCTAACACGGCTCTGAGTGCTGAAAATGGTGATCCTTTTCCACAAAAAGGAAATACATCTGGTGGGTTCTGCTAACATTCCACAAGGGAAATCCTGCCTTTGTTGGAATGCTCTGTAACCTATGGCCATGATGATATTCCCTGGTGTATGAAACAGACACTAGGAAACCAGTCTGACTCAAGGTGATGCTCCCTGACCAAATCTTTTTCTTTAGAACTGTTCTCTTCTTCAACTTCTATTTTTATGTATATATTGTATCTGTGCATGCGTGCCTGCACAACCTGTTAACACAACCTGTTAAAAGTTAGCCCTCTCCTTCCAACATGTGGGTCCCAGGGATTGAACTCAAGTCACCAGGTTTGGCAGCAAGCCTGGTCACCCTCTGAGCTCATCTCTCTGGCCCTGGAATAGTTGAGTTTTGATAAGCCAGGATCCAAGGATCCCAGCTGTTGTAGAATGACTTTCTCAGAGGCTCCAGCCATAATTTTTGGCCTCTGAATGTCTCTGGGTGTGATTTTGTTTTCATTTGTCAGTCTAAAATAAAAATGTAACATTTCAATTACAACCCAGAGAGAGAAGCAAAGAACGGGCGATTTACATTTGATTTGGACAAGAACAATTTTGTCAACTTCTAATCTGCCAATACTCAATTTTTTTAAATAAAAGCAAACTGCTCATTAATTCACCTCTTTTTCTTTATTGAGTGGAAAGATTTTTTCCTTGTCAATTGTGATTTTTTTTAATCTTTTTATTTTTTGACTTTTTTATTGGATATTTTTTTATTTACATTTTAAATGTTATCCTCTTTCCTGGCTTCCCATCTATAAACCCCCTATCCCATCCCCTCTCCCCCTGCTTCTATGAGGGTGTTCCCCTACTCACCCACCCCTTCCTGCCTTCCCCACCCTGACATTCCCCTACACTGGGGCATCAAGCCTTGTCAGGAACAAGGGCTTCTCCTCCCATTGGTGCTCAACAAGACCATCCTCCGCTACATATGCAGTTGGAACCATGGGTCTGTCCATGTGTACTCTTTGGATGCTGGTTTAGTCCCTGGGAGCTCTGGTTGGTTGGTATTGTTGTTCCTATGGGGTTGCAAACCCCTTCAGCTCCTTCAATCATTTCTCTAACTCCTCCATTGGGGACTCCATTCTCAAGTCAATGATTGGCTGCTAGAGTCTGCCTCTGTATAGGTCATGCTCTGGCAAAGCCTCTCAGGAGACAGCTTTATCAGGCTCCTGTCAGCAAGCACTTAGCATCTGCAATATTATCTGGGTTTGGTGTCTGTATATGGGGTGGATCCCCAGGTGGGGCGGTCTCTGAATGGCCCTTCCTTCAGTCTCTGCTCCAAACTTTCTCTCTGTATTGCCTCCTGTGAGTATTTTTGTTCCCACTTCTAAGAAGGACTGAAGCATCTGCGCTTTGGTCGTCCTTTTTGAGCTTCATCTGGTCTGTGGATTGTATATTGGATAATAAGTTGGCTAATATCAGTTATCAGTGAGTGCATAGTATGTGTGGGGGTTTTTTTTTTGTTTGTTTGTTTGGGTTACCTCTCTCAGGATGGTATTTTCTAGTTCCATCCATTTGCCTATGAATTTCATGAAGTCATTGTTTTTAATAGCTGAGTAGTACTCCATTGTGTAAATGTACATTTTCTGTATCCATCCCTCTGTTGAGGGACATCTGGGTTCTTTCCAGCTTCTGGCTATTACGAACATAGTGGAGCATGTGTTCTTGTTGTATGTTGGAGCATCTTTTGGGTATATGTTCAGGGGTGGTATAGCTGGGTCTTTAGGTAGCATTACGTCCAATTTTCTGAGGAACCTCCAGAATGATTTCCAGAGTAGTTGTACCAATTTGCAATCCCACCAACAATGGAGGAGTGTTCCTCTTTCTCCACATCCTTGCCAGCATCTGCTGTCACCTGAGGTTTTTTTTTTTTTTTTTAACCTTAGCCATTCTGACTGGTGTGAGGTGGAATCTCAGGGTTATTTTAATTTGCATTTCCCTGATGACTAAGGATGTTGAACATTTCTTTAGGTGTTTCTCAGCCACTCAATATTCCTCAGTTGATAATTCTTTGTTTAGCCCTGTACCCCATATTTTAATAGGGTTATTTGATTCTCTGAAGTCTAACTTTTTGAGGTCTTTGTATATATTGGATATTAGCCCTCTGCTAGATGTAGAATTGGTAAAGATCTTTTCCCAATCTGTTGGTTGCCATTTTGTCCTATGACAGTATCCTTTGCCTTATAGAAGCTTTGCAATTTTATGAGGTCCTATTTGTCCATTCTTGATCTTTAGAATATTTTCCTCAGTGCTACTGTGTTTGAGGCTCTTCTCCACTTTTTCTTCTATTAGTTTCAGTGTATCTGGTTTTATGTGGAGGTCCTTGATCCACTTGGACTTGCGCTTTGTACAGGGTGATAGGAATGGATAGATTTGCATTCTTCTACGTGCTGATCACAAATTGAACCAGCACCATTTGTTGGAAATGCTATCTTTTTCCACTGGATGGTTTTGGCTCCTTTGTCAAAGATCAAGTAGGTACGTGGGTTCATTTCTGGGTCTTCAATCCTATTCCACTGATCTGCCTGTCTCTGTACCAATACCAAACAGTTTTATCACTATTGCTCTGTAATACTGCTTGAGGTCAGGGATGGTTATTCCCACAGAAGTTCTTTTATTGTTGAAAATAGTTTTCACTATCCTGGGTTTTTTGTTATTCCAAATGAATTTGCAAATTGCTTTTTCTAACTCTATGAAGAATTGAATAGGAATTTTGATGGGTGCATTGAATCTGTAGATTGCTTTCAGCAAGATGGCCATCTTTACTATATTAATAATGCCAATCCATGAGCATGGGAGATCTTTCCATCTTCTGAGATCTTCCTCAATTTCTTTCTTCAGAGACTTGAAGTTCTTGACATACAGATCTTTCCCTTGCTTGGTTAGAGTCACACCAAGGTATTTTACGTTATCTGTGACTATTGTGAAGGGTGTCATTTCCCTAATTTCCTTCTCAGTCTGTTTATCCTTTGAGTAGAGGAAGGCTACTGATTTGTTTGAGTTAATTTTATATCCAGCCACTTTGCTGAAGTTGTTTTTCAGCTTTAGTAGTTCTCTGGTGGAACTTTTTGAGTCACTTAAGTATACTATCATATCATCTGCAAATAGTGATATTTTGACTTCTTCCCTTCCAATTTGTATTCCTTTGACCTCCTTTTGCTGTCTGATTGCTCTGGCTAGGACTTTGAGTAGTACATTGAATAAGTAGGGAAAGAGTGGGCAGCCTTGTCTAGTCCCTGATTTTAGTGTGATTGCTTCAGGTTTCTCTCCATTTAGTTTAATGTTAGCTACTAGTTTGCTGTATATGGCTTTTACTATGTTTAGGTATGGGCCTTGAATTCCTGATCTTTCTAGGACTTTTATCATGAAGGGGTGTTGAATTTTGTCAATGCTTTCTCAGCATCTAAAAAGATGATCATGTGGTTTTTTTCATTGAGTTTGTTTCTATAGTGGATATAAACATTTTTAAGACTTGCATTCATAAGTAGTTTACATGATATTTATCACTCCCTTCAGCTCTTCCCATGACCCCCAACTTCCCCAAAATTCATGACCTCTTATTATTATAATATAAATACATGTATATTAAAGAGTGTATGTATGTGTATGTATGATACACACACACATACCACATCTGCGACCAAGACAATTTAGTGTTGCACATGTGTGAGTGTGTGTGTGTATGTTTGTGTGTATGTTTGTATGTATGTTCGTATGTATGTATGTTTGTTTGTTTAGGGCTGACAATGTGGGATTGGATAATGTATGTCAGGGCTCACCTCTGGAGAAGCCTGTCTCTCCCGCTCAGGGCAATCAGTGACTGCCTGTAGCTCTTCATCTACTGGTGCGACCTTGCGAGATTTCCCCTATCCTCAGTGGCAGGTGGACTGCTGATGTCATTACACAGATAAATCACATTTTTAACCCAGAGTCGCATACTGGGATGTCGAATGCATTGTTTCTTACGAAAGCCAAGCAAACTGCAGGCTTCAACAAGCCCAGCCGAGGTGGGCCCGGAGACAGGGAGCCTCTCTCTCAGCGATGCCAAGGCTGAGGTAGGAGGATCTCAAGTTTGGGGCCAGCCTGAGCTAACTACACAGTGAGATGTTGCCTCGGCTTGACAGCAGCATGTTTGAGAAAGTGACACAGTAGCAGAGCCTGAAGACTTAGCGGCAGAGGGGGTGGAAGGAAATGAAGGCTTGTTGGGGGATTTTTGGTGCCTTACACATTGGATTTTCATGACACTTTCAGGGTGTCAGTTTAGCATTCACAAATATCAACTGTTTCTCTTAAAATGGGGCCTCACACTAGGTCACCCTTAAGATTAGCTCAATATTCATTCCAAAACTCTGAAGACCCGCAGTGGTGGGCAGAATTCTAATGCCTGTCTCCCAAGCCCCTTTCCCCTGTGTTTATTCAGTCAAGCACTAATCTAAGAGCACCTGGAAGGGTCCACTAACAGATACCACTAACACCAGGTCAGTTCTCCTTAAGCACAGGAATGGTCCCAATCAGACAGACCCGGTTCCTTTAAAATCAGGGCTTATTCTCCAGCCGGAAGCAGAAGTTAGAGCAGTGATGGAGAGATGACTTGGGAGTTGACAATACCTGCTGCTCTTCCGTAGGCCATGAGTTTGGTTCCCAGCACCCACACCAGATGGCTCACAGCCATCTGTAACTGCAGCGCCAGGGGGAATACACTGCCCTCTTCTGGCCTCCGTGGGCACTGCACTCATGAGCACGCACACACGCAGAGACGTGTACACAATTTGAAATAAACCTTTTTAAAATTAAAAATAAATCTAAAAAGTTTTAGAGGAGTCAGGAGAAATAATGTCCCACCCAGATCCAAAAGAAGAAGAAAGATTCAGACCGAAAAGGTTTGAATTCAAAGTTCCCCGTGTTGGTCCTTTTGAGACGTTTTATAACGTTCCCCTCTATTCTGTGACTCTGTTTTCCTACGTTGTGCCAATCGTTACCCCCCTGAGCTCTTAAGAGAGGAAAGTGTATCCAAAGTACTGATTGTATTAGTGCGCACCCAGTGAGCATGAGGAAAGACAAGAATTCAGCTTGTTTAAGGTTTAGCTTCCTGTTTTACATATATATATACGTTCACTTGTAAGCGTACAGGTGCCCAGAGAGGCCAGAAGACATGATCATCTGGAGCCTGAGTGACAGACAGTTGTGCTGGGTATGCCCAATGTGGGTTCTGGGGACCAAATTTAAGCCCTCTTCAAGAACAGCAAGAGTTCGTAAACACTGCTCTCTTCAGCCCTGAACTATTATATTTTTAAAATTATTCCGCTTAGAATACCGTTCACTAACTCTCTTACCATCTGAGTTCATCTTTTAAAACCATGTGAGTGTTCATGGAAGGGGGCTGGGTAGTTCTACAAGTTGAGAGCGCTGTGTCGTGCTTAGCATTGGTGTACGGCCAGCTCGACCCCCATCTGTCTGTCTTCTGGGCCCTCCCCTGAACTCATACTCCTTTTCCCCTAGTGTAGCAAATAGTCAGCCAACCCTCTAAGTTTCCAGAAACCAAAGCCGTTTGATACCACAGCACTCTGCAACCCTTGCAAATGTGTGACCTGCTTTCACACGGGCCTACTGGGAAACCGGAGTTCAGAATGAGTGCGTTGCCAAGCCTGGCTTTCAAGTGCACTCCAGGACCCAGACTCAGGTCACCGTCCTTGCTCTGCAAATGCTTTACCCACCGAGCCATCGTAAGCCACCTCCCCAGTCCTTGATGTCCACGTTTTGATTTTCTTTTAACTTTTATTTCGTCCTTACATTTCCAAGTTCTCAAGAACGGCTACTGACCTAACCACTTCCTTGCTGTGCTGACTAGTTTTATGCCAACTAGACCCAAGCTAGAGTCACTGAAAAGGAGGAGTCTTGGTTGATAAAATGCCTCCATAAGAATCAATGGCAAGGGGGCTGGGGATTTAGCTCAGTGGTAGAGCGCTTACCTAGGAAGCGCAAGGCCCTGGGTTCGGTCCCCAGCTCCGAAAAAAAGAACCAAAAAGAAAAAAAAAAAAAAAGAATCAATGGCAAGGCATTTTCTTAATCAGTGATTGATGGGGAGAGCCCAGTCCAGCAGGGGTGTCCCATCTCTAGGCTGGTGGTCCTGGGTTCTATAAGAAAGCAAGCTGAGCAAGCCAGAGGAAGCAATCCAGGAAGCAGCACCCCTCCATGGCCTCTGCATCGGCTCCTGCCTTCAGGTTCCTGTCCTGCTTGAATTCCTGTGCTGACCTCCTCAATATAGGATTACAATGTGGATGGGATGGGTAAGTCAAATAAATCCTTTTCTCCCCAACTTGCTTTTTTGGCCATGGTGTCTCAGCACAGCAGTAGAAACCCTACGGAAGACACTTGCCTTTTACCATCTGAATTCCAACAAGTAAATCAAACTTGTAGTGACCCTGGGTCCAGCAATGGCATGCAGGGTGGCTTATTGCTTTCCTGTGTTCATGAGTACATGAAAGTCCGGCCAGTGTAGACAGCCAACCTTAGTCATCTAGAGAGGGAAACCAGGTATATAGCCTGCCTGGGACTTGACCTTACATTAACATGGGAACACCCATAGGCCAGGAGGTGCCTCAGTCCTAGGCCAGTGTGGTCATTTTGTTGTCCTCCTTCTGTCTTTCTATAACTATTTTTCCTATCAGGAGTTACTCGTGCCCCGCCACTAGATTACCATTTCATTGTGTTCTAAATTGATTACTCAAGAAGCCTTTGCTGACTGATGGTTCCGTGATGGAACTTAACACGCTTATTTTCAGCAATATCTTCAGATCCGCAGACCATCGACTCAGCAGCTTTCTCAGGCGCTTAGTTCTGTGCTGCTAACAGAACCAGAGGCGGAGACCCCTAAATACGCAGCCAGCCACTCCATGTGTCTGTGTCGCCTTGAAGAATCGGTGCATTAAGGGTCTGTAACAGAAATGTTGCTTTGCACAGGAGCCCCCAAAACGTTGGTTGGAACATAGGATGCAGATCGATGTGATTTACTAACCGTGTGGGTCTCCCCGATTTTCCCCGGAAGACATGTTTGTGGATTCATTCAATTCACACGTACTCTCCACGTGCCTAATCCGGACAGACTCGTGACCCACCTTGCCTACGTCCTACAGGGCTCAAACTGTTATGGAGAGCTAGATAAGTGGGGAGACTGGTTCCTCAGAGACCGTGTTTTCAGTGGTTGTATGTCTGTGGGTGGATGGGAAGATGACTGTGTGGATCGGCATGTGAGGAGGTCAGAAGAGACCAACTCTCCTGGAGCTAGAGACGAAGAAGGTTGTGAGCCCTTCGCCCTCCCAGAGCTGAGTGCCCGGACCAACCTCAAGTCCTCTACAAGATGGACGCATGCTCTCAATAGCTGAGCAGGCTCTCCAGCCCCAGATTAGTTTAATATGAAAAAGAAAAAAAAATTTAAGAGAAAAAAAAGTGATTATATGTGATAATTGTTCTGAGGAAAATTAAAGAGATTTTTGAGGAAATACTTGGGAGAGAAGGGAATCCCTTCGTGCAAAATGGCCAAGAAGTGCTTCCCTACTGGCCTGCAAATCTTTTTTGTGACATTGCCCGTAATTGTCGGAAACAAAGAACATCCGAATGTCCTTCAAGTAATACATGGATAAATAAAATATGGTTTATCCACATAATAAAACGCTAATGAGCAGTTAATAAAAGATGAAGCACAGACGCGTGCTGTAGCCGTGATGAACTCGGGAAAACGTTACTCGGTCTAAAGCCACAGCGCCCCGAGCACGCCCAGTCTTCTCCAGAAAACATTAGTCAGAGTGAAAGAATCCAGACACGGAAGGCTTCCCTTTGTGTAATCCCACTTACATGAAACAGCCCAGAAAGGCGGATTTAGAGAAATGCGACGCAGATGGCGGGCTGACTGAGGGAAGGAATGGACGTCTTCCGAAGAAGGCAGTGAGAGCGACCCAGAGTCAAACTTGGATGGAAACTGAATGACTAAAACCACGCTCAGGACCACTGGACGATACTTCCTAAATGCATGTGTTATTGTGCACAGAGCTTCTTTCTATCTGTGAGGCTGATAGAGGACATTCTAGGCGGAGGGAGTCTCTGAGAAGATTCTGTGAGGAGAGAGGGAAGGGGTCTGTGAGAAGATCCTGCAAGGAGAGAGGCTTGGGGTGAGAGGCAAGGGTAGAGGAAGACAAGGATAGTTGGAGCTGGCCGAGCAAAGGGAGAGGGTACTGGGGGTGGGGGTGGGGTGAGCCGGAGGAAGCTCACTGAGGAAGGGCTTCCTGCAATACAGGGCCACCAGGAGGTATTACTAAGAAAATGCCCTGCAAGTCATTTCATGTGCAGCACACCTCATACTGCATAAGAATAACACAACTAATGCAACGCTGTCCAGTTGCTATTCTAGGACTGATACTAACTTACAGTCCCATGAATAGGTACCATGGTCACAAAGTAAAGAAAATAAGACCAGGGTGTCCCACCAAGGGAACTTCAAAGAACACTGTCCTTCAATCCTAAAAATCATACAGTCCCACAAGTCCGGTCGCACACAGCCCACACAAGTCCCACGGGGTCCCGTGATCGGTCGGAGGAGTCCCGCAGTGGGCTTCATATTCGGATGAGCCTTAATGGTTCGACAAGAGGCCTCAGACTCTTAGAGCCCACATTAATTATGCAGCCATTACTGTTGGCTGTCACCTTGACTACAAGCTGGATGTTAACCCACCGGAGTGAGGTGGCTAGAGAAGAAAAGCAAGTCCTTAAGACGAATACAAAGTATCTTCTGAGAATCCACGTTGGGAGAACGCCCAGCCTGTAGCAGGTTCTCAACCGGGTTGGTGGGACAAAAGGAAGAGACAACAGCCGGCCCACTCTGCTTCTTCCTGCCCTGTATCTGTGGTCAGGGTGTTACTTCGGTAATGTGCTCTCCAGAGAAACAGGAAAAAGGATAATAAGAATAGAATAAAAATCAGTAGAAGAGAAAACTTCTAAGAGTTTTTATCGGTTGGTATTGCTTGTTTCTCAAGAAGACCTGAGTTTGTAATTTTTCTCTGTGCCAAAAAAAAAATTTAAATAAATATCATTTTCTGAATTAATTAATTTTGTCAAATAAGTCACCTGTTTTCCAGCAGCAAGGGCGAACCCGATTTCTCTCTCGAGCCCTTCCACTGCTTTCATTATTACATGAGGCTTCCTCTGAACATGAGAGCTACATAAAAAATGTATGTTGTTTTTAATGTTATAATTACATATAGAATTATTTATGGCGATAGTACAACCACATTGTTATATGATTGTATTATTGTCAGAATTTGTATTAAAGGCAAACTTCATATTCAACTTAAAATAACTCCCAACTCATTTTAAGTTCTAAGCTAGCAAGGGCAAGTAATTTAAAAAAGAAAATAGCTTCTGGTACTAAATTCTCCAACTGTGTGTGGTCAAAAATATGACTACGTAGGCTGGAGAGGTGGCTCGGGGGTAGAGCACTTGCCATGCAAGGGTTAATATCTTATGACTGAGACAGGAGGTGCTGCCTGTCTGTAATCCTGGCCCTCCTACATTGTGACAGGAGGTAGAAAAGAGACAGTCCCCAGAAGCATATAGGTCAGTGAGGAACCCCATCTACACAACATGAAGGTCAGGAACCCACAGTCGTCCTCGACCTCCACGCTCAGGCCACGGTACGTACATGCACACCCATGCACACCCATGCACAAACCCACAAGTGAACACAACCCCATGGACGACTGACTGGGCCCTTTTGAGACTAATACAGACTAAACGAGCCTCGTCATCCACTCAGTGGAAGCATCCTCCCCGTGGAGATACGGGCACACTGATGAGTCCTAATCAGAACCTGTAAAACGCCCTGATCTTTGAGCTCTCGGACAAGTGTCATTTGTGTCTCTTGGCTCCCTAAGGCGGCCAGACTTGGGACTTTCATGGTGTCTCTATTCTGCAAAACAAGATGACAGTGTCATGACATGGGCCACTAGCAGAGAGGGAGCAGAGATGTTTCTACAAAAACAAAATATTAATTCTGCTCTTAGCCTCAGCTAAGTTTTCCCGAGTGGGGAAATCTAACTGGGAGGTTGTGAAGAATCCGGGAGGTTTCACTTTTGCCTCAGAAACTCCTAGAAGGAGCATGGCACTCCAGACTCAGCGTTCCTGAGAGCTGGGGATGTGTAGCCTCAGTTAATACAATATGAATTAAACTACAGCCGGCCAGCCATTTTGGTCTCTTGTGTCTCGAGAGGTTGGACTGAGCAGTGGTTGTTTCCAACCTTCACAGACTCCACCAAAGCGTTTGCCAAAGGACGTCATCTGTAAGTTGAGACGTTAACAGTAACACTGAGCACAGCCTGTAGTGAGTGACCTAGGCCCTGGGTGAGGCCTAGAAAACTCCACTTCATCTTCACAAAACCCAAAGATCCCAAGTGGTTCCCGTTTTTCAGATGGCTAAAATGAAGGTCCAGGAATTAAATATTCTAAATTGAGGCCCAGAGTCTGTAAATGGTGGACACGGGGGGTCAGGTGCCAATTCTGTGTGCTGGGACCAAGCTTTCTCGTCATTCCTTTGATTTCATTAGGCTTTTTTTAAGAAAGAAAGAAAGAAAGAAAGAAAGAAAGAAAGAAAGAAAGAAAGAGAAGAAAAGAAAAGAAAAGAAAAGAAAAGAAAAGAAAATGAAAGGAAAGGAAAGGAAAGGAAAAGCAGTTTCCTCAAGCCCAGGCTGGCAATCTCAGTGCATACCCAAGGATGACCCTGGACTCATCCGATAGCTTCCACCTCCCTAGTGCTGAGACTACATCTGTGTGTTGCCACACGCAGCTAATACCTTTGTTTAACATCTTATATGTCGCTCCCAGTGGCCAGTGCTGAAGCAAGGCCTCTGTGTACAAGGCCTCTTCCGGCCTGGGGCGTCTAGTTCAGTCTCTGCTTTTGAGCCCTTCATGGGGCATAGGAGAGACTAGGGCATGGAATTCTGCACAGGGGTCTGCAGCACCCAACGCAGCTCCTCCAGGGCCTGCCCCAGATTGGCTGTGTTCTCGGGTCCTTTCCTTAGCATCAGCTACGAAGGCTTTGCAAACAGAATACACCCCAAAGCCTGTCAGAATCGTCCACACACCCACAGCGATGAGCGCACTCCTCATCACTTACCCAGGATCTTTGAATTTAGATGCTGGGTCAAGAGAGAATGACAGTTTTGCAGGAAGGCTGTTCTTTAGGAGAAATGATATTTTTAGCATCTTCCCCGGGCCTGCAGCCTAATAAGTAGATATTGTCCTGGTGATAAATGACAGCTCTCCTGAGAATTACAAGTGTGGATCTTAAGCTGAGACTCCTCCCTCCTCCCCTCCCTCCCTCCCTCCCTCCCTCCCTCCCTCCTTCCCTTCTACTCTCCCTCTCTTCCTTCCCTGCCTCCCTCCCTCCTTCATTGTTCCCTCCTCCCCTGCCAGGATGCTATGTAGTCCTGTCTGACCTGAACCTTACCGTGTCTCCCAGGCTTGCCTCAAACTTGCAGCAATCCTGCTGCCTCTGCCTCACAAGTACTAAAATTACAGGCGTGCACCACTATGGCCTGGGCCTCCCCGCATTTCTGCTTGAGGAATGAGTGTGGGTTCAGCCATGGAATTATAGATGGCCAATAAACAAACTCTGTCTCACAATTCATCTTGATTTGTTTGTTTGTTTGTTTGTTTGTTTGTTTGTTTGTCAAGGAAAGGTTTCTCTGTGTAGCCCTGACTGTCCTGGAACTCACTGTAGACCAGGCTGTCCTTGAAGTCAGACCCAGAGCTGCCTCTGCCTCCTGAGTGCTAGGATCACAGGTGTGCGTCATGGGCACCGGACTTCACCTGGAGTTTTTGATTGAGTTCGCTTGGGTCTCAGCTGATGGAAGGTCCTGTCTCGGTCACTGTAGGGACTTCTTTCCAGAAATCCCTTTCATAGGAACAGTATATAGCCCAGGCTGGCCTGGGACTCACAAATGCCTCCGTCCCTTTCCCTGCTTCTGCCCTTCATGCGTTTTTTAAAATGTTCTAGTTTTCATTTCCTTTCAAATTTTCTTTTATTTAAGATGTAATTATATCATTTCCCCCTTCTTCCTCTCAAATTCATGGCTTCTTTTTATTTAATCGATAGATAGGTAGATAGATAGATAGATAGATAGATAGATAGATAGATAGATAGATAGATAGATATAGACCTACAGTGTGTGTGTGTGTATGTGTGTGTGTGTGTGTAAATACGTGAATACAGCCTGCGTCCTGATCAGTGTGCATCATGGTTTCACCTGCTGCACCCGTACTGTGTGTGTTGCACACACAGCTATGGTTTCAGAGCTGACCACTTGGGACTGGATAGCACTAAGAGTTCCTCCCCAGGGTGACCATGTCTCCCACTGTCTGCATTTCTTAGTTACCTGTAGCTCTTTCTCTAGGGTTGGCTCCCGTGAGAGTCCCCCTTTCATGTGGGCATGCCTACCAACCCTGTCACGCAGCCTTAGTGCAGGAGTCGTGTCACGGTCACGGATGTGTCTGTCCACTGAGGCTCTGCACCCTGACCAGCTGTGGGTAGATTCCTGTACCGGTCAATGTCTTGCAGAGAGAAAGTGCTTTGGTGAGAGCCAAGAGCTACACTTACCCCCGGGCCTAAGGGTCGGTGCTTCATTTGCTGTTTAGCACTACATTTCTAACATTTACCTATGCTGGGTGCATCCATACGCAAGCATATGTGTGTGTGTGTGTGTGTTTGTGTGTTGTGTGTGTGTGTGTGTGCATGCGTGTGTGTGCATGCGTGTGTGTGTGTGTCTGGCTGTATGCATGCGTGTGTGCATGTGTGTGCGCATGCGTGTATATGTGTGTGTGCATGTGTGTGTCTGGGTGTGTGCATGTGTTGTGTTCACATATGTACTTGTGCCCATGTTCGCCCGTGTGCACTCGCACGCGCGCGCGCACACACACACACACACACACACACACACACACGTGGTCAGAGGAGGACAACATTCCCAGCCTCAGAATTTTTTTAGATTTTGTTTTTTTAAGACAGGGTTTACTCTGTAGCCCTGGCTGTCCTGGAGCTCACTTTGTAGGCCAGGCTGACCTCCAGCTCACAGAGATCCACCTGCCTCTGCCTCCCGGGTGCTGGGGTTTCTTTATCCCAAGGATTGAGAAGTAGCCACTCAGTGGTCAGAGCTAGAGATCCCGAACACGCTGAGGTGCGTATGGTGGTTCCTCACTGGGAAGAACCTGGCGTCCTCAGGGTGCCCTGCGGGTGAGCACACCACCTCCTTGTTCCCTCAGCCTGCTCCACACAAGAATCTGAATTTTACAAGAGCAGAGCCACATACCAGGAAATCACACTGCACGGGCCTACTACGTGTAGCTCTCAAGTCTCCCAGACACACAAGCCCAGTCCTAAGGTATGTGGGGCCTATCAGAAAATCACATTGTGAAGGCCTACTGTGTGAAGCTTCCCAGTCTCCCACACACAGAAGTCCCAGCCTGTCTTTATGGCTTCTGGACTCAAGGTTTCTATGGACAGGGACAAGCGAGTGATTGCTTTATTGCAAGTTCTGGAACATCAAGACCATGTATTTGAATGTTAACACATAAATTAATTTATTATGAGTAGTTCTATTTTGTCTGCCCCTTGATAGTCATGGTTGCGTTATATAGTGTAGGGATGTAAACGAGGTGTTCAACCTGCCCATCCCCACCATGTGAGCGTCTTCGTCCTCCCTTCAGCGACTCCCTTCATCCTTCACTGTCTCCCTTCACTTGCAGGCATTGCCTTGGCCTTGGGACAACAGGGCAAGACAGCAGATCGGAGGAGCCCTTGATCCACAGAAGGCAGTGAGCTGATTTAGAGTTCCTATCATTTTGGTGGGATGATCCCAAGGTGTCAGCTCCTGCAGGCACCTGGTGGCCGCAGTGGTAGCTAGTCTAGATCCTTCTTATCTTCCAACACAATTGTCTAGGAGCATTGCCCGCACTGATTGTTTAAATCCTTAGCTTTGCCGCTGTGTCTACTTCTGAGGAACCAAGACTAACACAGGGCAGTGCCAAAATCTTATTTTCTTTAGCAGAACACTGGGTGTGCCGGGATTGAAAGTGCCGTTCCACACTCCATGCATGTCTGGTGCTCTGCTCAACGCCAAACATGCGTCATGGGGATAGGGACTGTCCTACTTCCTATGATCCTTTGGGGACAGCGATTCCTTCCCAATGCATCGGGCACCGTCAATGTCCCAGCCTTGAAGTACCGCTAAGATTATAAACCGCCCTCTGCTGCCCAGGGGTTACAGCTCAGACCCACAGAAATAAATCAGGTGGATCAGTGCCTGGGTACATGAAATTCATAGAGATAAAAGCATCTTTCGTTCTCCATTTTTTTTCCCATTTCTTTTTTTTCGGAGCTGGGGACTGAACCCAGGGCCTTGTGCTTGCTAGGCAAGTGCTCTACCACTGAGCTAAATCCCCAACCTCTCGTTCTCCATTTTTAATTGTAACATGAGCCCCAGAATATTTATCCTTTGAGTCAACAAGTATTTATTGAGTCCCTGCTATACACCAAGCTCTGGGTACACAATGGTGACATTAACAGGTGGAATCGTTTCCTTTATCAGAGGTTGACAGAGCCCATGCTAGGCCACTTTGCCTTGGTGTAACAAAACGCTCAGGTTAAGCAACTTGTAAGAAAGAGAGGTCTGTGCTGGCCCATGGTTCCACTGGTTTCAGTCCATAGTCACTGGGCCCTCAGACTGTGGTGAGGCAGGACATGATAGTGGAGGTGACCGGTAGGGCAAAGACGCTCACCTCGTGGTGTCCAAGAAGCAAAGGCTGTAAAGAAGGGCCCTGGGGCTTAAATACTCCCTTTGGGGATGTGTTGGTTACTTTTCTAGGTGGTTCTCAGTTCTAAGGAGAAAACAGCTACTTTTCTGTTGCTGTGATCAGATACTATGACCAACTTGTAGAAGAAAGAGTCGTCTGGAATTGTCGTTCCAAGGAGATAAGAGTTCATCATGGCAGCAAAGCAAGGCAACAAGCAGCAGGTGTGGGGGCCGAAGCAGGCGTTTGAGAGCTCACATCCTCAACCGGAAACATAACTTGCAAGTGTTATGAGGTTCTGCATCAAAGCCCACCCACCATGACACTTCCTCCAGCAAGGCCACATACCCCCAACCTCCACAAACAGCGCCACCAACTGGTGACCAAGTGTTCAAACGCATGAACCTATGGAGGACATCCTCAGCGAAGCACTACAGGAGGCACGACTAGTCAAGCCTTTGATGGCCTAATTTCCTTCAACTAGGCCATACCTCTTGAAAGCCCCACAAGCTCCCCATACCAGAGATTCAAGACCACACCTTTACAGCATGGGCCTTTGGAGGTCACTTATCCAGACCACATCAAATACTAACGGTAATTTTACTATAACGAAGCACATGGCGTATGTTTGGTTCTGCCAGCCCTAACGAGAAAAATAAAACAGATAAAAAAGAGGACTACGTCAGGAACCAATTTATTTTTAAAGGCAGGGGGGAGTAGACCACTCTGCCCAACAGTGACCATGGTAACTGGCGTCAACCTTAATTAAAGGTCAAGGTTCAACTCCCAACTGAAAGAGTAGTGTATGTGGTGGAGGCTGGAAGGGTGCAATCACCAGAAGATTCCTCCTGGGAAAATGCCCAAAGATGGCAGATTTCCCACCATGCTTTAGGACTAGCCACCTCCCTGGAGAACCAATAGCAAACCAGAAAATTCTCCTCCATTTTCAGCATGTTCTAATTTTCCTTCCTCCTTGATTTTTAAAACTAAAGCTAGGAAGTTATGCTGGGTTATTTTTTTTTCTTCCAATCTTCCCTAAGATCTTCTCTAAAGCTTTTGTCCTCTGCCTAAAGGATGGAAAGGAGAAAAGACAGAGCCTAAATGAGAGCTACCCCACCTCTTCTTCCCAGTGTACTTGGAATCTGGGAGGGCTGCCTTGCTGTGTCTGTAGTTCACAGGGAAGGCCCTGGGTTTGTTGTTTTGCTTCAAAGTCTTAAAAATAGCATGTTGTTGGAGATTCCAGAGGGAAAACCCCAAGTAGGAAAGGCATATTGGCTCCTGGAGCACAGGGCCTTGGCACAGGGCATCACGTTGGCAGAAGTGCGCCTACACTGACAGGATGCACGGCCAACTCCAACAGAACTTCCAGCGGGAGTTTTATGACCCTCTTTCATCCAAGCCGCTATTTGGGCAAAGGAATGATTGCTTCTAATCACTTTGCTTCTGTGGCTGTAGCCAAGTCCTCTGTCAACCTGCCTGGTCCTGGAACAGCTCGGGTTTTAGGAAAGAGAAGCCTCTTGTAAAGTATAGAGGTGTTGATGGCCACCCTCCAGGATGCTGGTCCGATGTGCCAGGAGGCAGAACAGCCAAAGGTAACAATGCAAGTGTGCAAAAAACATCCTTAAAATGGGATAATTGGTCTGTCTCTCTCTAAAGATGCATGATTCTTCCCTAGTCAAGAAATTCTTTGTCCTTGATGTTTATGCATTTCTCTGGCTCCTGGGACATGCGCAGGAATGGAAGGAACTTTTTTCTTGAGGAATCCTAGTTAGCCCAAAACAACTGGCACACTTTCTGTTTCTAAAACATAACCCTTAAGTGGCCAGTTGGCTTTTAACCTAGGCACTTGGTGTGATGCAAACGTTTATAGCTGGGGTATCCTTCACAAGGGTTTGCTAACTGAATCATTCAGTGTTCATACAATATCTATGCCAAGGTTTCTAAACTGCTACTTCACCAGGAGCTAATTTTACTCTCATCTGGGGCCTTGTCATGCTAAGATTTCACAGTCAAGAATTTCTACTTAGAATAAGTCACCTTTAATTGTGATGGCTACCTTTTTTTTTTTTTTTTTGGTTCTTTTTTTCGGAGCTGGGGACCGAACCCAGGGCCTTGCGCTTCCTAGGCAAGCGCTCTACCACTGAGCTAAATCCCCAACCCCGTGATGGCTACCTTTAATTGTCAGTTTGACACAACATAGAGTCACCTGGAAAAGAGCCTAAATGAAGGATTATCAAGGTTGGGTATGATCTGTAGGGAACTATCTTAATTCAGTAACTTGATGTGAAAGCCCGGCCCACTATGGTTGGCACCATTCCCTAGGCAGGGGGTCCTGAACTATATGAAAGTTTAGAAATTGTGCTAAGTCCAGGCAAGAAAGCAGAGGAGCATATATGTATCCGTTTCCTTCTGTACTATGGATACAATGAATCTCTCTGCACAGTTTCTACCTTGACTTTCCCACAAGGATGGGTTGTAACCTGTAACAAGTTAAAATAAACCTCTTCCTCCTCTAGGCAGCCTTTTGTCACAGTATTTTATCACAGCAAAAGAAATGGATGGAGCCACTCTGCTAAGAGATGAACAGATAGATGCTGGTGTCTGACAAAAGGAAGAAGTGTTTCCCCATCTCCAGGTGATTCTGTGCTGGTCACTGATGTGAGGGCTGAAGTCACAGCTGCCAGTGTTGCCACCATTGTGCCACCTCAGACTTTTGGCCCATGGCCCATGCTCTTATTTGCTCTCATCTTTACAATTCCTTCCATGTATTGGTGTCTCTCTTTGTCTCTCTTTGTCTCTGTCTCTCTCTGTCTCTCTCTTTCAAAAAAAACATCTCCCCAACTGCCACGTCTCAGAGACCTCTTAAAAACCTACCTCCTTCACAGTCTACTTTAATATCTTTTCAGAGATTAGAACCCTCCCTTCTCCAGAGAACAAAGCCCGTACCCTCTGGGTTCCCTGTTCATTCACTATCCCAAGCCATATTGATTCTTCAGGTCCAAGGCCAAGACCATTTAGTTCCCTTTCCACAAATAAGTTCAAACTCTTGATGTTGGGGGTTGGCAGGAGGCTGCTAAGAGTCTGCATTAAAGCATTCGGGTGCCCATACTCCACCTCACCTGGTGAGAAGCATGGTTCGTCCATCTCTGGAAAAGCTATCTGGGGTAAGTCACCAAGGGTGAAGGTTTATTGTCCACTGTGGAAGCAAAGTTCCTCGAATTCCCTCCTAAGTACTAGAAACTGAGTTGTCCAGTCCCAACAATGGCCATGGTTTAAGAACGTTTCTGTAAATCTGATAGTTTTGTCTATCTATCTACATACATACATACATACATACATACATACATACATACACTCTATATCCACCTATATATCATCTATATCCATCTCTTGTCATGATGATTAGAGAATGAGGACCGTTCACAAGTTTTGTTTGCTTAGTTGACTTGTTGTTTTTGGTTTTATTTTGAAGTGAGATCTCCCTGTGTTACCCAGACTGGTTTCAAGCCCCTGAGCTCAAGTGGTCTTCCTGTGCCAGCCTCCTGGGTAGCTGGCCCTGTAGCCATGTGCCAGCATGCTTGGCTTGATGATAAGGTGCTAGGGTGCAGTCGGAGAGCCTTATACATGGGAGCCAAGCTCTCGGTGCCAACTGCATTCCTGCTGCCTTATCCACCTTTTTTAAGGAAATAAAGTTCCCCTTTTGTGTGTGCAAGCACACAGGCTGATTTCACGTATGATGACAAATATGTCACCAAGAAGGTCTGGCTGACAGTGATCTCATGCCAGGTCCATCTGCTACCTCCGTCAGTCATGGTTGGCCACCACCAGTTATTCTTCTCCTCCCTGAAGACACCACAAAAGGCTCCCTCCTAAGGCCGTCATAGGAGTTAAGCAGTGGCCAAGGGTGTGGCCAGTCAGAGGAGACCCTTACAAACCAGACGTGGCTACTGTTGTCCTTGATGTGGGGGTAGACAGACATGGTCCGCCCTCTGTTCCCTTTGGCCAATGGCTTTTGCTATTTCAGGGTCTTGAAAGGCTAGAGCCAAGTGTCTTTGCAAATACCACTAGTGACAGACGCCGACACTCAACTCCCGCTACAGAGGGGCTTGCACTGGTTATCTCATGTACTCTTGACCCTGATTGCATGAGGTCCTGAGGGTGTCAACTGAGCTTGGCAGACGCAGGACCTGAGACACACCGCATAGCCAAGGCAGACGTCTTCAAGCGTAGACAACCAGGTTCCAGTCCCATCTGCGACTCTTCAGCTGCTACCCTTAGCTGTGCCTGGCTTTTTTGAATGCTAAATGATTTAAGATGTTGCCAATTCTCCAAGCACTTCCTTCGCCCTAATCAGACTGGAGTGTCTTCATCGTGGACTTTCTATGACGAACCACAACAGTGGGTGATGCCGGTATTGCAGTTACAACAGGGGCTGGGGACAGGACTGGTGGGTGAAACCCTAGCTGCCACAAGATCCTGACAACCTTAGGTCAGTCAGGTGTAAGCCCAGGTTTCAGTAGCACACACACCTGTGATGCCAACATCCCCTGGGGAGTGGAGGATAGCTCCAGAAGCTAGCTAACCCGGCTAATGGGACATTATTCTAATATTAGTTATAATTAAAATTATAATAGTGGCAAGTGAACACTGACTCCTGAAGGTTGTCCTCTGACCGCCACACACGCCATGCCCACACTTACACATGCTCATACAGTTATAGAGGTTAATTCTTCCCTTTTCCATTCCTCTGTTCTTTCATCTCTCAATTGTTTATGGGGTTGTTTTCTTCCTGGTCTGAGATGAAAGGTCACTATGCAGCCTGAAAAAAGCCCCCAAAGATGTCTGCCCAGTAGTCACTTCCGGGGTGTGTGTGTGTGTGTGTGTGTGTGTGTGTGTGTGTGTGTGTGCAGTTCTCATAGTGGCCAAAAGAGGGCGTGAGATTCCCCTACAGCTGGAGTTGCAGACAGTTGTGAGCTGTCTAACATAGGTGTTGGAACCAGTCCTCTGTAACTGCTGAGCCATCTTTCCAGGGCTAACCAGCAGTCGCTTTCTTTCTGGGGCTTGATGTGCTTGTCTAGCTGGGAGCAAGATTATTTAAGAGAGATTGAGTCGTGAGGTCATAAGATTGCCACACATTTGACTGTGGCTGAACCAACCCTTTCTGCCAGCAGGATGTCGGACTCCATGGTGATTTTATTCTCATGATGCTATCCAGGGAATGAACACGCCCAGATAGTATTTTTTTCACTTCTTGTGCTTCCGTAGCTCCTGCTGTAGTGAGGAGAGACGGTGAATAATCGAGAAGGACCATAAGAGAAGCAAACGAACCAGCACAGAGGGGGCGGTGCTTAGAAAGAGCCTGCTTGGAGAGGGGCGGTGCCCTCGCGTCCACTGAGTAAATTTAGGAACCAAGGCTGAAAGCCACCTGGGGAAGGTGAGCCAGGGACAGAGAACAGTTAAGTAAAAAGTCCCCGAGGCCAGCCATGACCTGTATATAAGAACGGCCAGATGGAATTGTGCGAGCCCGCATGGCGAGGCAGCGCGGTGAGGCAGTGCCTGGAAGGCGATGAGGTTTACTCAGACAGAAAATTTAAAGCCAAACGCGTTTGGATCTGCACACAGATGTATGTGTCTCGTGCTACCTTGTTCTTTAATGGAAATATGGTAACGCAGAGTTCGTTTTTAAAAAAAAAAATCCTCCTTGGCAAAAAAAAAAAAAAAAAAAAAAAAAAGTTGGAAACCCTTTGTCGGTTTCTTAAAACTTTTTTTTAACCTGGTCGGCGCATTCTAGGAGTCTGAGGATGTCTGCGGTAGGAGACATCTTGTGGCATTCTGTAGGTGGAAGTGGCGAGGTGCAGAAGGAAGTAGGAGATCCAAAAGTCGGCGTCCCTGCAGACATGCTGGGCGCCATTGGGCACGAAGTTTCTATTTCGGAGCCCTACCTTTCTAGTGTCTAAAGTGAGGGGGGGGTTTGCTGCCTATTCAGTCTCCACATGGGAAGGAAGGGTAGGATTACGTCATTAGTGGACAGTATGATTGGGGGGGGGGTTGTAGATCCCCCCTCCCTCTGGTATTGTAAGCCTCACCCCACCTGCTTAAAGCCATGACGTGGAGCCTCCAGGAGAAAAGCCGGTCCTCACCTGCACCTCCTCTGTCCCAGGGAATAAAGGACTTTAAGCAAAGACACCAGTATCCTTTCCAGCCACCTTCACCTTCGGCTTCTTCTGGTTCTCTGGTTCCCTATCGGGTCATATTTCTGATGGGGCTTTTCTTTTTTTTCTGCTTTGCACAGGAAAATGCAGCCAAGCTAAGACTATGGTTGTCTTGTTCTTGGGAGAAAGCAGGGAAATTCACACACACACACACACACACACACACACACACACACACACACACACGGTGTGGAGGACAGAGACAGACAGAGACAGAGAGACAGAATGACGTTTGGCCAGTGGGGCCATTCTTGGTGGCCATGTTTGAGGGTAAGGTTAGGGAGTGATGGGACTCAGGCTCTATCTGTGTCTTCTGTAATCCTCAGCATGTGCAGACTTCCCTCACTGATTTGGCATTGACTCGTATATGATATCAATTTAGAAGTCATCCTGTACGCCGTGCCTAAGAGGGATGATAAATTATGAAGAAAATATGTTTGGCAGGATCTGATTTTGACCTTAGGTGTTATTCTGGGGCCGTTCCTGTCTTTCGGGCCTTCTGTTTGTCCTACCATTGGTGTACCAAATACTTTAAGTATTTAAATAGCCTAGCTTCTTATTTCCCTAATAAGAGCTTGTTTGTATCTTGGACATAATAACTGGCTACAAATGGCTTTCTTCTAGTTGTCAGTCCAGGGGGAAGGGGAGAGAGAGGTGGGGGAGAGGGGAGAAAGAGAGAGACAGAGAGGGAGGGAGAGAGGAGAAGAGAGAAGAGAGGACAGAGGGAAGAGAGAGGAAAGAGAGGAGAGAAGGATAGAGGGAGGAGGGGAGGAGAGAGGACTCAATACTCAGGACAACAGGATTGGCGACAGGCTGCAGTTTAAGCCAACAAGGCTTGTTAACTGATGGCTCCTTTGTGGGATGGTAGCAAAAATGCAAAGAAGAAAATGACTCCAGGATCTTGAATGGAGTCCCCAAAAGTCCAAGCTACAGCTCCGTATTCTCGAATTCTTACCCATGGAGAGACTACGCGTGGCTATATGCTCCTTCCTGAGGACAGGTCATTTCACCATAACAACTCCCATTGACTTTCGTTAAAAGGAAACCAGCTTTCCTGGGCTACACGCCTGCTCTCCCAAGCGTAACACGCATGCTACATATATTGAGAGAATGCCTTTACGTTAAAAATAATCGTGTTTTTAAAGTGGTCCTCTTCTGAGTG
The DNA here is from genome assembly GCF_021556685.1 of Rattus norvegicus. Taxonomy (NCBI): domain Eukaryota; kingdom Metazoa; phylum Chordata; class Mammalia; order Rodentia; family Muridae; genus Rattus; species Rattus norvegicus. The sequence continues at coordinate 158,547,563 of NC_141536.1, forward strand.
GGAAATATTGGCGTGCGCCCATAGTCACAAAACTCAGAAGGTTAAGGCAGGAAGCACTGTGAGTTCAAGGCCAGCCTGAGCCGCGGGGTGAATTGCAAGACAGCCTGAAGTACAGCGGAAGTCCCAGTCTCAGTAAGGAAAACAGCAAGTGGGGAAGAAGGGACTGGAGATGTGAGGAAATGTCTCAGCCAGCAAAATGTTCACTGTATGAATGTGACGGCCAGAGTTAGATGCCTAGAAATCAGTTAAAAAGCCAGGCATGCTGGCACAAACTTCAAACCTCACCAAGGGAGTGGCCGTTGGATATCTAGGTCTCCATGGTGAGCCAGCATAGCCCAATAGGCAAGCTCCGGGTCTAAGTGAAAACCCATCTCAAGAAACAGCAGAGGGCACATGTGCGCGCATGCGCCCTCACCCAGGAGTCGGGAGATGGAGGCAGGAGAATCGCAAGCCCATGGTCATCTTTGGCTATGTAGTGAGTTCAAGGATAGCCTGGGATACATGCAACCCTGTCTTTAAGGGGGAGTAAGGAAGGGGGAGGGGAAGGGGATGGGCAAAGGTATGCTTACCTTTATATCTGTGCCTCAGTCTAAAGGGTGTTTGCGCTGTGGTTCTGAGCATGAATTGGCCCTACTACCATTTTGCTTTCGTTGCTTACTGATGCCTGGATTTGTCTGTTTTCTATTCAAAACGTTTTTGATAGAGTACAGAATCATATATTTCATAACATTTTCCATATGCCACTGTGTTTTTATGCCTGCGTTTATTGAGTCCCTACTGTGTCAAACTCATTATCCCTGCAGAAAAGGCAGACGCAGGCAACCAGGCATGGCTGGATCCACCATCATCCTAGTGTTGTGGAGGCTGAGGCAGGAGGATCTTGAATTCAGAGCCGGCCTGGGTTACATAGAAAGACCTTGCCTTGGGACTGGAGAAATGACCCAATGGTTAAGAGCGCACACTGTTCGTTTAGGGGACCCGAGCTCAGTTTCCCAGCATCCACATCAGGCAACTTACAACTGCCTGTGATCGCTCCAGAGGACCCGATGCCCTTTTCTGGCCTCAAGTGCATACACTGTGCACACACGCACACATGCACAAGCACTTAAAGATACAACTAAAATTTTAAAAAAGGCTTTTGCTCACAGCGTGTAAATAAATAATCATCGTTCATTTAAAAAATAAAGTTATAATCAAAACAGTGGCAACCCAACCTCCCAGATCACAGCTCTCATACTTCGTCAGGGGAGAAAACGCTCACGGGTGCCGACTGACTGGATACTAACAGGAAGGACAAACTGACACAAGAGCTGCAGCAATGGAGCCCTCCTTGGTCCTCCTGGGCGATGGAGAAAAACACCACGAGAAAATAAAATGCAGGAAGAAGTTAGCCAAGGGAGGAGCAAAGGGGAGAGCAGTCTAGACAGAAAGATCCACCAGGACGAAAGCTCCACTTTCCCAGTTTGCTCTGAAGTGAGGAGATTCCAGGACAAGGCCTTTGTGCTAAAACCAGAGGCCAGCAAACTGGAAGAGCGGTCGAAATCTCAAGTGAGTACACCCACCTCCATGCCCCTGTTTCACACACCCCTTCAAAACCCAGCTGCTCGTTGGGCTTCTTCACCACGGGGTGGCTCAGGCTAGTCCGAATTCCTCCGATGGCGCTGGTGTTTCTGCTCCAAGATCCACAGGATTGGAAAGTTCCCGGGAGCTTGTCTTTGGAAGTCACTTACCTTACCTTCCACACAGCAGTCAGACAGACAGAAGGAGTGGTAATAAACACACTTCTTCCTGGGGAGCCCCATATAGATCCTACCCGTCTTCGTTCCTCGCGCACGTGTGTCAGCATGCTTTGCAGAACCGTGTTGCTCTTAACAGGAGTGCACGCCTGCCTTCGGGAAAGCCGGAGGCTTGACCAGGCCTCGTATGAGTTCTCTGTCTGATGGTGCAATATTTTATACCCCCTTCCAAAACATTCACTTCCCTTCCTACGTATCAGTAAGATATCCCTCCTGATGGGATATGCGGAGTCTCTCTGTGAGGTCGCCTCAATCCCAACACATGAGCCTTAGGGAACCTTTAGAGGTGGAACACAGTGAGGGTGGGGGGAGCTGGGTTGTTGAAAGAGGAGCGCCCTTCCCTGAAGGGGATTTTGGGGTTCCAGACCCTTAATTAATTAATCTCTTTGCTTCCCAACCACGAGTTGAGCACACCCAGCGGCCTGGCACGCCCACTGTTCTGGCTTCCTTAATGTGAATGTGACGGAACTTCTTAGCCAAAACAACATAGGGAAGGAGAGAGTCCCTTTGGGTTGCAGTTCCGGGTCAAAGGTTATAGGGCAGGAAGTCATGGCGGCCGCAGCTTGAGAAGCCTAGTCACATCATGCGCACAGGCAGGAGTAAATGCGCCCATCCTGTTCCTTGCTGCCTAGTTTTCACGCAGCTTTTCTCCCGCCTAACATAGCTCAGGACCCCTAGCCTAGGGAATGGTGCCATCCACAAATGAGCTGGGTTTCCTATGTCAATTAACAATCAAAACAACTTCCCTCCTGTATACTCGCTGACCACCCTGATCTAGGAAATCCCTCCACAGAGACTCTCTTCTCTGATGAATCTAGGTCGCAGCAAGTGGACAGAACTAACCAGTAGTCCCTCCCTGAAGAATCGAACCTCCGCATACCCGCCCCTTACTTCCACAGATCTTCCTGATGGCTGAAGATGCCGATGGTCCCATAGACTTACTGCCTGCTTGTGTTTCATCTTTTGAAAAATATTTAGTGCATGACAATTTAAATACAATAAATAATATTTTAAAATATGAGCCTTCAGTCGTTTGTGCCTTAATTTTCCTCCTTGCTGATGGGTTGGAATTCTCACATCTTCGTTGCGCTTTCTTTTTTTTTTGGTTCTTTTTTTCGGAGCTGGGGACCGAACCCAGGGCCTTGCGCTTCCTAGGCAAGCGCTCTACCACTGAGCTAAATCCCAGCAACCAGAGCTCTCTCAGGAGAAAGGGGACCACAGCGCTGTTCCTTACTGCTTCCGGGTCACCCATAATCTTCCGGGTCATCCAGAGTCTTCAGGCTGTAGGATACTGTCTGTGAAGGGCTGGTGAACCTTTCGCCTCTAGGGCCTAACGGCCTGTGTGGCTCTTAAGCTCTCCCCTCCACAGTCCATAAAAAAATGCACGTCATCCTTAAAGTTCCAGCTCCCAAGACGTGCCTGATCCCACGAGGCCACATGTCGCCGACCCCTGGATTAGGTGACATCTTCGGTTTGTGCGTTCTCCACTTCTACTAAGGAGAAGGAGGAAGCAGTGTCCTGAAGCTGAGCGAGATTTCAGCCTCTGTGCACTCAAAAGACAAAATAACAGAGTTTGATCCAGGCATGGTGCCCACGTCTGTAACCCCAGCACTCGGTAGAGAGGGAGGGGCAGGAGGATTCATACTCGAGGTCAACCAGCCTGAACCCCAGCAAGACCCCCATGCCACAAAGCCCAACAAAACAGAGATCTAATGAAAACACATGAAGATATTAGGCAAGAAAATGTCGTTCAAAACCTCCCATACCTGGGCGAGAGAGACGGCTCCTTGGATGAAGGTGCCAGTTAACCTAAAGACCCGCGTTTCATCCCCAGAGCCCACGTGTTAGATGGAGAGAGCTCCTGTGAGCTGTCCTCTGCGCTACACCGTGCTGCAAGTGTGTGCAAGCTAGCGCACACAATGTGCACACATGCACGCATGCACGCATGCACACACAAAAATAAATAAGTAAATGTAGGATACAATTTTAGATCTCCCACACCTTGAACTTCTCAGATACACCGTAAGTCAGAAGTTCCTAGAGTGGGGAAGATGAGTGGGCTCAGAAAACTGGAAGTAGACACTCTTTGCTGTCATAAATTATGATATCTAATTGAAGCAATGTTTCAAGGATTAAGCTGCAATTAAATCAAATGGGAGGGAACCGAATGGGAACCTTTGACACCACGGGAAAGGGGGAAGAAGTCAAAGGAACACCAAGACTGCACAGGGGGAAAGATGGCTTCCTTCCAAAGGGCTCGCTGCTGAAGAATTATCAGAGACATCTGTGACAAATATCCCTGATCCTTCTAGAAGCTTTATGATCAGGCCATAGATTTCCCTCACGGAACACCAGAAGCCAAGGCAGAAAAACTGCTGAGCTGACAGAAGCTTAGCCGGCCGGGGACAAATACTAGGGGAGAGAAATGGGTAGCGGTCGGCGGACAGTTCTGGCCTGTCAGGAATGAGTTTTGAGAAACTGATTTCCAGAACAGACAGACAAACTTGGATCTGTTTCCCCCAGGGAAAGGGATTTGGGTCTTAAGGCACTGAGGCTGTTTTCTAGATCTTTCCTTTCCATTCCTTGCTGCCACCCAAAGCAGATTAATTTCATGGAGGAGAAATATTTTCATGTCTTCACACATGAGGGATGAGTGAGCGCCTACAATTCCAAGTGGGCTCAACACTGGCTTGGTGCCTGTACAACCATCTCTCTCTCTTTCTCTCTCTCTCCTCAACTCAGCACTGAGCTGTGAGTTCAATTACAGATGCTGACACACCATGGGCTTTCCAATTCAGCTCTAAAAAAAAAATCCCAAAGTATAAATCCTTGATTTGTGATTGCCAAGTAGGCTCTATACCAACCACTGGTATCCCACAGGCTAAATAAATAAATATAAATAAATAAAATAAACACTGGCTCCACAGTTGACGTTCACCACCTAGTGCTAATAGAACGTGTGTGTGGGTGAGCCTACAGGCACAACGTGTGTGCTTGTGTGCTCCAATTGTATTAGCATGCGACTGTTCATCCGTTAAGACCGTATTGACTACGAGTTAGGTTTGTGGTTCAGTTAACAGAGCGCTTGCTTGCCAGGCATGCACCAAGCCCTGGGTTCTGTCCCCAGCACCATATAATCCAACCATGGTGAGACACAGCTCGAGTCGTGGCACTCAGGTGATGGGGACAGGAAGAACAGGACGCCAAGGTCATCCTGTGCTACCTACTGAGACAGAGGCTACACACAACCCTTGATGATGAGGATGATGAGGATGAGGATGAGGGGGGGGGGGTGGTGGTGGTGGTGGTGGTGGTGGTGGTGATGGTGATGGTGATGATTTTTAGACATTACCTTGATTGACTATTAAACTACTGGGCAAAAGGCTCCATGGTAGGGAAAAACGAGAAAGTTGCCTGCCTGAGTAAAGAACGTTTTTTCCAGAATACAAACTCCCTGGCCTGCGTACACATAACTGCCTTCGTTTTTTTCGGCCTGTGATCATTCCTCTCCCGGAACTGCATTAGATCTAGAAGAAAACCCCTCAGTGGTTAGAGCTGTGGGATATCAAAACTTCCTCCTGCTGGGCGGTCTCGGTTGCTCTCATCCTCAAGGGGCCTCCTGCCATTTCTTAGCTGGAGCCTGGGTGTCCCCACGTGCCCAGAGCTGACCCATCGCCTGGTCTCTTCTCTCTACACCGGCATCGACTGTGTCATCTTCATTCCCAGCCCATAGTCACCCCCCAAGCCTCTCCTGGTCTCCTACAGGCTTTTGTTTCCCGACAGATCTCTTCTCTTTCTCGGGGGAATTCTGTCCTCTCCTTGGAGACTGGTGAAACTGTTGTTTCTTTCAGAAGCCATTCTAGAGCCATGTGGGTCAGGACAGGACAGATAGAGGACCATGGGGCTTTGTACGGTCACAGGCTGTGCATCTCCCTTGAGTCTGCCGTTGCTTCAAGGAAACCCCTGTCCCCTAACTAACCCGACCCCACAGGGATGGGCTGGGAGCTGACTCAAGAGTCCATTCTCCTGACCCACCCCAGCAGCCCACACTCTTGTTCTCCTGAGTCATTTCTTCCTCATCAAATCTGATGCTTTCACCAGCTCAGGCGGGAGCCTGGCGCTTGACCAAGGACAAAGATTGGCTCAGATAACACTGTGTGTCCCGGATTTGTGGCCTTTGGCTTTCAAAAGCCCAAGGTTTGGATCCTTCGTCCTTCAGTTCCTCCCTCGTACATTCCATCCAGACACAGAAGAGTTAAAACAGACAACCAGGGGAGGGGGCCATGATGGACACACAATACACCTGCCAAGGTATCGCCCCAGCACACAGGCCTGAGCCACAACGGGTCTGCGGAGCAGAGAGCGGTGAGAAGGAAGGTCTGGCCAGACAAAAATGAGACGGCTCGGCTCGGGAGAGTGGATGCAGACCGCTCCTCTTGGGCCCGTGCGGCATTTCCCAGGCATCCCCTGGCTCCCTTGGGCATCAACTTCCTGCCTGGATTCCCATCCTTCAACTCTTCAGGGACACGAGCTGTAGAGTGGCAGAAACTAGTAGTCACCCTCTGTGACTCCAGTCTCAGAGAGAGAAGCTGCCGTGAGGGAGAGTGGAGCACCTGGCCTCTGTGTGAGGGAGGACTGTGAGCTTAGATGTACCCCTGCTTCTCTGGGCCTCCTTGTCTCCCTCCGCACAGCGGGCTGCCTGTCCCTTCCTTATACGCTGAGAGAAAGGCTATGAGGAGGTATCAAGCATCATTTTGATGAGCAGCAAGTAGTCAGGATAAACACAGCCCCACCCCTGAAACACACTGCAGAAGTTCTGTGGGAATAATTAAATCTGGGCCTTTTGTTTTTATGACGGTTTGACTAATATTTTAAAAAAAAAAACCCACAACTCAGTGTCCAACTGCCCCTCGGTCTCCCATTTCTTTAGTCTGACTAATCTCTTAGATTCTGGAAATGTGCCACGGTTAGCAAGGAGCTTAACATAAGTTCAGGACAAAACCAGATCTGATGTCTGCCACTTGAAGTGTTCCCAGAGCACTTCTCTGGGTGACATGTGACCTCCACCCTGGGCCCTGCCTTGTACGCTTTTGCTGTTTTGAAAGCTTAGTAATATAAGAACTGCGCCCCGTAGACCTCCAGAGGGGGGAAAGAGTCGATGGCCTTAGCCGGGGGGGAGGTGTAAGAGCTAACCTGATACCCCGAGGAGCTGTGAGAGGCGAGGGTTTCCTCCAGAAACACAGGAAAATTTATGTGAGGAATACGCAGTTAGAAGAGCCAGGAGCTGGCTCCTGCTTACAGACAAATAGCAGGAAGGGACAGCAGGGAGAGAAAGGAAGACATTCATTACAGGAGGAGAGAGAACTGGGCGGGTGGCGGGGTAGGGGGGTGGCTCTGGGAAGAGAGAGGAGATCAAATGTGAAGTTTCAAAGTTGCTCCGGGAATCCTGACTTGCTGACACATCTATTTAAATTAGACTGGGAGTTTAATACAACACCTTCAATAATTTTGTTGAAGGGAGAGCTGCAGTGCGGCATGCATTTTCTTTCGAGCTAGAATCTCCTTTGTGAACAGTATTTCTGAATGATGCCCCCAGAGGACGTCGGTTGCCCCTCGGACATACTAGATCCAGTTCTTACTAATTGCCGGCTGTGTGACTTCAGGGAGGAGCCTTGTCTTCTCTGGACCCTCACTCAATTGTATAAAAGCATGGCCAACGCCTGTTTCGGTCAGTTTTAAGTGAAAATACTCCCGGAGCAGACTCAAGATACGGTGAGCCCTGTGGTACCCACGTTAATAGCATCTCCCCGTCATTTAATCTTTTTAGACATAAGCGGAGAATACAGCCAAACCTGCAATTAAATGATGGGCCATTTTCTCATTTGTGGAAATAAAAGGCTCAGCCAGATCTAGACACACAAGGAGCATATATTCCCTGAGTAAGAAGAAAATGGAGACCGGAAACAGAGCAGATAAGCCTTTCTTGAAAGGGATTTTTATCACTTTGGAATGTCACATCATTAGCGTTTGATATTTCATGGCTTCTCAGAAGTGGAACATAAAGGAGAACCCCGAAGTCAGCATCTCACAGACACTAACTGGTGGGGGCCTGTTTACAGTGGTGGTGTGTCCGTCCCTCAGACCCCAGCAGGTTCTCCTGGGTGCAGGGGGGTCGGGGGAAAGTGGGTGGCCCACACTCACACTGGGCAGTTCGGGAGCTCACACACACTCTCCATCAGCGGGTGGGGGGGGCCTCCTCACTGCTCCTGGAGAATACACAGATGCCGGTTGTAACGCTTTTTTTATTATTATTATTAATATTTTTGACTGTAGAGGACAACTTTGTGAAATTGGTTCTCTCTTTGCAACTTTCTGTGGATCCAGGGACCGAACTTAGATTTCTAGGCTCGCATGCACCCGTGCCTTCACCAGCCCAGCCCCCTTGACAACCCCTTGTTCATATTTTACCTGATACATAAAACTTGTGTATAGTTGTGGGTACCGGGTGACATTATGAGGTGCCTATACAACATGTGATGAGCAAACCAAGGTGTAATGAGCACTTCCAACAAAGACGTTCCTCAGTCCCCCGTGAGATCGCAAGTTTAAACCCAAGGTTCTGGAACACAGTTCTACTCTGTTAGGTAATGCGGTCCATTCCTTGACGCTATGTCACTCCGCCCGTACTGGGCTTGGTAGAGAGAAACAGACAGAACAAGGCCCTGAATGAGAGCTTGGAGAGCAAGCCCCTGGGGACGGCTAGAACTGACTGTTGCAAGCAGGACTCTGGGCCAAGGAGGAAAGGAAAGCGGGGACCGGAAAACACAAAGGATACTGTGCCTCCTCCTCCGAGGCAAGGACCCAGCTCCATCCGTCAGGGGGCGTTTATGACCCGCGGGGCCAAGCGGCCTCACAGCGAGCCTGCCTCCTACACTAAGGTCCGGACCCCAAGCCCTTATGCAAAGGGAGCCCTCTGCAAGCATCTTAATGTGGCCTGACCATTTCCGCCACAATGACGAGGCTGTATTTATGTAACGAGCTCCGCTCCCATATTTTAGACGTCCTGTTTAGAAGCACACAGAGAGGGGGCAAGCGAGAGAGTAAATATGGAAATCAATGGGGGGAAAAAAATTCCTGGCTCTTGCAACCAGCTTCCTGGGGGAATTTTCCTGTGTGTTCTTTCTGCTTCTACTCAGCGGAATGACTGCTAGTCATTAAGGAAATCTGTGAGGAGCTCACAGTACAGGAACTGTACACCGGGGCTCCCGTCCCCATTTGCATATCCCGGTTTTTGATTGGCAGCTGTACATGAAATGCCATATCAGTTGAAAGTATGTTGTGAGCTGGCACTAATGATCCCATGGCTCCAGGGAAGCCTGCCATATTGTAATTTGGCTATCAGGCATGAAAGAAATAATTCTAAGTGCCACGGATGCAAGCCTGAATAAATGTTTCACCGCTGCAGGTTGCCAAGGGTGACACTTCCGATTTAGTATAAACGAATGCCCCGTTGCCTTTGGGATACCCGGAGTTTGCATTGTATCCGAGCTGTGTATATAAAACGTTAGTCTAAGAAAATGGCTTCGTTGTGAGATGGGAAACAGAGACCTGCTCCCAGAAGGCGGGGGGAATGTTTACGAGAAATTGGGGGATGGAAGGATTTCGCTACCTTCTATAATGACAGGCAAACAGCGTTGGCTTTTCCTGTGACGGAGAATAATGGTTATGTTAACTCTGCCTCGCCTTTTTTTTTTTAATGAAATGCTCTTTGTAAAGAAAATCACATCTGTTTCCTTTTATATATGAAAGGGATATAAATCCTTTTCTTTTCCCCTCCCTACGTGTGAATAGCCCGTTGATGTGCTTTGGAATTAAATAACTCTTTCTGAGGTCACCCTGATGTCAAAGGCTGGAACATGGCAGCCACTTCCTCCTCAATGGCTTTTGAATCCACAGGCCTGCCTGGACAGAGTCTTTTAAAGTGGGGAGAGGTTGCTTTCTGTCAGATTTTCATTAGGCTCTGGCCGCAGATTCCTGGAATATCTAAGCCTCCGCCCCAACCTTTACCCAGAGCCTCCCATGCCTTCTGTTTAAAATGTCAGAAACAGTAGCCTGAAGAACCGAGGCAGCCACGCTTCCTGCAGCCTCAGAGACAGTGGCCTGAAGAGCCCAGGCAGCCATGCTTCCTGCAGCCTACTTGCCCGTCTGGCTCCTAATTTGAGGATCATATTCAGACTGGGCTGGGCTTCGTTCAATTCAGTGCTGGATATTCTGGAAGCCTAACTTTGGACTTCCCTATCTGGCTACCTGTAGGTCCCTGTCTGGACAAGACAGAACAGCAGCCAAAGGAAAACGCCACTGGCCAGTTCACACCATGGGTGAAGGCTGGCAGGGGTAAATCAAGGCCAGGCAGGGAAATGTCCAAATTCCTTTTGTCCTCAGTTCTCCACCTAGGGGAAAACAGCCTGGTAGTCAAGACTCTGTCTCAGGTAGAAAGCATCTGCATCCCCTCCCTGGGCTGGTTTATGTCAGCTTGACATAAGCTAGAGTCATCTGAGAGGAGGCAGCCCGACTGAGAAGAGGCCTCCCTAACACCAGGCTGTGGCCAAGTCAGTAGAGCCTTTTCTTTATTAGAGACTGACGGCGGAGTCCGGAGGGTGGTGCCATCAAACCCTTTCCTCCCCAACTTACTCTTCAATCATTGTGTTTTTGTCACAGCAATAGAAAGGCTAAGCCACCCCAAAACTAAGCCACCCCAAAAACCCTTCACGAGGCACCTCCCACGTGCATCCGGCCACTGAGGGAGTGAAAAACTAAGGCCGTTACAGGACAACTAAGCCCGATGGGAATCGCTGAGCGTGACACCTAGAAACCCAGTAGTAGAGAAGCTGAGACTGGAGGATCTGAGCTTGAGGCCAACCTGGGCTACGTAGTGAAAGCCGTCTAAAACTAACCCGGTGGTGGCATTTCCTGGCGAAGAAGCTTAGCAGCCCCTGACGAACATGGCTTCTAAAGATGCCAGAAAGACTGGGTGTAACTAGGCAAGTGTTTAATGAGCATCTACTGTGTGTCTAAGATTGTGTTCTAGGCTGGGCCCTGGGCCCAGAAGGAAACAATTCTGCAAGTGCAGGTGCAGCCGTTGGAGGGTGGGCGATTCTGCCCAGTGCTCGTTTGCTTCAGTGAATGTCATGCCCCGATGGGCATTGGGACATACAAATAAATGAGGGGACCTTTGTCAGTAATCCTAGCATTCATGAGGATTTCCAGGCCAGGCTGGACCCCACCTCAAAATAAATAAATAAATCAGTAAAACAAAAAGTGTTACGAGAAGTTCTGGCTGCAAGTATCAAAGCTCAGTGGGAAATGCCCATTAAATACATGTATAACCAACAATATCACCAAAACCACCACTACCACCATAGCACCACCACCATCATCATCACCACCACCACCACCATCACCACCACCACCACCACCAAAACCACCACCATCACCACCACCACCACCACCAAAACCACCACCATCACCACCACCACCACTACCACCACCATCACCACCACCATCACCACCATCACCACCAAAACCACCATCACCACTACCACCAAAACCATCACCACCATCACCACCATCACCATCACCACAGTCACCACCATCACCACCACCACCACCACCACCATCACCACCACCACCACCATCACCACCATTACCAAAACCACCACCACCATCACCACCATCACCACCACCATCACCACCATCACCAAAACCACCACCACCACCATCACCACCACCGCCAAAACTACCACCACCACCACCACCATCACCACCACCACCAAAACTACCACCACCACCAAAACTACCACCACCACCACTACCACCAGAACCACCACCAAAACCACCACCACCACCAAAACTACCACCACCACCAAAACTACCACCACCACCACTACCACCAGAACCACCACCAAAACCACCACCACCACCATCATCACCACCACCACCACCACCACCACCACCACCATAGCACCAACAACAACAAAACCACCAACATCACCAACAACAAAAATCTAATCCACTGTAGTAACACAGGTATTGGGGGGGACAGATCATAAGGCCAACATCAGAGACCCAGGCAAGAGGCAGGGGAAAAGCCAGTTACAAAAACATAGAAACAGGGTGTGGTTGCTCTCATATTTAATCCCAGCACTTGGTAGGTGAAGGCAGGTGAATGTGAGTTCCAGGCCAGCCTGGTCTACAAAGTGAGTTCCAGGAGCTACACAGAGAAACCTTGTCTCAAAACAAGAAGAGAAACAGAAACACTTCTCTGGACTTCTCTGGAAATTTCCAAGAATAACAGATTTAGGTTGAAATCCAAAAAGCCACTCCACTAATGGCACATGCCTTAATGCCAGCGCACAGGGAGAAAGGCAGACACATCGCTGTGAGTTTGAAGCCAGCTTGGTCTACAGAGTGAATTAATTCTAGGACAGCCAGGGTTACATAGAGAGACCCTATCATAAATGGATGGATGGATGGATGGATGGATGGATGGATGGATGGACAGATGGGCAGATAGATGGATGGATGGATGGGCGGATGGGTGGACAAGACAGAGTAAGGCTGTGTGGAGGAAAGCTGGAGACAGACGTGGCTCAGGTTACAAGAACCTGGTTTCCCATACATAAGGCCCTGGGGGTTCAGTCACCAATCCAGTGGGGGAGGGGATTATGTGCTTATTGTGTGCCAGAAAGGGGCTCTGTTTAGATGTTTCTAGAATATCGCCTAGTTTAAATCTTCCAGTGGTCAGTTATCTGATATTAATTAATTAATTAATTAATTAATGGTCACTAGTGCCATATTATAGAGATGTAATTACTGAAGGCAGACGGAGTGAACTTTCGCAGAGAAGCTGGTGTGTAACAGTGTAAGACCGTGACTTCTGATGTCCCCAGATGTTCTTTACTGCAAAGGCAAGCACTCCACGGTCCAGGGTTGGTGAGTAAAGGTGCCCTGCCTGCTTCTCTTCAGCATAGCTCAGTTCTTCTCAAGCATTGGCACAAAAACGATTGGACGGTGAACTCCACTGATCACTCATGATGAGGGGAGGAGGGGGAGGCTTCCGAGTGGGGCTTTGGGGTGTCAGCTTTTTATAGACTGTTTCCCTTTGGCCATGACTTTGGGCCCAGTTCCTCTGTGGCAGGACCAGCATCACATGTTAGAATGTGACGAGGGCCTGAGAGAAACTGAGTCTAACTCCATGTCACCCCGGAGGGCTTCCCAGAGGTGGTGATTCTCTGTAAGTTGAGTGAACTAAGCAAAACAAACAAACAAACAAACAAACAAAACCACTGCGGGTGACTTGGAGATGACACCGCTGACGAGCTGGCATGACTTACCTTGGGTTGAAAGAGTTGAAGCAGAGACACAGGAGAAGCAGGGAGGTGGACGGTGACCACACTGCTGATCGTACTTTGTTGGTTTGGCCAATTGCTGCTTTCAGCATCTCTAACTGTATGTTTGTTTGTGTATTATTTAGTGTGTGTGCACATGTGAATACATGCTTTCGTTTGTGTGCATGTGTGGGGGCCCACAGGTGAATGTGGAGGTCAGAGGTCAACATAAGGGGGCTTTCCTCTTTCGTGTTCCAATTTTTAATAGGGTCTTCCCACATAGCCCTGGCTAGCCTGGAACTCACTATGTACACCAGGCTGGCTTTGAACAACCTGCCTCTGTGCCTGTTTCTTGGATGCTGGGATTAAAGGAATGCGCTGGCACGTCCAGATGACCTTTAATTTTTCTTTTTAAACAGGATCTCTCACTGGACCGGGAAGTTACTGATTTAGCTAGACTGGCTAACCAGAGAGTACTTGGCATCCTCCTGTCTCAATTCCCTCATGCTGGGATTACAGGCATTTGCAGTCACACGAAGCATGCTGGAGATCTGAACTCCGGTCTCACGGGTGCCCAGCAAGCGCTTTCCCAATTCAAAGTGTCCAGCCTGCGGATTTTAGCGTAGATTGGGTTGACCCCAGCAAGGCACAATCACTGTCATGGTTAAGGATGAGGTTCCACTGGTATCACAAGTAAAAGCCAGGCCCAAGGCTGACCGTCTCTCCAGCTAAGAGCCAGCCCCCAGGACAGAATGATCTCGCCTGAGCCGTGAACAGCAGTGACCATGGCTACTTTGTTTCTCAACGTTACTGTGCCCTGTCCAGTCCAGCGAGTAAATGAAAAGGTCGCTCGGACTCCATGTGTCAGTAGGCAGCTGTCTCTGGACAAATGTTTACTTCGAGCTCTGTCCCTTTTGAGCAGGTGGGGGCGGGGGAGAAAGCAGCTTTAGAGAGAAATATTAACCTCGCAAATGTACACATTTCCAATTCCCGTCACAGTGACAGGCTACAACTTGTAATCAGTATAAAATGATTTTCCGGGAGAGTAAATGCTTATTTTCGCTGTCTTGATGCTGGAACTGGATTACTTGGTATTAATCCCAGGGTGACACAGTCACATTTGGAAGCCGTGAGATTTGTTCGGATGTCTTATGGGGCCAGGGGCAGCCTTCATTTCATGTCCTTGATCTTGGAGAATTTGAATAATAGAACAGCTTTTCTGTATACACAGGGAGTTTGAGGAGGAAGTTTATCCATCCAGGATGAATTCTAAGAGCCCTGAAAAACTGGGCAATGGCAGAAAGGGGAGGGGGTGGGTATCACCATGTCCACACCCACCATGAACACCCAAGCAACCCCCTTAGGCATCAACTGTATGTCTTCCTCTGTAGGAGAAAGAAGTCAAAAGCCTGCACCCGCTCGAAACAATGTTACCTTATAATGTTCTCCCTCAAGTACCCCTTCCACACACCTCTGCTTGAGATATCTGTCCTGATAAAACTCTGCCGGAATCATCCCTTGTCCCTCGATTTTAGCTACAGCAGAAGCCGGTGACCTTTTTCTATAAAGGGCCACTTAGTAACATCTTCAGCTTTGCCTGCCACAGGGTTTCCATGGTAACTACTAAGCTTCCGCGTGGCAGGAGAACAGCCACAGACAATAAGTAAATGAGTGAGCGGTGCTGTGCTGTGAGAAAACTTTGTCTGAGCAGGGTGTGGTGGCGCACACCTTTGATCCCAACACTCGGGAGGCAGAGGCAGGTGGATCTAAGTGAGTTCAAGGCCAGCCTGGCCTACAAAGCCAGTTGGTTCCACGACAGCCAAGACTGCACCCAGAAACCCTGTCAGTCAATAAATAAATAAATAAATAAATAAATAAATAAATGATTAAAGAAGTGGGCAGCAGCAGTAGAGTATCCTAGGGGCTTTAGAGAGAGTGCTTCTGAATATTTAAGCAACACTATTACAAAAATAGGATAAGTATTTTTATGGGTTTTTCTTTTTATTTTTTTTATGTGTGTGGGTGTTGTGCCTTCATGTATGTCTGTGTAGCATGTGTACAGTGCCCATGGAGGCCAAGAGTATGTTTGAATCCCCTGGGACTGGAGCTACAGGTGGTTGTGGGTCACCACACAACCACAGTTGCTGGAAACTGAACCTGGGTCTTCTGGGAAAGCAGCCAGTGTTTCTAACCACTGAGCCATTCCTCCAGCCTCTGTGTAATCATGATATTCTATCCAATAGTTTAATATTTCAGAATCTTGCCCTTTGTTTGTTTATTTATTTATTTATTTATGCATGGAGTAAGTTCACTGTCACTGTCTTCAGACACACCAGAAGAGGGCACCAGATCCCATTACAGATGGCTGTGAGCCACCATGTGGTTGCTGGGAATTGAACTCAGGACCTCTGGGAGAGCAGTGCTCTTAACCGCTGAGCCATCTCTCCAGCCCCGGGAATCTTGTCTTAATCCATCTAGAGTCACACACACACACACACACACACACACACACACACACACACGTGTATATATATATGTGTGTGTGTATATGTATATATGTATATATATTTAGTATGAAGATGCTCGCTGTAATAATGATGGTAATTTTACACTTGGCGTATATCCTGGAGAGAACTGAGAGGTGAGAGTGTGACATTCAGTGCTGTTTCCAGTGAGTCTTCTTAGTTCTTAGAGAAGGTTCTGAAATAGGGTGAACCTACTTCAGCAGCCCACTACTGGGGTCATCTCTCATCCACTGGGGGTTGGGGGGGAGAGACAGGTGAGTTAGTCTGACAAATGGGAACGTGTGGGTATTGCGTCAATAACAAGCCCACTCTCTCGTCCTTTGCGGATGTACGTTTTGAAGGTCTGGGGTTGAAACCATGGTCCTGCACGTGTGAGACGGGCATTCACCATGGAGGAACAGTGTAGCGAGGGGAATGTGTCTCAGGACTGGGTTTGGTCTTTTCATTTAATTTTTTTTGAGTTTTTTTTATACTACAGCAGTAGTATTTACACCATTTCCACACATCCCTCCTCCCTATAACTCCACTCATGTCCTCTTGTTGCCTCCCAAACTCATGACTTCTTCCCCTGAAGTGTGTGTGCTGGGGGGGGGGGGGTAGCATAGCGGGGGGGGGGGGTTATTACTGATCCACTCAGTGTTGCTCCTGTGTTTGCATTCAGGGCTCACAATTTGGGATTGGATAATCTATAAGAGGGTTCATCCCTGGAGAAGACACACACACACACACACACACACACACACACACACTCCCCACCCCCTCTCTGGACAGAGGTTGCCTTTAGGGCATCTAGGGATAGGGCCTTTGTGAGACTTCCATCATCCATGCTGGCACATCAACGGCTTTGTCTCTGTGCTGCTCTTGTGGAGATTTCACAGGGGCTGCTTCCCTGTCCTATCTTGGAGGCATGACCTCACAGCAGACGCCCTGGTCCTCTGATCCTTACAGTCTTTCCTCCCTGTCTTCTGAGATGCGTGAGCCTTAGGTAGGGGTCATGTTGTAGGGGTGACAGTTGTGGTTAGTTGTTCTCTGTTTCAAGCAGCTGTAGTCTGCAGGATAGTTTAGGATTCCTGGAACTGATGTCTCCGGAGAATGCTTGGAGGAAAGGGAAAAGCAGCAAGCAGCATTCTTGGAGAAAATGACAATAAAACCCAGCATCTCACACTCTCATGGGTTTTGTTACTTTCACACTGTACTATCAAGACTTAAAATAAGTTTACACACACACACACACACACACACACACAAAATAAGTGCTTCATGCTAGAACATCTTCTGTCCCTGCAAGAGCTCAATTCTCTATTTCGCCAGACATATGCTGATGTCTGCCCTGTGCCAACACTATTCTAGATTCTCGGTATGTGGCAATAAACTAGACCTATGCCATAGCTGCCCTTGAAGCTTGTAGTTTAAGTCAAAGAAAAAGCTCAACCCCAATCTGGATGTGTCTACTTGCTTGTCCTGTGACCTTAAAAGCTCTTTCACTTGGCCTTCACTCATGGTGGGGTTGAAAGGAAGGTTGGTTGTTTTTTTTATTTGTTTTTGTTTGCTATTGGGCATCAAAGAAGACCAAACAGATATTGCTGGCATCTGGGTCTGGGCAATTCTTTGTTGCAAAAAGCTATCTTGTGCTCTGTAGAGTGTGGAGCAGCCCCCTGGGATAACACTAACACTCCCAGATGCCACTAGCACTTTGTCACTTATCCTGGGTATAACAAGCAATAAACATCCCCAGACAGGGCCAGGTGTCCTCTGGGAAATGGGGAAGGAAGACTGACCTCACGTGACAGTCCCGTGTGGCTGCAACCAGTGGCCAGAGTTGACTCACACAAAACTACTTGCCACCCTGGAGGCAGATGTCTTCATAAGCACACGCTCCTTCATCCCATCGGTTACGAAAAGAGAGCCCATTGCTCATAGTATCTTTGAATGGGACCAGGGAACAAAGATAGAGAAGCAGGGATGCTGAGAGATTTTAATCCTCCCAGATTGTAATCTTCCCAGCATGCACCATTCCTAGCTTCCAGGCTGAGTTGCTGGCTCAGGGCACCTGAGGACAGCATGTCATTCCACCCTGCACTGATATGTACCACACAGGTGACTTCTCCTGGAAAATCCACGGTTTCAAAGCAGTCAGTCCATCCACCAAGTGTCTGGTGGGCTGGGCTTATCATGAAGCTTCCACCTCCTGGCCAATGTTGCATCTGATTCTCTACTTTCGACCTTCTCCAGGTGAGGAGGCAATGTTTCCTTAAATAAGAAGTGGGTGGGTTGTCATTATTTTGTCCAGTGGGAAGCAAGGCTTCATGGGTGACCTGCCTGCAGGATGCTACTGGAGCCCATCTGTGTATATGTAGGAGGCGCTGGGATGTGCATTTATAAGCCCTATAACAAGCTGAGACAAAACAGGGCGGGCCTGGGTGTGGTACTCAGGGGGAATTCAGAGTCGATGTAAAAAGATACTTGTAAGCCATTCTGTCTTCAGTGCAGTCCCTTCTAAATGCCAAAGGGATGGACACCTCCTCGTTAAAACCACTCCTCGGGTTTCTTTGCTCATCTACTGTTCACAGCCCCACCCCACGTGAAGTACCAGCTGTTCCTGGCAGTTCACCCCTCAAGTGTTCCAAAGTCCCTTCCAAGCCCGGCCTCCCCTGGCTCTGCTTCCTCTTTCTCCTTCCCATTCATCTCCCTCTGCGTCTTCCTTGGACGAGAGGGAAGAGACCATCAGCTCTTTCATAATCCTCTTGCCCGTTTCCCCACAGGGCCTGGGAGCCTTACCCGGGTGGGGCATTGTCTGGAGCACACTAGGACAATGGGGAGGGTGCGCACTGAGGGTCACTCGGAAAGAGTATCCGCTCTGTGAAATGGGACCCAGCAAGATGAAGGGGAAGGACAGCCCAGGTGGAGACAGATGGGTGCAAAACATGTGAAAAAGCGTGTGGGAAATTTTGTGGCGGGAGAGCAAGACGCTGTGGTACACATGCTGTCTCTGGAGCAAGAGAAATGACTAGGGGTGGAATTTGATGAAGCGATGTTAACAGGACCTGTGGGGTCAGAGGTGATGGGTGGGGGTGGCAGAAAGCTCAAGGCGTCCTGTAGGAGCCAAAACTACTCTGCCAGGCAGGGCTGAGTGTGCCCGGAAAGCCCAGAGTCCTCATCTCTACAGAGGCCTCTTGGGCTCATTTCGTGTCAAGGGCTTTCTGTGACACATTTCCAAATGAAAACGTCATCCCCTATCGAGCCAGCCAAGTATCTTGAATAAATAATGCAGAGATTATTAAGACATTTTCCAGAGGACCCCAGCATTTCCTGTCTTGACAACCAGGCTGGATTTGACATCGGCCAAATCAGGAGGTTACAAATAAAAGCTGTGACCCGAGCCAGACTTCCCCTTCATAGGTTTCCCAATAATCTGAGGTTGGGATGCAAGACAGTACTCATAATCAATTTCTATGAAACATCACCACACGCCTTCCATTAAGTAGTGAGCTTGGCCATGTGGACACACCGCTGGCTAATTACTGCCCTGGGTGAGCGATTGGGCATGAAGACTGATATGAACTCTGACCCCGTTGTTTCAGCAATCAACTCTTAAAAGAAGAGGCGATGAACAAAGGAAGATCTGACGAGCTAGATGATTTGGGGCTGATGAGGCGTGTGTTTGTGTGTGTGTGTGTGTGTGTGTGTGTGTGTGTGTGTGTGTAGGGGGTGTGTGTGCTTACATGTGTGTGCACGTGTATATATGTGTGCATGGATGTGTGCATTTGTGGGGATGTGCATGTATGTACATGCCTTGTGTGCATATATGCACATGTGTTGTAAGTGTGTATGTTGGGAGGTAGTAATGATCTTAGAAGGATTCATACAAAAAATAGTGCTTGGTACTATTCTTCACATATACTACCTAATTTATTCCTAACAATGATCTGGAAGGGGTGAGGTACGGATCCCCTTTATGCAAACGACATGAGGTACAAGTTATGTATCTCACCAGAGATGTGCGTGTATTAGTTACTTCTAATTAGTCACTTCTGTCGCAATAACAAAACACCCTGACAAAGGCAGCTTAAGGGCGAAACTTCATTTTGGCTCACAATTCTAGCGGGATCGAGTTCACCACAAAAAGGATGGTATGCCAATAGGCAGGGAAGACACAGCAGCCAGAACCGGAAGTGGAGCCCAGCTATAGCGCTCAAACCCTGCCCACAGTAACAGACTTCCTCCAGCAAGGCTCTACCTCCTCTAGATTAACATCTCTCAGTGACACCAGCTGGGGTCCAAGCTTTAATCACATGGGCCGATGGAGGGCATTTCCCACTCAAGCCACGGCAGCATATGCCTGCTTTCTAAATAGCACCCGAGTACAGAGCTAAAGTCAAAATGCTAACCTCCTCTGCAAACCCCTGACCAGGATGGCAGCAGAAATGCGGTTGGTTTACCCTACTCGCAAAGGTAGGCGCGTTTCTCCTAGATGTAAAGGGGCTAAACCCAGAGGGTGAACGAAGAGTTTCCCCTTCCTTCCAAGCAAGTGAGCCTCATTTTGCTCATCTGCACAGTGGACATCAAAAACCTGCTTTCTAAAAGGCAGACCATCTGTGGAAGTTCCTCAGATGCTCATTGGATGGTGTGGGACGGGGTTGGGGGGCACTAGCAACAGGGGTGTATTCCTTTCCTTTCTCGACATTATGAAAGAATACTGGGCTGGAACCACCGAAAGTTTGGTTTGGGTTCGTGGTTTGGGGGCTTTTAGTCTGTAATGGGTGGAAGGGATGACTGAGCTGCCCCACCACGGTAGTGGGGCGGGGCGGGGCGGGGCGGGGGCGGGGCCTAGAGGAGTCATTCAGTAGAGGTCTTGTTATAGCAAGTAGAAGTTAGACCCAAAACAGGACTAGAACGTTACCTTCAAAGGATCAAAGGACCACCCTTAGTGTTCAAGTCCACCAACTTGTCACAGTTTCTCCGCCTCTCAAAATAGTGTCATGAGCTGATGGCCATGGGATCAGACATGGGATCCTATAGAGGATCTCCGAACCGAGCCACCGCAGGAAAAAAATCCCTTATGCAGCTCATCCATAGGCAAGTTGGAGTCTTCCCTAATTATTGATTTCTTCATATGTAAAATGTTGCAACATTGTGAGGTTTGGGTGAAGAAAGACATGATACGTTCAAGCTGTGTACCGGGCATGGTCCCTCGCTCACAGTGAGGGCCCAATAAATGTTAAATAAGAATAAAGAAAATTGTAGCTTCGGCCTGCGTTCTGCTGTGCTTAATTACAAGTTTGCAATACCTGTTTGATACTCCAGAGCACTCTGGCTGGTACGAAAATTAATAATTAATAATTAATGACGGAACTTTAGCCTAATAGCGTGGCCACTCCCCGGGTTTAGCATATTCCAGGAGAAGGCTAATGGCATGCCCGCCCGCCATTGTTCATGACGGGAGGGAGCGGTAAGGCGTCATGCATAATGGATCAGAGCCCCTGCTAACAGCAGAATCACGCACAATAATTTAAACTTGTTTGTATGGAAATAAAGGGCGAGTCTTTGAAGTGCGTCCTAATGAGATGCTGCTTGATCTTCAGCGTGTCCTGGGAGAGGGAGTTCAGTTCTTCCCCCAGCGGCAGGCACATGTTGGTGCATGTAAGAAAGAAAGGGCTGACGTAAATTATGAATGGCCCTTCTTGTCTCTGTGGTGGCAGGTGAGGGAGGCGGGTGCTCATCCAGGGCCAAGAGGCAGAGTGGGAGCTGCTGGGAGATAACCGTGGTTCTCCAAGGTGGCTTCCGCTTGAGAGACTTGAGGGGAAAACCAGAGTGTGAGCCAATGAGGGAAGGAAAAGAACCGTGTCACAGAGCATCTAAGGCAACATGAGAGCCGGTGGCCCTCTCTGACGGGAGGGGAGCCGTGGGCTTGCAGAGTGCTAAGCTCCTTGGCTTTTCAGTTCTGCGTACATACACACGCACACGCACACACACACTCACACACTCAACAGGTTCACGAGCATATACACTTCACACGAGCATATACACTTCACACATGCACATACATGTACATACATATGCACACACACAGGAACATACATACATGCAAACACATTCACATGTACACACACATTCAAACACACACACTCTCTCACACACACACTCTCTCACACACACCCACACATACACACTCACACACACACTCAACAGGTTCACGAGCATATACACTTCACATGAGCATATACACTTCACACATGCACATACATGTACATACATATGCACACACACAGGAACATACATACATGCAAACACATTCACACATGTACACACACATACACACTCAAACACACACTTGCACACCTATGCGCATACTCTCATACACTCGCACATGCACAAACATATACACATATACAGTCGCTTGTACACACGCACACACGTGTACAAACGCACACACATGCCAACAAGCACAAACACCCACACGTACACACACACACACACACACACACACACACACACACACCACTCCTGATCTTCTGAGACCACCACTACTAGCCTCTGAGGTGTCCCAGGAAACTGACCTGTCAGAAGGCCCCAGGAAGTGAGAGTGTTTTGATTGACAGAGACAAGAGTCTGGTTGTTGTGTTGTTGTTGTTGTTGTTTCAATCAAGGATTGGCCAGAATGGTAACACAGGCCTACAATCCCAGCATTCGGTGGACTCGGGCAGGAGAATCACAAGTTCAAGATACTGCTGCTTCAGAGGACCAGGCCAGCCTGGGCTGCAGAGGGAGACCTTACCTCCCTAAAAATAAGTGCATAGAATCAGTGCTTGTAGAAAGGGACCACGAAAGAGGTGCCCTGTGTCAAGAGACATGAGCATCGCAGTGATATCAGTGTGGAGTGCTGGGCACAAGCTGAGTCAACCCTGTGGCGTGCTGGCTGCAGACTCCACGACGGGCTGCCTTTTCTCACTACCTCTAGCCCCGGGGGCTCTTGAGTTGGGCCTCTTAGGTTCAGGTTCCTGTGGCCTCTGAGAGCAGGTGTGTACCCCATTCCTGTGATGTCTGGCAAACTCAGTCAAAGTGGTGGAGGTCGTGTGTTGACCTCTCTGCACAGGGCACTACTAGTCTCTGACATCCTGGTATTACCAGTCTAGAAAAATCTCTCACAGACATACCTGAAGGCTTGCCCCTGGGTGAGTCTAGATTCTGTCAATCTTACAATCAATATAAACCATTCAATGTCAGTGCCAGGAGCCTAAACACAGAACAAAAGCAAGCAGGGTGTTGTCCCCAGCCTGCCCCATCCACCTCAGCCATCACAGAGACTCATCAAGTCTGTTCTCATCCCGCTGTGCATCCTTCCCTAGACAAAGCTCTTGTTTTTTGGTAATCTGTGTCGCTGAGCTTTGCTTGACAAAGTTTTACAGGCTGGCGAGATGGCTCAGTGGATAAAGGAGCTTGCACCCAAGCCTGATGACCTGAGTTCAATCCCTGGGGTCCCACAAGATCAAAGCAGAGCAGTTTTCCTCTGATTTCTATATACACATGCTGTGGCATGCATGAACACACACACACACACACACACACACACACACACACACACACACAAAACCAATTTAATTTAAATTGGGGGGAAGCGGACAAAACAAAAGTTTCACGAAGCAGCCAAGCGTTTTCCCTCCTCTACCAGCAAGCTTATTCTAGTGTGGCTAATTCCTTCTGCTAAATAAAGAGACATCCCTTCCTGTTTTGATGACTAACCCCAGCCATGAGCCAAAAACACCACAATTAAATAAATCTGTAAACAGACCCCCTGATGGGTCTTTGAGGAAAAAGCAAGTTTTTTTTTTAATAATCAAAACTGTGTGCAATTCACTTCATCGTTACGTGAGGATGTGGGAAGAGTTGGGTTTTTATCGTCCCAGCCGGGTCTCTGGACAGAGCAAAACCCATCCCTTCCCTTAATCTCTCACTGCGGCTATCCGGTTACAAGTTCAAGCCAGCCACACCAGCATTTTACAAACGGCCTTTTTGTTCCGTTTCTTTAAGAGCAGGACTGGCATTTCTTTGTATTAGGGGCGGATGGGGAAAGCCTGCAGGACAGCATCCCACTTCAGCCGCCTTCACAGATTTCCATCCCGATCCCATCCGTAACGACGTTGGCCTCTGCTTCACCCAGGAGCTCTCTGGCTGTGAGCTCAGATTTCATGCCAATTAACATGTTAATGACATATATCATTTAAAGAACCCATCATAACTTTTACCACATCGTGTTACATCTATTTCCTTGTAATTAAATCAGAATTACAGGGTATAATTACGTTTCTTTCTCTGAATACCCGTTCCTTTTAGACATTTAAATTCAAGTGCAGGCGCTAAAAGGCACTTGAAACCAAAAACCTAACAAAAATATTATCAATTAATGAATGCGCTGGGTTTCTCCACTGCTCTGGTTTCTTTTGAACACATTCCTTTCTCCCTGAGTTCTTTATATGACAGGGAATGATTGGCCATACCTAGTCAAACATTCCGTCAACCCTCTTAAGTCCTCAGGGCCCCAGTATCCATTAGCATGCAATGTTCTCACGTGTAAATATAATTACATGTAATTATTAGCGGAAAAGGATCAGATAGGGTTTATTAAGGAAATATCTTGTAATTATGAAAACCCAAGACTTCTCTTCACATGTCAACTCAGCTGAGGATTGGCGTCTGTGAGATCCACCCACAAAATAATTACACACTTTGATTTCACCTTGGGAAATCAATGGCAGGAGACAGGACCGTTACAGTAATACTTCGTTTCAAAGGCTCAAGAACAAACAAACAAACAAACAAATAAACCAGCTAGCCAGAGCGACTCCATCAAGCCTATATGATCTAAGACAATGCTTTCGTTCTGGATGATTTTCTACATTTTTTCCTTTACCTTTTTAAGATTTTTGATGCTGTATGTGTGCACTCACACTCACGCTCGTGTGCACATATGTACATGCACGAGGAAATGCCGTGGAGAGTGGGAAAGTGCATTCCGAATTCCCTGGCCATCCGGGGACTCTGTAAAAGTAGTGAGCTGCTCTAACCATCGAGCCACGTCTCTAGATCCTCTTTTGCAGCATTTCCAACTTCATGTTTTAAAGCTGAAAGTTCTGTGATGATTGACTGATTGACGATTGATCGAGGGATTTTGATTTAGGACCGCATAGCTGTCTCTGCAATCCCTCGCCTGGAACACGCTATATAGACAAGGCTGATCTCACACTCAGAGGTCCACCTGCCTCTGTCTCCCGGGTGCTGAGATTAAAGATGGCACCCGATGTCCCTCCATGGTACTGTTTTTCATTTGTGTGTGTGTGCTCATGCACGCATGCCTTTGCATATTTGTGTATGAGAGGAGCTGTCCCTCTCTGTGACACTCTGCCTTGTCCCCTCAGATATAGTCACTCGTTAAATCTGTAATGTACCGTTTGGCAGGTAGGCTAGCTCACCAGTAAGTCCCAGCCATCCTCCTGTCTCTGTGGTCACCCCAGATCTAAGGATGCAAGCACATGTGGTCATGCTATGCTTTCAGAAGGGTTCTGGGGGCAAGGGGGGATCCAAACTCAAGTTCAGGCCTTCATGCCTGTACAGCAAGCACTGTCCTCACTGAGCCATCCCCCAGCTCAAACTGGGAACCTCATTAGACCACTGACTAATGCCTAAGAGCACAAGAGGAAGCTGCAGGCACATAAAGCTTCTATGACCATCTTGTCAGAATACAGGAAGCCACACCACAGGCTGGCATGCTACCTGAGGGACAGGGTGGGAACATGGTAGGAAGGCAACTTTTTTGCTATCAGGAAGATCTGCATGCTGACGTCCATTGCCTCGGTTACTTGTAAATCCTCACTGCGGTCCTAGAATGGTGAGCTGGGTTTTTTTAGTCCTTGGCTATAAGTAACATGGCAAGATCATTGTCCCCAAAATGCTAACATCGTAAAGACACAGAGACAATGGAGTTAATGATGCCATGACAGTTGATAATGAATCAAAGGGGATGAGACAGTGAGGGGCAGGGAGGCCAGGTGGGTGGTTCCTGACATGGTAGACAGGTAGGAAGGTCACTCTGAGGTACCTGACCATGGAGCTGAGACCCAAATGAGGAGAAAGGATCAAGGGAGGTCTGGAGGCCAGAACACCCAAGTGTCAGGACACTAAGAGCCTTGGGAGAGAACAAAGAGGCGGCAGATACGGTTAGAATGAAGACAGCTATGGAGAAAGGAAGCCGCCACGTAGCTGGAACCTCAGCCTGCATCAACAACATAGCTTTGTTTTATGAGTAAACATGGGCTTTTAAGAAAGCAGGTGGAACCTGGGTGGTGGAGGCACACACCTTTGATCCCGGTATTTGGGAGGCAGAGGTGGGTCTGTGAGTTTGAGGCCAGCCTGGTCTACACAGTGAAGTTTCAGGACAGTCAGGGCTACATAACGAAACTGTCTTGGGGGATTGCAGGGGATGAAGGTAGCCTGGTTGGGATTGAACCTTGGATAGTCTCCAATACGGAAGGAGGGTTTGGAGGGTTCAGGAGCAGACAGACATTGGTAGGCATGTGAAGGTACCGTCTTGAAAGACGGGAGGGCCAGAAGAGAGACAGCGTCCATGCTGGCATGTGGGAGGGCAGGGACTCTTCCCCAGGCTATGGTAACTTGCAAGAAGCCTTGTGCCTGTCTGAACACTGTGCTGCACAAATGATTGCATTTGTGAGCACTGAAGTAGACAAATCGGAGAACATCCTAGCCCCTTGGGACCCTAAATAAGGGAGGAAGACCCACACACGCAATCAGATCCTTGCATAATTGCAAGGTGGGTGAAGCACTGTGCCTTGGAAGCAAGTAAAACAGGACCAGGGGGATGGGGGAGCAGAGGAGGAGGGGAAGCTACTTTATATGCCCAGAGTGGGGCACGTGGAACCGTGACATCTGAACGGCATTCTAAGAGGCATCATAAGGTAATCCCCAATACCAGCTGGTCTCCCGTCTCCCCAAGCCCAACAAGCTTGTCCCCTTACACCTAACATGAGTCCCAAACACAGCACCAGGAAGTGGGCAGATCTTGGCCAATCCTCACCCAAGACACACAGAGGAAGATGGGAGCTTTCGGACCACGATTCAGACTCATGTGGGTGTTTTTGTTAGGGTTATCATTGCTGTGGTGAAACACCGTGATCAACGCAGCTTAGATTGCTATCTTGGTGGTTGTTTGGATTTTGGTTTACTTGTTTTGGTTTTGGTTTTTGTTGTGGCTTTTGTTGTTTTGTTTTGTTGGTTTGGTTGTTTGCTGACACTTCCCTATCATAAAAGAAGTCAGGACAGGAACCAAACAGGGCTAGGAACCTGATGCAGGGGCCATGGGATGAGTTGCTTTTTGCTTTGCTCGTCATGGCTTGCTCAGCTTGCTTTCTTATAGAACCCAGGGCCGCCAGCCCAGGGTGGCCCCACTCACAAATGGCTGGGCCCTCCCCTATTAATCACTAATATAAAAATGCCCTGGAGGCTTACAGAGGCATTTCCTCAATCAAAGCTTCCACCTCAAGGGTGACTATAACGTGTAGAGTTGATACAAAACCAGCCAATATGGTGGGTTTATCCTCAGTAGCTCTGTCCCAAGGTGGACCACACAGAAGCTCTCTGCACTACCATGTCTGACAGTAGATCATAACACCCCAGTTTCAAAAGAGGTCTTACCCCATCCCTGGGAAGAAGAGGTGCTCTTAGGAGAAGCCAAGAACCTCCTCCCAGTAGTATGTCAAGGTTATCAGTCAGACTCCAGACAGTCACATGTTGACATGGCTGTCTGCGCTTCGGTCATGCTGATGCAATGAAGTCTCCAGAAGAACTCAGAATAACAAGCAGAACATGAGGTGGTTCCTAGACAGAATTGTGTTCAGAGGACAACAGGATCTCCATATCCCTTCTCTAGACCAGCCCTTCGTTAGCCAAACTAGCAGATTCCAAGCCTGTGAGAGACTCTGCCTCAAAAGCGAAAGTTAACAATGGGTGCCTCAGACTATTCTGTCCTACACATACATACACACACACACACACACACACACACACACACACACACACACACACACACACAGAGTCTCGGCCTTTTGTAAAGCAGGCCGCAGGGCAAAATTGGCCATCCCTTTTAAAAGGTTGTTGACAAATACCTGAAGGTTTGGTTTGGTTTTTTGAGACAAGGTCTTCTCTAACTGAGCTGAAACTCCTGCCTCCACCTTCCAAGTGCTGGGATCACAGGCCTGGGCCACCACACCTGGCTCCTCTGGGTTCCTTAATCAGCTCAGCCTCCCAGGGTTCATCGTCTCCTTGGGAGGAAGCTGTAGCAGCATCCGGCCATGCCCAGGTTCTCCTCCACCTCCAGGTGGCCAGTTCACCAAATGCAGGTCTCCCACAGAGACCCTGTCCCTTCTCATTCACTAGGCCTGAGATCAAAGTTCATTAGGGGAGGAGACTGCCTGTCCAGCCCGATGTCCCCAGTCTTCAGCCCAGAGCCAAGCAGGTACTCAAGCCGCATTAGCGGAGAGAAGAAATCAAAAAGCGTTTGGAAGGCACAGTGTCCTTCGAGTAGCTCTGCAGCCTGATACCGCTAATGCTGTGACAAGATAAAACCATTACTTATCAGAAAGATGAATAATTAACCATTTCTCAAAACCTAGAGGGATGGGCAACAAGGAAGAAGAACTTGCACGGCAGGCCCCTGTGAATGATAGGGTTTAAATGGCTTCTTGAGATACAGAGCCCATAACCCCTGCTGTAAAGCCTGCCCATATTGATTTCCAAATGAGTTCAAACCAGTTCCTGACAGTTTGGGGGAAAGGGGCCAAACCAATAGGCTTCCGGTCTGTCTTTTTACAGTGGGGAAGCTGGCCTTGTTTGAAACCCAATCTGTCACTGCCGTTACTGTTGAGATGAGACACTTTGATCCAAATGGAATCTGACTGACCATGCAATCCTAAGCTAAACAGATTCCCCGAGCGCCCTTCAGCATGGATCTCATCCGCGCAGGCTGTCGGGAGTTTGAGAGGAGCAGAGTGCGCCCCACCCCACCCCGCCCCGATGGCGCAAGGCACAGCTGGTGTCTGTGTTCCAAAGCCAGCACCCTGAGTTCGCCCGTTCCTCAGGCGGGCGGTCACTGGTTCCCTCTCTCTACCCATTAGCCCAGGCTACAATTGGGATAGTTTGGGATTTGTACCACTTCATCATCTGCACACTTACAACAAATAAAACATTCTAATATGAGCAATCAGGGCCTGCTGACTGTATCATATTGCGGGAGCTGAATGGATGCCAAATGTGATCACAGAAGGGGGGACAGAAACCCTGAAATAATGACACTAATAGGAAAATTACTAAAGGCCCAACAAATGGCATTTGTGTTAAATCAATAATGTTCGCTTTGTGTGCGTGTGTTTTAATTCTAATCTCTCTTCAAAAAAAAAATTATCTTTCTAAACAGTTGGCAATTCCTATTCTTGTTCATCTTCCCAAACATAATTAAAACCATGTTGTGGAGCCTACTTAAGACATCAACTTTCCCAAGGCTGTCCTGTCCACTGCGTCTTAAACAAAGATACTCGCTTTGGCATGGTGCCCTTAATTAATCATCGCAGGCCTTATTGCAGTACAAAAAAAAAAAAAAAAGTCTTTGCTTAATGATTCATCACAAGCCTGATTTCTGTAGAACTTAATCAAATACAGAACTAACTTTCTAATCAGCCTAAATGCAAAATAAAAATGAGGTAGGCCTTGTTTTCTCTCGGTGTGATGCAATGAGGGGACACTGAGATCCGACAAGTCAGCACAGGCTACTTGGGGTTTTGTGGGGGCCAGGTACTCACTTGGACATGTGACTATACAAGCCACAGGTCAGTATCGGTGCCCTATTCTAGTGTCCCACACAGAGAATGAGTGTGTGTGTGTGTGGGTGTGTGTACAGGAGTTATCAGCATATATACTACCATGCCTGGTTTTTAGGTAGTGCTAGGGATCTGAACTCATGACTTCGTGGTTATACGGCAAGCACTTTACTGACTGAGCCATCTCTCAAGCCCAGGGAGTCTTTCATAGACATCACAGTCATCCTTTGCTTTTGAAGTTGAGCCTGTAAGTGCATTATCTGTGAAATGATAGAAACTGTCAGGGTCCAGAAAGTGTTACGTAGCACTTCAGCCCTGAAGAGCAGGGCACCTGTCCTGCAAAGTACCTCAGGAATTCACGATCTGACGTGTAACTCGTCACGTCTGCTGTGAGTTAGACGGCTCATCCCAAGGTCAAGGCCCCTCCAGAAGGTACCCGCCCTGTCCTTGTCTTCTGATGGCTGTGGACTCTTCTATCAACACGGCCGCCTTCTTCATGGTGTCGTCTCCTTTCTTCAGACACATCCAGGAGCCAAATTCATGCAGACCACCCCGATGCAAGACACGGCAGAGCAAACTGGGGTGCCTAGGTATGCAGTCGGGTCTAGGATTTGAAGAGAGGTCTTAATAAGATACCAAGGTGCTGGGGATGGAAGTTTATCTTTTGAGACAAAGTACCTTGGGGGAAAATACCACTTCAGCTGAGAGACAGCTCAGAAGTTAAGAGCATCACCTACTCTTGCAGAGGGCCCAGGGTCTGTACCCAGAGCCCACAGAGCAGTTCACAACCGCCCAAAACTTCCATTCACAAGGGATTTGACATACTCTTCTGGACACTATGGCATCATACGTGTGTAGCACACATGGAAACACTTACACAGGTAGGTAGGCAGGCAGATGATGATGACAAGGATGATGACAGTGATGGTAATGGTGATGATTAGTTGCTATATTTTTAAGGACTTTAAGCCCTAGCACTGCTTGTTAGTAAGTTTTCTATGAGTTTGTAATGCATCATGGCTCCCTTTTCGCTGAGTGTGGCTCCTTGGAGTTTAATGTGACTGTGTCATTGGTGGAAGACTTTCTGCCCAGCACTGTGCTTCATGCTTTGGGGTCATCCTCTGCGGGAATGTTCTGCCCACGAGTAATCAAAGTCACCTAGGATAGTTCTGTCAACTTGACACCCATGAGAATCACTTGGGAAGGGTCCAAATGGAGAATTAGCTAGATACGGTTGACCTGTGAGCTTGACTGTGGGGTTTGTCTTCATTAATAACTGAGGTGAGAAAACCCACCCTAACTGAGGAAGGCACCATTCCACGGCTCTGAACCATATGACAGTGAAGAAAGTCAGCTCAGCAGAAGCCCAAGAGGGAGGGCGGCACAACTGGTCTGTTGTTCTTGGTTGCTAACTGGATAGGCTGTGCCTGGCTGCTTGGGTTCTTTGCTTGAACTCCCCTCCATCAAAGACTGTGACCAGGAACTGTAAACCTAGTAAGTCCTTTCCATCCAACACTCGGTTTTCATCAGGGTGTTTCATCACGGCAACAGAAGTGATGCTGTGACACGGGAATGGCTTCTTGACCAGAGATGTCTCTGAAGCTGTGACGATGGCCTTGACGTCTTCAAACCTCTCCCTGTGCTATGGAGCCCTGGGGGCCTCTATTCTCAGCTTACCCCACCTCAGCCTCACTTACACAAATGGAGGCTTCCATAAGCATCTGGAACCTTAGCCTCTGGATGAGTGCTGTGCCTTAACTGGGGCCCATCAATACACAGTGGCTTCAAACAGGGCCATAGACTTTCGCAGACCTAGCCTCATCTCCCAGCTCCCACTGCAAGCCCCTGGAAGACCTACAGAACCTCCTTGAATCTGTTTCCTCATCTGAAATGTGAGTTCTGGGAATCAAACCCAGGTCCTCTGCAAGAGCAGCCAGTGTTCTAACCACTGTGCCCTCTTTCCAGCCCTCCTCTACCTAGCTTTAACATAACCCATTATCAAATGTCCTTAAGACTGGGTTGATAACAAAGTGACAGGCAGGCTATTGTCTGAGAGGTTTTGGTTTGGTTTGGTTTGCTTTGTTGTGACAGGGTTCTGTCTCAAATTCACTATGTATGTAACTGAGAATGGCTTTAAACTTGAAACCCCCTGCCCCCACCTCCCAAGTACTGGGATTATGGGCGTGTATCACCATACCTGGCTGAAGTATTGAGCTTTGTGATCCAATAAACAGCTTGGAGACAGCTATAGGGTTGGGGGTTGGAGTTTACGACATGGGGTAGTGGGGTTACCAAGCCAGCAGATCCCGGGGAAGCAGAGATACTGTTTCTATTGCACTCTGAACCCCATCACCATCTCCGAACGAAGCCAGGA
This sequence comes from Rattus norvegicus, assembly GCF_021556685.1. Lineage (NCBI taxonomy): Eukaryota > Metazoa > Chordata > Mammalia > Rodentia > Muridae > Rattus > Rattus norvegicus. The sequence goes on from NC_141536.1 coordinate 158,579,525, forward strand.
AGTACTCGCGCATAGTATGCTGATCCTAGTCTACAGACAACTGGTCTACCCAAACCTACCCACGCAACCCCCTAAGTCCATACAATAGTCTAACCTTGTAATATAAATGAAAAGGAAAATGACCTCACAGGCAAGGAATGCTGGTTACAGACTTAGCATATATACATCTAGCTATACAGATATGGCATATCTCTAACAGCCTCACACAGGAGTTAGAGGCAGGAAGATCAGTAGTGCAAGGCCACCTTCAATAACTAAGTGATTCTGAGATAGTTGCCACCTGAGGAATGACACCTGAGGTTGTTGACTAGGTCCACGTGCACACTTCAAATACACTTCTATCCACACCATGCACCCACAGGTACATACACACAACACACTGGCCCCCACAGATACATACATAGTACACACATCACATCCATATCACATCATATCACATACATACATGTCACACCCATGTACCCATACATACATAAATATATACATATTTCACACCCATGGACTCATACATACCAATACACACACCACACCCATGTAGCAGTACATACTTACACATTAATACACATCACATTCACACCCATGTACCCACACATACATACACACACTACACATATCACATGCACACAGAAAACACACCAACATGCACATGAACACACATGTAAGTGTGCACACATTATTTACCTTTATTAAAAACGCCAATTATAAAACACTGAATAATTAGATGTGAGCTGTTCTTCTTAACTCTACTCTCGCATCTCTATCTAATCCTTGCTCCTGAGTACGTGTGTAAATAGAGCTATACACGCTACATGTGTATATGTAATTCATGCAAGTATCATGTGTATATACGCACATTACTAATTTCTAAGACTGTATTTTGCTCTGGTGGTTTTTTTCTCTCTGCTACAAACTACTTACATTTTAAATAATGTGTATCTGAGGGTGTTGGGGGTGGGGAGAGGGCAGTGCCCAGGAAGATATGCTGGGATCCCTGCAGTTGGAAAGCAGGTGTTCTTAGCCAACCAACCTAAGTTCTGGGACTTGAACTCGGATACTCTGCAAGCGCATTATGTATTCTTAACTGCTGAATCACTTCTCCAGCTCCTCCCTCTGGTTTTTGAAACAGGTTCTCATGTAGCTCAGGTCGGCCTCAAAGTCACTATGTGATTTTGGTGTTGGTGTTGGTGGTGTGGTGGTTTAGTTTGGTTTTGTCTTTGTTTCTGAGACAATGTCTCTCACTGGCAGGAACTTGCTGAGCAAGTGAGGCTGGTGGCCAAGGAGCCCCAGAGCTCCACCAGTCCCTGCCCAGCCCAGTGCTGGGATTACACACAGCTTCTGAGGACTGATCCACAGGTCCTTGTGCTTGTCAAAAAAGCCCTTTACTGACTGAGCCATCTCTTCAACCCCAAAGCCAATCCTTGAACCCTGGCTTACCAGGCCCTTAGTCCTGGGTTCTTGGCAACAACCCTTCCCATCAAGAAAAGCCCATTTTAAAAAAACAAAACAAAAACAAAAACAAGAAAAAAACACTCTTCTCTCTGGTTCCAGCCAGAGAGGTGGAATGTCACCAGGCAAGGGGAGCTGTGCCCTCCTTCCTGACAGGAGCCACTGTGAATGCTCACATCTGATCCTGGGCATGTCCCCCAGCTAAGTGACCCTTGATGTCACTTGTTAAATACAGCTGTGGCAGCCTATGTGACACTGTGTCCTGACTGTTGTGCTGAGCAGATGGCTAGAGCTACCATGTATCGATCGGTCCTCTGTTTCTTACCACTCCAATTCCTTGTCCCATAGGTAAAGCAGGAAGTCATACACGTATTCATTTGCTCTTCCCTACCATCCATCTTTTATTTTCTGTGTCCACATGTATGTGTGTTAGTGGTGTACATGTGTGTGCAGATGTGTTCTCACGTATATAGAGGTCACAATAAACTTGCCTGTTGTTCCCCAGGCAGTGTCCACCTTGTGTTTTAAGACTGGGCCTCCTACTGTTCTGGAGCTCCCAGAGCAGGCTAGGTTGGCTAGCTATCAAACCCCAGGGAACCAACCGCCAGTTTCCTGTTCCTCAGTCTCGAGGTTACAAGAGCAGGCTTCCATGGCTGGACTTCTTTTTAATGTGGATTCTGGAGATCAAACTCAGGTCCCGATGCTTGTAAGGCAAACCCTTTACTTACTGTGCCATCTCCCAAGTCCCCTCAAACTAGCTTTCCTTAAGTGATCACCCACCAACCAGCACCACTGTGTACAGGATAGAAGACAGGGGGCTGGTCCAGCCTCCCTGGGATCACACTCTGGAGGGTGATGGATCCAGAGGGTGAAATATACAACCTTCTTAGGGCACTGACAGATGCAGGTGCTCAGAAAGACCAGGACAAAAGTCAGAGCCAGGCAAAGAGAGGGCACTTGAGGAAACGGGGGACCAGGGAAGGCCTCAAAATGGACAGAAATGGTGAACCCCATCAAGTCTTCTGAGGAAGAAATATCAAACAGAAGGAAAAAGGCAAAAGCGGCCAGCGGACCTCTGACAGATACAAAGTTTCACAAATTGCATTCCTTGACACACCACCCCAAGATGCTCACTGGGAAACAAAGGACCACGTTCCAGGTTTACAAACAACACAGGATGCACACTCCTCTCCACTCAGGGGCAAGGGGAGGGGGCTCGTCCTATCCACGGGACAACCAGACATCCTGCAGGGTAGTCTCCTGCAAACACATTTGATTACACAGCTGTTTCTGCACATAACACCTGTTGGCATCATAGGGAGCTACGTTCCCATGGAAACCAACTTGGGGAGCTCTGCTTTCAACTCTGAGCCACATTAGTGTTTAATTTCTTAATTCTCTCTCCCACATCCAGGGAACGCTCATTAGAGCCCCGCTTAAGTGTCGGACACTGCGTTCTGCTGAGCTGGTCACAGAACAAAAGCCAGCCCACCGTCTCCAGCCTAAGAGTCACACCTGAGAACGGGTGAGAGGCTCGAGTGTTAAGAACACTTATTGCCCTTGCAGAGAATCCAGGTTTTGCTCTCTGCACACACGTTGGGCAGTTCGCAAGAGCCGTAACCCTAGCTCCAGGGGACCCAAGCCCATCTTCCGGCCTCTCCGGGCACATGCACGTACCCTCCTACAGACACAGACAACACATACATGTCAAGTAAAATAAACCCTCAAAAGCTAACAAATTAAAAGTCACCCCCCACAGAGCCAGCAAATGACATCCCGGGAAGATTCTAGAATGTGGTTGCTGACGTCCCCACCAGCTCAGTGACCCAAAGCTTCCAGGGGACAGTTTGAGGGCTGTGAAGAGGAACAAAGCCATTTCAAAACCTTCCTCTGATCCCCGGTGAGATTTCCTCTCTCGGTTTCACCAGCACTGGCAGGACACATACACACACACACAAATGAATCTCACCAGATCTGAGGGATGTTATTGAAGGATAGAAACAGTGGTTGCCTGGAGATGAGACAAAAGAAGAAACCGTGTGTAATTTATACCTTCTCAACACCTTCTCAGGAAGAAGGGAACTGGAAAAGCTGAGAGCCACCCCCTGCCGATCCAATTTCAAACACACACCCATATCCAACCCCAGACTTTGAGCAGCCTCAGACTTAGAATAAATTGACTTCTATCGCTGCATACACACCTGCCAGCCAGCCTTCTCATTTCCACCTGCACGGGATTAATTTTCAAAAAGCTGGGCTTCTCTCCTAACAGCAGCCTCGGGTGAAAGGACCAGAAGCTGAGGAGAACAAGACCTGACTTACTTCTTGCAAAACATACTTTTTAAAACTGCATGTATCCCTGTGTCTGGAGGTGGACCTGTGTGTTTTCTTTGGGGGGGGGGGGGTGCACGCGTGCATGCATATGTGTGTGAGCATGTGCGTAATCCTGGATGTCATTCTTTGGGCACACCCACTTTGGTTTTTGAGACAGGGTCTCTCACAATGGGTCCATTAGTTCCAAGCAGCTAACTAGTGAGCCCTGAGCTTCCCGCCATCTCTGTTTCCTCAGTACTAACATTACAAGTCCACACAACCACACCCAGTTTCTAACACCGGGCCTGGGAACCCAACTCAGGTCCTCAGGCTTGCACAGCAAGCACTTTACCTCCTCAAAACCATACTCACCCCAAGAACACTGATGTTTGCTTTAAAAAAAAAATCCATACATCTTCTGTTTAGTCAGGAAATCAGGGGTAACATGGCTCCGAGTTTAACATGACTTCCTGCTTTTGGTTGGTTTTAAGCCAAGTGTGCCAGGAAAGATCTGGTCTCTTACAAAGACTTCTCTATTTTTAGATGCTCACCTTATCCTTGGCCCCATTTTAAAGATCGGAAAATAAAGGCTTTAGAAGAGTCAGTCATTTAGCCAAAGTTACAGAGAAAAATATGCCCCAACTGGAAAACAAACAGAACAAACAAACAAAACAAAAAAAAAAAAAAAAAAAAACCCTGAGGAGGAAGAGCTGGATCTAAGTCAGCAACGTCTCCTCCCTGTCGGCCCCAGTTCTCTGAAATCTGGGTACCTGACATGCACTGATTGTCCTCATGCCCGTGCTTCCTTGCCTGTCATGGCCTGCATCCCTCACTTTCAGTTGCTGTGATCAAACACGATGACCAAAGGCTAAGCAAGAGAGAGAGGGCTTGCTTGAGCTTATGCTTCCAGGGTGCATTCTGACCGGGAAGCAGAACAAACACATCCTTAACCTCAACAGGAAACAGTGAAAACAGACGGGAAGTGGGGTGAGGCTATAAAGTCACAAAGCCCGCCCCCAGTGACGTACTTCCTCCAGCACAACAAGGCTCCACCCCAAGCCTGCCTAAACAGCGCCACCAACAGGGGGGACTAAGTGTTCGAATGCTTGAGATGATGGGAGACAATTCTCATTCAGAACATCACATACACAGCCCTTTCTTCCTGCCCAGGCAAGAGGCCCCAGTCAGCACTCAGCCCACTCAATCGAGGGAGATGGACTGCCCTTTCGTCACATCCTTTCTTCATCAAGAGTTTTCTCTAGCTAGTCATCTCCCTAAATCTCCCAACATCAGCATGTGCTAGAAACTTCCCTGAGGACATGTGCAGACCTCCTTATTCCTCCTATGAAGAGTTCCTGGGAGGCACACGGGCTTGTCTTCCTTTGACCTGCAAAGCAACCGGTGGCTCAAAAACGTCTCGGAGGGATAGGGATGTTGCTTAATTGACAGAATGTTTGCCCGGCGTGCAAAGCAGCACCGCGTAAACCAGATGTACACACCTGTAATCCCAGCACTTGGGGGAATCAGAAATGCAAGGTCATCCGATATATGGTCATCTCTAGACGATACTGAGCTAGAAATGCTGTCAAAAGGTGGGGGGTGAGGGGCAGGGGAGGAAGAGAGGAAGGAAATCAAGAACTTCCCACCACATTCAGAAAGCGTCCTTCCACCTCCATCTTCCTGGGTGACTCTAAGTGGTCTCAAGTCAATGATGAAATTAGCCACCACAACACCTTTTAGCCTTTAGCAGAAAGAAATATTCTTCTGTATTTCTTTGCCACCGTCCTATTAGAGCAAAGAGTCACCACGGTCTTCGTGCTCGGGCACTCAGTTCCGGTCACGTTGACTCTGAGGACTACACCCCAGGGTAGACACATAGATCACTATTGTCTATGCAGTCAACAGTCTGTGTAGGGGGACCCATCATGACTCCCTAATAAATCAAATCTTTCTATGAAGCAGCACTACAAGAGAGAGGAGCTGCGGGCCAGCCACCTCAAGCTTCCCAGATCCGTGCCAATCTTTGTCACTGAGACAGAGTGCCTCCTCTCAGACACTGGGCAGCAGGAAGGATGAGTAAAATCAGCCATTTGCCTGGAGTAAATCACCGTATGTGATGTTCTGAATGAGAATTGTCTCCAATCATCTCAGGGATTTGAACGTTTAGTCCCCCCTGTTGGTGGTGCTGTTTAGGCAGGCTTGGGGTGGAGCCTTGTTGTGCTGGAGGAAGTACGTCACTGGGGGCGGGCTTTGTGACTTTATAGCCTCACCCCACTTCCAGTCTGTTTTCACTGTTTCCTGTTGAGGTTAAGGGTGTGTTTGTTCTGCTTCCGGGTCAGAATGCACCCTAGAAGCATAAGCTCAAGCAAGCCCTCTCTGTCTTGCTTAGCCTTAGGTCATCGTGTTTGATCACAGCAACTGAAAGTAAGGGATGGAGGCCGCCTGCATTGACCCAGGTAAGGAAACACGGGCATAGGTGTTCATTGTTGAAGAATTTCCATAACTGGAGAAACCGAGGCAGAGCCAAATCCAGGCAGACTTTTCATGCTGATACCAAACGGAGGTCAGGAAACTTCTTCAGTTAAGGTCTAGGCAGAAAGTATCCCAGATGTTGCAGGCCACGTGACCTCAGTATCCCAGATGTTGCCGGCCACACGCCTCAGTTGGAGCTGCCCACATGCCTTTCTTAGCGTGACAGCCCACAGGTGACATCCGATGACAAGGTTCTGGCCTCATGCTGGTAAAAGTAGATTTGCAGGCACTAAAATGGGAACTTGATGTCACTTTTGTGTCACAAATGTTCTCTGCATGCCACCCACCCCACCCCACCCCACCCCATGCCGAGTGACTGAGCAGTAGAAAAACCACTAGAATCAGGCTGGATTCAGCCCATCTGTCCTTCCACAGCACAGAAAAGAAGAAGAGGACCCTGTATTCTCCCACCTGTTCATGGAGTGGAGACAGTAGCCCCAGCTCTGTGGAAGGTGGTTGGATTTGCATCAATAGGAATTAATCTGTTGATAACTGGATCTCTAGAATGTTCTAGTCTCACAGCTCTAGACAAACATAATTTAGAATCTTTTCTCTTGCCCTGCTGTCACCGCATAAAGTAACCAACAAACTGGCCTTCTTTAGAACTTTTGTTTAAAAAGAAAAAAAAAAAAAGGCAGAGTGGTTAGAGAGACAGCTCAGTGCTTAAGAACAGAGAGGACCCAAGATCAGGCACCCATGTCAGGGTGTAGGTTCTTCCAGTCCAGCTCCGGAGGCATCTGTCCACTTTGGCCTCTTCAGGCACCTTTACTAGGATGTGCATAGCTACACACACACACACACACACACACACACACACAAACACGGGGTGGAGAAGAGGGGAGGGCAGAGGGAGAGGTCAGACAGAAAGCAGACAGAATTTAAAATAACAAAAATAAATCTTTAAAAACCATTAAGATCAGAAAAGAGACAGTTGAATTTGAACTTCTAGCTTTTATAAATACACTGCCCTCGGGTTTCCCGTGGAGTTGGACATAAAAGGGAGACCCCAACTCCTGTCCCCTGTCCCCTGTTCCCCGGCACAGGAAATCATAGGCCACTCGGGAACAGACCCTAGGCCCAGAACTTCCTGGTGCTTATAAAGTTCTCATCAGAGACTAGAGAGATCTCTCAGCAGTTAAGAGCCCTGGCTGCTCTTCCAAGGGACCCCAATTCAATTCCCAGCACCCACACAGCAACTTCCCAACCATCTATACGTCCAATCCTACGGGGATCCAACACCCTCTTCTAGCCCCTGCAGGCACTGTGTGTGCATGTTATATAGACTTTCAGCCGGGCAAAACACCACACACGTAAAGTAAATTAAAAAATAAAAATAAAAATAAATGACCACGTTCTCATGGTTTGTGGGGGTTTTGGTTTTGGTTTATTAAGAATTTCTGCTCCATCGTCTTTTAATAAAAATCGCCATTTTCAGATTTTTTTTCCAACTGCTCAAAAAACTTTTCTCCCCACCTCCCCCTGTAAGGTCAGTCACGTTTAAGATATGAGAGAATTTGAGAACAGATTAATGTCGAGACAAATGATGATTTTTATGTTAGCGGAAGTTTCGGTGCGTTTGCTGACCGGCCTGGCTTTGGATAATAAAGTACAAATGACATGTGACTGTCTGCGTTCTTTGCTTTAAAGTTCGGGGGTGGGGGGCATCAAAAGAGTGAATTCTCTTTAAAACGAAAGTGTCCTAGAAGGGGAAATAAAAGAACGATTACTGATTGGGGGTGTAGAGCCTCCTGGCTCCCCTTTGTCTCCCCACCCCCATCACTGCCCCCCACAAACACACACTCCTCTTTGTGGCCCAGAGACAGAGCCCTGAGTGATTTCTTCAGAAAGGAGTTCGGTGAAATTGTCAGTTGATTACTTCTCCTTGATTAGCATATATAAGAGCCCTGTGATACGGTATTTGCATTCCTATTTAGCCGTGATTTTTGTGGGGCACCAATGATTAAACTTGTCACAGGGCTTGATTGACGGGGTCAGATCTTCACTTTCTACTCTTTTGAAATTAAAAACAAATGTGTCAGCTGCCTTCCTGGGCCGGAGCTCTGTGAGGCTCGTCTGGCTTGTCACTGCAGATAGGTCAGGAATGTTTTAATTTTAGGGATGGAATTCGGCTTGTCAAGTCGAGTGTGATGGCGTGCGGTTGTGGCGATGAGATGTGAAGGGTGGTAGCACAAAGGAGGGGAGGACAGAGACAAAGACGCTCACATTATTAGACAGATTTAATTAGTCCGAATGGATATTACGCTAGATGAAGCGGTGAGCTGTGAAATTAACCCTTGATTACGGACTGGCGGATCACACTCAGAAAGAGAATCAAACCTTTGTAGATAGACACCAAGGTATGGTCTCTGTACACACACACCCATACTCAACACCCCAACCCTTCCGAGTTGCCAGTCAGATCCCCACCCCCACCACCCACCCCTGTCTTCTTAAACACCACTGGTCTTGAACTTGGGAAAGCAGGTGTCCCTAGAGAAAGGGGATGCCACCTTCCAACAGTGCCTTTCTCTTGGATGAGAGGCTAAGCAGGGAGGAGGCAAGGATACCCATTTCTGAATCCAAATTAGACGAGAACAGCTAAGTTTGGGCAAAAGCACAGTTCAAGTCTTTGCACTGACTCATTCTGTCAACCTCTGTGGAAGGTCACCTAGAAGCATCTGCCCCTAATACAACCTCCGCCCAACTCATCCCTTCCACCTCATGATTTTCAGCCTGCTCCCTGGGACTTTCAGAAATTCCAAAGCATATGCAGAAGGTGGGGAATGGGGTGTCCTGCCATTCCAGGCCACACCCCGTCTCAAAACCCTTCCATTCCAGACTCTGGGGATCTGTCACTGGTGTCACCGGTGAGCACAGTGCAATTGTTGGCATCCGTTTCCTTCCAAAAACAGTGTTAGTTTCTGAAGATAGTTCTTTCTTATCCCTAAACAATGAGAGAATAGCCTCTAACTTGCTTCTTCTGAGTTTTCGAGGAGGAAGAGGCCTTAAGAAACCACGTGAGGGGGCTGGAGAGATGGCTCAGCGGTTAAGAGCACTGACTGCTCTTCCAGAGGTCCTGAGTCCAATTCCCAGCAACCACATGGTGGCTCACAACCTTCTGTGATAGGACGCAATGCCTTCTTCTGGTGTGTTTGAGAACATCGACACTGTGTGTATATATAAAATAAATAAATCTTTAAAAGAAAGAAAGAAAGAAACCACATGAGGAGAGTACCAGCACTACAGATTGACCTTAGCCTTGATGGTAACATGGTGATTCAGAAGGCCCTTGAACAACCATTTTTATAATATTATATTTGTCTTTGAGCGCTCTCTCTCTCTCGCTCTCGCTCTCGCTGTGTGTGTGTGTGTGTGTGTGTGTGTGTGTGTGTGTGTGTGTGTGTCAGGGTTCCTCAACTTTGCCACCACTGACATTTGTCTGGATAAATCCCTGCCATGGCGCCATCTTGTGTGTCTTAGGCCCCTTAGCATCTCTCCTGACCCCTTCCCACCAGAATCCAGGACCAGCAGGATCTCAGGTGGTACCAAAATATCCCCAGATGACTACTTTTAATATTTTCTGACAGCCAAAGTCATCCCTAGTCAAACAGTTCTATTATAAGTGGCTCCTGGAAGAACAACGCTCAGGATTGGCCTCCAGAAAGAATCCATGAAGAAAAAAGTACTAATTTTAAAAAATATATAAAGTCTGGAGAGATGGCTCAGTGCTTCCAAGCACTTGCTACTTCTGAGTTCCCATCACTCACGACGCTTAGCTCACAGTCACCTGTAACTCCAGCTCCAGAGACTCCAACATCTTCCACAAGCGCGTGTGTGCACACACACACATACACACACACACACACACAGGTACACAGGCACATACACAGACACACATTCACACACACACAGGCACACACAGACATACACACGCACACAGACATACGCACACACACATAACACACACACAGGCACACACACAGACACACACAGAGGCACACAGGCACACACACAGACACAAACACACACACACAGAGGCACACAGGCACACACACAGAGGCACACAGGCACACACACAGAGGCACACAGGCACACACACAGACACACACACAGAGGCACACAGGCACACACAGACACACATTCACACACACACAGACACACACAGACACACAGACATACACAGGCACACACACACATAACACACACAGGCACACACACAGACACAAACACACACACACAGAGGCACACAGGCACACACACAGACACACACACAGAGGCACACAGGCACACACACAGACACAAACACACAGACACAGAGGCACACAGGTACACACACAGACACACACACACAGAGGCACACAGGCACACACACAGACACAAACACACACACATACACACACACAGGTACACAGGCACACACACAGACACATACACACACAGGCACACACATACACACACACAGGTACACAGGCACACACACAGACACATACACACACACACAGGCACACACAGACACACAGACATACACACACACAGGTACACAGGCACACACACAGACACATACACACACAGGCACACACATACACACACACAGGTACACAGGCACACACACAGACACATACACACACACACAGGCACACACAGACACACAGACATACGCACACAGACACACAGACATACAGGCACACACACAGACATACACACGCACACAGACACACAGACATACACACACACATAACACACACAGAGGCACACAGGCACACACACATACACACATGCACACACACACAGACACAGAGGCACACAGGCACACACACAGACACACACACACACGCACACAGACATACACACACACACACATAACACACACACAGGCACACAGGCACACACACATACACACACGCACACACACACAGACACAGAGGCACACAGGCACACACACAGACACACACACGCACACACACAGACACACAGACATACACACGAACGCGCGCGCGCGCACACACACACACACACACACACACACACACACACGAATAACTTTTTTGTTTTTTGAGACAGGGTTGCTCTGTGTAGCCATAGCTGTCCTGGAACTCACTCTGTAGACCAGGCTGGCTCGAACTCATGGAGATCCACTTGCCTCTGCCTCCCGACTGCTGGGATTAAAGGTGTGCACCATCACTCCCAGCAGGAATTTTTTTTTCTTTTTAATGAGAGAGAAACTAAGTGACTACATTAGGCAGTAATCAAGGTTTTAGTGGGAGAAAGAAGTTAAGGAAAGATTGGCCACTCTCCTGTTGCTGTGATAAAATACTCTGACCAAAGCACCTTAAGGGAAAATGGGTTTATTGGCTTTGGTTTGGTTTGGGCTCACACATTTCAAGGGCCAGGTAAGCTTCCATCACATCAGGAAAATGGCAGCAGGAAACTGAGGGAGATGGTCACATGGCATCCACAGTAAGAAGAAAAGGAGCAGTTAATACATGCACACATGTGCTCAGCTCGGTTCTCCTTTCTTGTACAGGTCAGGATCCTCTGCATAGGGAATGGTGCCCCACACAGTGGATGTATCTTCCCGCCTCCATTACCGTGATCAAGACAGTCCCCCATAAACACGTCTATAGGCCAACCTGGTCCAGATGATCCTTCATTGAGACCTCTTCCCCCGGAAACTGGATTGTGCACAGTTGACAGTTAAACCCAACCATCACATCTATCCCAGACATGAGCTGAAATCAGAGCACAGGAATCACCAGCCTCTGTGTCAGTCTCACAGAGAGCTTGCTTAAGAAAAGCCACAGCACAGTGCTGGGTCTGTAGCATGGTGCCAGGCATGTGGGAATAATCCCAACCCCCGATGTAGCGGCACAGGCACTGTTATAAGCTCTGTGTGTGAAACAGCTTGTTTAATAATTTACAATATGTAAGCCAAGAATCCTCATTTACAAGGAGAGTTGAGGGGACGATTGAAACAAATCCATGTTGGGGTGAGGAGGTGCTAAGCCATTTAGTGCACTGTGGCCAAGACAAAGCAACATACTTGCAGGCAAAACACTCATGCACACAATATAAAAATAAAATAATCTAAAAATCCTGTTTCCCTCGATCTGGGCATGATCATGCACACTGGTGATCCCAGCACCTCGGAGGTTCAGGCAAGAGGATCAGAAGCTGGGGGTCATCCTTAGCTACCTAGACCAGTTGAAGCTAGCTCTAGATACATGGGATCTTGTCTCGAAAATCCAAAGCAAACGACAAACATACGTACTTCTCTTCATGTCTACTGCATGCCCGGAAACACGCTGCCCACAACCGAGAAAATGCTGTGCTCACATCTCATATGCCATTGTTCCCACGGTCCTGTGTGCTGCTCTAGAGGCAAGAGATGCCTGTGTCGACATCTGCACATCCATGGTGAGAAACTAGAGACTGTCTTTATAACTGGGATTTCGAAGTTGTTTTAAAAACAAAAAGCTAGAAGGTTCTAAATGAAAAATATTGTAGGCTGCAAATTTAAAAAAAAAAAATTGCGATGATTTGGACAGACCAGGAAGTGGGGACTTTCAGAAGGGTCGGGTCAGGGGACTTGGGTTAGGAGATGGCCTCTCCATGGTGGCCTCACCACTGCAAGATGGCATCCACCGCTAGACACTGCATCTGCACCACTAGACCTGTCCCAGCAGGAAAAGAAGTAGAGTAGCGGTTTCGTTTTTAACCCTTGTTCTCAGGTGGGAGAAAACCCTTTCCCAGAAACTCAGCCTTCTCCACTCAGGTCTCCTGCACTACTTAGCTTTTCTGTTATTGCGTTAAAACACCACCGATCAAGGTGCCTTATGGAAGAGCTTTTTGCGCCTCTGGTTCCTGACAGATGAATCCAACATGACAGAGAGGCTCGTCAGCAAGAGGCAGGCGCCGCGGTCAGAGCAGAAAGCTGAGTGTTCACCTTCTCAACCCAAAACACTAAACGGAAAGAAATCCACTTGAAAAGGCTCCAGGCTTTTAACCTCCAAGCCCTCTCATGGTGAAAGAAATCCTCCATCAATGCCACACCCCCTGAACCCTCACAGACAGCCTCACCAAGGGGGCAGCAAGGGTTCAAAAGCCTGAGCCCTCGGGGAGCATTGGTCTTTCCAAACCCCATGATTCCTTGGCCAGAGTGGTGACGTCAGTTTCTGTTTGTTTGTTTGATGGTTGTTGACTTGTTATCCCTCCTTCTCTACAAGATGCTGTGAGGCCCCTGAGTTGTCACAGAGCCATGGAAATTAGACCCAGGCTTTTGTCACTAGAAGAAAACAGAGAGGTGGTTAAAGGTGGACATTTAATGTCATCTGTCCCCAGGACCATCCCTGTGTCCCTTCCTTGTCTCTTCCTACCCAGGAGTCTTCAGGGGACTGAAGACCTGAAGTCTGAATTGTTGTCCTAAGGGGAGGGGCTATATATGGTCAATCAAGAGACTTTCTAGACTGACATACACAAGAGGGGCTGGGTATCCATGGGCTTAGTTCTTAGGATGGGAGAAAAAAAAACACTTTCTTGTCCCTAAATGATGCCCAGGAAATGCCTATTATGACAGTGCTTGGATGCCCATCAAACATGCATGCACATATATGTGCCAGTTAGGTTCTTCCAGAGGAACAGAACAGACGAGTGAATAAGTGTGATGAGGGAGATTTCCAGATGGGCTTTTATGGCTGTCTGTGAACCAGCAACTCTTTGGTCCCTGAGTCTGGATGTCTCGGCCCTCTCAACCTGGTGCTGAGGGCCTGGGAGATTTCAGCAGAGTCCTCAATCTTCAATCTGCATTTAAAAGCTGAGAATTCAGGTTCCGGTGTCAGTAGAGGACGGTGGTAGCAGCAACAGAGACAGACACACTCACTGGCTGGAAGGAAAGGCAAGTAGGAAAAAGCAGTGATCTTCCTATGCACCTCTCACTCCTGCCTGGGTCATCAGAAGGCGCCCTTCTAGAAGTGCCCCCAAACAGCTGCCCAGAGACCTGTCTCTGGTTGATTCCAGACCCAATCAAGCTGACGGACAGGAAGGACATACTTAGGAGCACCCAAGTAGCCCTTAAGGGGTGCTCCTATGGGCTCTGTGTATAACAGTCACAGGATCAGTAGCAGGCTGCCAAGCACAAGAGAAACACCGAAACAAAGCACAGCTCAGAGGGAATGGGAAACCACAAAGAAAATGGACCTCCCACTCGGAGCGAATGTGTTTGGAGTTTCTGGCATGTGGGTGGCCCGTCGGGGTCAGCTGGCAGCCTTTCGCTCATCTGCCTAGTGACTCCAAGCTCTCACATCATAGTCACACTGAGCTGAAGGGGGCGTCTGTGCTCCTCCAGGGGACTCACCTTGGTCTGCCTAACTCCAGTCCAAAATCCCCCCAGCATGAAAAAAAGAAAAAATGTGTGGGGGGGGTTTTCCCCCATTTTGCACATAGAGTTTCTGAATGTCCACGAATGCAAAAGGAAGCAGATAACCGTTTCCTCCCCCAAAAAAGAAAAGTCTGAGATATACAATGTTCCCAAACCATAAGAAGACAGGAAGCCTTTAGAAGGAGGAAGCCAGCACCTTCCTTGAGGGAATTGCCCATTGGTTTGGAGACCACGCAGCTCCTGAAACATTTATAGAAAGAAAAAAATTCAGTGCAGCTCAGGTTAGCCAACAGCCAGTGAGTAGTTGCTGCATGTGGGGCCTGGTGCAAGGCTCCAATGAGGGAGAAGATGGCTCAGTCATACAAGCATGACATGTCTCTTAATGCCAACACAGGGATAGGCACAGATCTCTGTGAGTTCAAGGTCAGCCTTGACTACATAAGTACAGTCCTAGGCCAGTCAGAGGTACACAGCAAGACCTTGTCTTAAATAAAAATGAGGAGGAGAAGAAAAAAAGAGAAAAAGAAGGGGAGGGAGAGGGAGAAGGAGAAAGAGAAGGAGATGGAGGAGGAGGAAGAAGAGGGGGGAGGGGGGAAGGAGGAGGAGGCGGAGGCGGAGGCGGAGGCGGAGGAGGAGGAGGAGGAGGAGGAGGAGGAGGAGGAGGAGGAGGAGGAGGAGGAGGAGAAGTCCTGAAGTCAAAACCCCTAAAGCCCATTTCAAAATTAAGAGGAGTGTGAGGCTGAAGAGGTGGTTCAGTGGCTGTCACTCTTGCAGAAGACCTGGGGTTCCATTCCCAGCACCCTCGTGGAGGCTGACCACCATCTGTAACTTTAGTTCCAGGAGATCCAACGCCTTCTTCTAGCTTCTCCGGGTTCCTGCACCCAGGCGTTACACACAGGTTCATGCCGACTCACATATATACACATGAAGACCAAATAAATCACTTAAAAATTATTTTATACACATTTCAAATCATGTTATGGCTTTGAGATTTTTATTTTAAAAGCTAGACATCTTGGCACAAGATTCTAATGTTAGAGCCAGGGGGGCAGAAACAGGCGGGATCCCTGGGGCTTACTGGCCCGTCCAGTTCAAAGAGCCCCAGGCTCCTTAAAATTCCATAGTCTTGCCCCAGCCCCACGCGTTTTCTTCCTCTCCTCTTCTCACTTAAGCCTTCACTTTACCTATCCAGGTTCCCACACTGGAGCTGTCCTACCCTCCTTTCGCCATGCAAATCGGGTCCTCTCCAGGCGTGGTGTGATCTGTCCACCTGTTACTGATCGTCACGTAGGTGACAATCACAGGCATAGATTTCATGGAATAAACTCCTTTCTCACCAACATAAAGCGGGGAGAGGTTCTATTAGCCCCGCGTGAGGGTCAACTGGCAACAAAACCAGGTAAGGGTGGATACAGTATTGAAAGACAGCAGAAACTTGACTCCTTGGCCACATTTCCTCCATGCAAGCCTGACTTATGTAGCAACCCAGACCCCCAGACACCAAGAAGCCCCAGAATGACCATCCCAGTGAAAAGGATTTCGGGAGGAGTGCAGGGGACAACTTTTTTCTGGGTTGAGCTAGGTCACGTGCCCATCCCGGAACTAACCCCCCAGCCAGAAGAATAGAGCATACTGATTGGCCAGGCTTCAATCACATGGGCAGCCCTGGAACTGGGAAGCAAGGTGAGCCGGTGAAAGTCTCCGCACTGAGAAGACAGCAGATGGTTTCCCAAAGAAAATCTGGTTTGTAATTAGAGGGAATAATATTTATCTGCCGGTTCATCTTTTTGTTTTAACGACTGATTTATTTGTGTGGGTGCGGGTATGTGTGGGGCATGGATGTTTGCAGACACACCTGTGCGTGCTCATGGGAGCCAGAAGTCCGCTTCGCTCACTGCATCGGTGTGTTTGAGGCAGGGACTCTCCCTGAATACAGGACTCAGTTTCTCTCAGCTGGTTTGGAAGCCAGAAAGTCCCAGTGATCCTCTTGACTCTGACTCCCCGCGAGCTGGAGTTAAGGAGTTCTCCGGTTGTCCTGCTTGTCACGTGGACTGTGGGATCCTAACTTAATCTTTGAGAATCTCTTAGATGTATACATTCATGTGTGTACGCATGTATGTATGCATGCATGCATGGCATTGCATGCATGGTTTATATGTATGCATGTATGCATGTATGCATGTATGTATGCTTGCTTGCATATCCACTGCGTCCGTCCGCTGAGTCCGGTCTTCTTTTTTTTTTTTCCCCTTTTTTCCTTTTTTTGGGGGGGAGGGGTTTGTTCGTTGTTGTTGTTTTAACTTGGGGCTTTTCTTGGTGGTATTGGTTTGGTTTGGTTGGTTGGTTGGTTTTTGTTTTGTTTTTTTAAGACAAGGTTTCTCTGTATAGCCCTGGGCTGTCCTGGAACTCACTCTGTAGACCAGGCTGGCGTGTAACTCACAGGGCTCTACCTGCCTCTGCCTCTGCCTCTGCCGCCCAAGAACTGGGATTAAAGGCTACCACCCCCAGCTCTGTCATCTCATTTTAATAACTGATTTCAAAGTCAGGTATCCATTTGTGATATCTTATGGGAGTTGGTCGTGTTGGTTATAGAGTCATTCAGATCTGAGATCGAAGGCGCTCAAGTTTATGGTAGTTAGCCAGGCAGAGACCACACAGCAATTTCAGCATTTTCTGTCTCTTTCGGGGAGTCTGCTCGGTAAGGCAACTGTTCCCAGAGCCTTCCATCAGAAGTCAGAAAACAAGCACTCGTGTTTCCTGATCCCAGATACCTTGCTCATACACACAGGAAGAAGAAAAATATTATTGTTTTCTAACCTAAGAGAAATGATCAACTGCAGCCAAGTCCTTGACCCTTCATCCTGGATCTTTTCTCTGTGACCATTTGTGAACATGAACATTGGGCAAGATTTCCCACATCCTCGATGCCTTTTCGTTATTAAAAGCAGGGTCCCTTAATAAATAATTAGACATTCCGCTTCTAAGGAACAGGAAGATAAGGGCAGGGACACTCATAAATTTCACGCTACAGGATAGATTGCGCCCAGCGCCAAGAACAGCCTAGCATTCGTTGCTTTTTTTTTTTCTCTTCCTCTTTTCCTGTGGCATAAATTGTTCTAATTATGTGTGCAAGATCATCTATTCCCCAAGACGAGAGTCTCGAGCGCTGTGTCTGTTCTTCTAATTCTGGGAAGCATGCGAGGCTCTCGGTTCCCACCCCCTTGTTTTCAAACTGAATTGTTTCAGTGGTGGCTTAGCGTGTCAGCTTGTAAGTCTGTAAAACAGCTCTCTACCAGCTGGAGATTCAACATGCTACAGGAATACATAACAGAGCCTAACCAAGAAGGTTTGTAATTCAGTAATTAGCTGTAATTAATGAACACAAAGTGAAGACTCATTTACAGCTTAAATTACCACATTAGCTCCTGTCACCCTCTATGTACACAAAACAGCAGGAATTCAATTATTTTTATTCTTCAAAGCTAATTTAAAATTTAAGGGATGCCATTACATGAAATAATAGGGAAGAAATGTAATCGCAATCTCTGGGAACAGTTGGTCGTCCTTAGAATTTGAAAAAAAAAAATGTGATCGCTGACGATTTGGAAATGTTCCTTCATCTGTGAACAGATGAGGGATTGAAGTCTCTGCTCTTTTCAGTATATTTAATTTAAACGGAGAAGGTGGTTGACGGTGGCGGACTCCCCATGCTGCGAGATCGTTGGGCGCAGTTGTCAAGGCAGCCGAAGGGGGCGGGGCAGCGTGGGAGACTCGCGTGCCATTCTCCCTGCTGGGGACCAAGCCTTCCTGAAATGCCAGGGCTTCTTGGATTTGCCACCTGTTCCCGACACAGAGCGTCAGAGGCTTCATCCTCACCTTCTCATGTAGGCAGTGCGGTTTCTTCCTTCTCTCGTTCATTCATTCATTCACTCACTCAATCGCTCGTTCATGGTGAAGTAACGGTCCTAGGCTCCCAGCCACAGCAGTGGGAGTGACAGACCCGTTACAGCCTTCCGAGGGCCAGCATTCGGGGTTGGAGGAATTCTCAAGCCTGGATCCGTAAAGGACACAGGGAGAGCTTTTAAAGCATAAGTGCTGGAAAATCGGCTCGGTCAGCGCCTGCCTGTCATCCCAGCGCTGAAGAAGCTGAGAGCTGTTCTGCCTGGGGCTTGACAACCGGCTAGTCCAACCTAGTCAAGGAATCAAAGAGATCAATCATTAATTAATTAATTAATTAAGAATAAATAAGGTCAGAGCCAGGCTTGGTGGCACTTGCCTTTCATCCCAGCACTCGGGAGGCAGAGGCAGATGAATCTTTATGAGTTCCAGGCCAGCCTGGTTTACGGACTGAGTTCCAGGACTACAGAGTAAGACCCTTTCTTTTAAAAAAGAAAAGAAAAGAAGGAAGATTGGGAAGCAAGTGAGAAAGAACCTGGATGTTGACCTCTAACCTTCCTATGCACATACCCTGAACACACACACACACACACACACACACACACACACACACTCACACCACATACACTCACACCACACACTCATACCACACTCACAACACATTTACACCACACACACACACATCACATACTCACACCACACACACATCACATACTCACACCACACACACTCACACCACACTCACACCACACACATCACATACTCACACCACACACACATCACATACTCACACCACACACACTCACACCACACTCACACCACACACATCACATACTCACACCACACACACTCACACCACACACACTCATACCACACTCACCCCACACACACTCATACCACACTCACCCCACACTCACACCACACACACATCACATACTCACATATCACATACTCACACCACACACACTCACACCACACTTACACCACACTCACACCACACACACTCACACCATACACACTCACACCACACACACACAGAAGCAATATAGTTGAACTTGGCGGTTTATAATCCCAGCTCTTGGGAGGCTGAGTCAGGATGAAGGGCCAGTAAGCCTAGGTTATCCAAAGAGTTCAAGGCTAGCCTGATCTACCTAGTAACAGCCCATTTTAAAAAAGAAAAAGAAAGAAAGAAAGAAAAAAGAGAAGCTAGTGATGTAAGTGGGCATCAGTATTTTTTTCTTCTGCTTTTGCTAATTCAGAGCAAAAGGTAGGAGCCAGGGTTGGGAGTCACTTGGCTCAAGTAACAACCACAGCAGCGACAGCAGCTCTCACTGGAGATGGGGACCGTGGTGAGAACTGGGAAGGTGAGCACACTGGTGTAGGTCACATGATGTGGGGGCCGTCACTCTGGGAGTCAGGACGTCTGAACTGTATGAAGTGAATCTGAGAGTCTGGGAGAAGCTGGCCCACTCAGTGCAAAGATCTCCCACCACATTCCCCTCTATATATATAATCTCCCTACCTCCCTCTCCCCCTCCCCCCTCGCTTGCACTCCTGAGCGCTCCTCTCTCTCTCTCTCTCTCTCTCTCTCTCTCTCTCTCTCTCTGATTTTTAAGATAGTGTGTGTGTGTGTGCACACACGTGTGCATGCGTGCGCACTGACTGACGTGTAGGGTGCTCGTGGGTGGAGGTTAGAGGTTGCTGTCCTGTCCCGTGTCTTCCTTCACCACACATCCCTTAGGTACTGAGGTAGGATCTTCCACTGTGCTCAGAGCTCACTGAGTTGGCAAATCTGGCTTAACCTCTTTGCCCTGGGCATCCTGGGCCTCCACCTCCTCCTCCTCCTCCTCCTGCTCTCCGGTCCCCGGCCAGCATGGATGCTATTCAGGTGCTGAGCCTCTGAACCCTGGGGCTCAGTTTTCTCCACCAAAGTTTTATCTACTGAGCCATCTTCACAGAGAGCCTCATACCTCTCTCTCTCCTTTCCAACCTGCAAACGTTTCGTTTGTTGGAGGCCTGTACCAAAATCATAAAATTCATTGGCAGGGTGAGCTTATCTCACTGAAACCACGTTCTAAAAACAAAAACAAAATTATAGGGGCCCCACCCAAGACAGGCATGAATGCTGAGAAGAAAGGGCTCTATGGATAGGGTTTTGTAGGTAAGAAAGGAGAATCTTTGAGGCTAGAGGTGTGGCAGGAACCTATTATTTTATATAGCACGATAAGTCCTGGGAAGATTTTTCTCAGGGAATGCAAGGGGGAGGTGCATAAGGGGTCCACCCCTGGCCTGTGACTGGTGATCCCCTCCTTTCAAGGCAGTCCCGGTCATAGAGGAAAAAAGAACTCACGTCAAAATAATGTCGGGTCTCACGTGTTGGATTTCTCCCTTCCCACACGTCCCCTCCCCTTTTCGGATCTGTTTTTCTCTCCTTTAAATAGGCCACTTGGAACAGCACTGTCTAATATTTCATAGGTGATCGACTGCTGAGTGGGGGCTCTGGGAGACAGAGGGGAGACGCTGATAAGCCCTTGTGCAGGTTCTATTAGGGAATACGGTAGTAATTAATGAACCCCGCCAGTAATTGGGAAGGTGTGAGGCCCCTGTAATACCGTAATGGCAGCCATTCGTCTGTGAGCCCCCCCCCCCCCCCCCCGTCACTCCAAGCCATTCCTCATCGCTCTCTGATCTCAGACTCTAAGCCATGCAAATCTCTGTGACAGGTCGCTACGTCTCTGTCTCTCTAATTGGGCGGCATAGAGTTGTTTATGGATGGTGTCGGCATTTAAGCCTCCGTTGGAGGTTGCTCAGTGATCGTTAGGAATTCGCCTTGCTGGCATTGTCAGTGACACCCCCCTTGAGGCTCCATGCCGGGCGTGGTGGTGCCATGTGGTTTTCCAGGCACAAGCTGGGTGTGTGTGGGATTGTTAGGAAAATGGCTTGGACGGTTAGAAACGGAATGCAGCAGTGGCTCAGCTCCATGGAGCTAAAACTTCCGTGGACAGAAGTGCAATGCTTTGCACAAACACATCCCAGGCTGAACCAGAGAAATGTTAATGCCCCAAAAAGGAGACCACATCAAAAACAAAAAGCAGAAAAACAAAACAAAACAAAACAAAGAAGCTTTACACAGAGCCGAGATTCTGAACATACCTATTTGTTACTTTGTTTCTGTGTCTAGGGGGTCATCTGTTGTCTCCCGGAAGCTAATATAAGCAATTGTTGGAAAAATCATATGATTTTAAAAATGGCGGGCCGGGCCAGGGCGGAGATTGGTAGGGGAGCTAGCTGAGTGTTTCTGCTACAGAGGGAATCTTTTAAATATTTAGGAAGACACGGGAAGTACCATTTTAATATATAATCAGCACACTTTAAAAAGACTCAAATATGAGCTAGCCCGGCAAGGGATGGCTTAGCCAGTGTCGTTTTCTGACTGTAAGTACGAGAGAAGCTGGAAGCCCTCTGGTCTTCACACCCTCCCCAGGACGGAAGGAAAGGAACCGAGACTTAGAAGCCTGTGGCTGCTGTCCTTTCATTCCCTCAGCTGTGTGGCTTTGATTCAGTGACTTGACCTTGCTGAACTCAGGAGTTAATCATCTTCCCCTCCAGATCTCCTCTGTAGTACTTAGAATCTGGCGTTCCCAAGCCTTCAAACTCGGGAGGAGGTCTGCTTAACTTAGGGTGATTTTCTACACAGCCTAGCATGTTTTTTTTTTTTCTTCTTTTTTTTCTTTTTCTTTTTCTTTTTTTTTTTTTCTTTTTTTCGGAGCTGGGGACCGAACCCAGGGCCTTGCGCTCGCTAGGCAAGCGCTCTACCGCTGAGCTAAATCCCCAACCCCTGCAAACTCTTAAGAAACAGAAATTACTTCCAGGCAACGCATCTCCAAGAAAGGAAACCCCCTCTTGACTT
Source organism: Rattus norvegicus (assembly GCF_021556685.1). Classification (NCBI taxonomy): domain Eukaryota; kingdom Metazoa; phylum Chordata; class Mammalia; order Rodentia; family Muridae; genus Rattus; species Rattus norvegicus. The sequence goes on from NC_141536.1 coordinate 158,601,997, forward strand.
TTCTGGAAAGTTCCAAAGGTACCAAGGACAAAGCCACCTTTCTCCCTAGGCTTGGTGTTTGGGGAGACAAAGTATGGACAGAAAGGGCAATTAGAGAAGGGTGTGCCTAATGCTGCAGAGTCCTCCTGGGAAGGCGCAGGATGCAGCCAGGGAGACCAATGATGTGGGAGGGACATGGGAGGTCACTGTCAGAGTTCCAAGGACAGACTGTGTTGTCCTGTCTGTGCATGAGGAAGGAGCAGGAGCCAAGTGAGAGGCCCGAGCCCACCAAATCTTTCCTCTGTGGACATCCTAGCAGGAAAAGTTTGTAAGAAACGAAGAAGCTTCCAGAAGCCCTGTAACCTTAGGTAGTCAATCATAGACTTTCCAGGGTGGTCTGCTCTGACAGCCAGAATCTTTCTGACCATGATCTTAACATATGTTCAGTGGCCCACAGCTGGATCATCTTCAAACTAAATCTTTCATTTTGTGTACACACACACACACACACACACACACACTGCCTCCAGCCCAAGCCTCAGCTACATTTTTCTTTATTTATTTATTGATCGTATATCCATGTGTGGGAGTTCGGGGCTCAGAAGACAGCTAGTGTGATTTGATTTTCCCCTTCTCAGGGATCTTCTCCCAGCAGGGATCGAACACGTGTCCTTGGGTTTGTTGGCAAGCACCTTTACCTGCTGAGCCATCTCATGGGCCCTCATTTCTCTTTTTAATCACTGCCCCTTTCCTCCTTTGGAGCAGAATGGATTGCCTGTAAGGAATGTGTCTGCTAGGAGGCCCCTGTCTGAGCAGAGAGATGGACAAGACTCAGTAACCTGAAGCTTGAACTGGAGTAACGGGTGGGGGGAGGTGAGAGTGGGGGGTCTTGCCGTGCACACCAGGCCTCCTGTCCTGAAATACTAATGTGCCAGTGTCAGACGTGACAAAAATCAAGAGGAGGGGTGGAAGAGAGACTTAGAAAGTAAGGAACTTTCTGGAATGTAACCGCCACCAACCCTGCTGCGTGGAATAATTGTCAAATTGTCAAATGTATGCATAAACACATAAATAAGATGGATTTATTTTTGTTATTCGTCTTCCGTGCTCTCTCCCTCCCTTATTTATGTTTTAAACAACAGTTGCAGTAAATATAACAATTTCGTAAAGGGCGGGGGAGGGCAAAGAGCCTGCCATGGACAGGGAAATGATCGAGAAGCCCTGATGTACCCCCAAATCCTGCTTCTTCCTTACAGTCGGTAAATAAAATAAAATAAAAGTCTTAACTGGAGCCGTGCTCCATTCCCACGAGGGTGACAGGCGCTGGTTTATTGCAAAATGTCACAAAATCAGAATGTCATAGAGTGAGACACTGGTGGGAACTGTTTTCCCAGTCTCCTTACCCTATTCCTCAGAGATGCAGGGGTCCCCCTCGCTAAGCCTAATTCTGAGAACTCTGAGTCACTAGTGATGGAAATTAGCCAAGGTGACCTGTCTGGCAAGACCTGGCACTCAAGGTCCCAGACCCCCATGAGGCTGATGCCACGTCTGACCACCGAGGCTGAAGCATAAGTCACCAGCCTCCAGGAGTGGGATCCGGAGAACCTCCAGTTGTCAGCACACAGATGCTGCTGCACTGGGCAATGAAAGCCATCAGGCCCAGGGACCCGAGGAGCAAATGGCATAGCTTCGAACCTGGGGAAAGTCAGGGCAGGCCACATCCATGAACTGTGTGGTACAGGGAAGTCCTCTGAGCTCCTGGCTCTAGGGGCAGGCACGGCCCCACACTGGCTCCCATTCCTCCGCCAGTGGAGAGGAAGACTTCACAAAAGCCCAACCTTTATGATCTACGTCCTCCAGCTTCTCACCAAAGTCTTTTCCTTCCGCTGCTTGGCTTGACCACGTGAGTTGGGTCGGCCAATCAGATGTGAGCAACTTTGTCCGCACGATTCCTCAGAAGGTGCTTGCTCTGCTGTGGTCGCAGTTGGAGGGAGCACAGGCCAGGAGGGTGAAGGGTGGGGAGCAGACCTCAATTCTACTGTCTCTGTTATTCATGCCACTCAAGCCTTGGACTCCCTTGGTAAACGTTGTACACTTTGTGAACCCCAGCGTTTGTTCTTGTGGGCTATTTTAAGATGCATTAGTTGCTTTTCTGTTGCTGTGATGAAACACCGTGACAAAAAACAACTTAGAAGTTTAAACTAAAGAGACCATTACGGTGGGGAGAGATGGCACGAAAGCACCATGGCAGAAGCAGGAGGCCGAGAGATTGCATCTTCAACCACATGCAGAGAGCGGAGGACGGAAGTGGGACAAGGCCGTAAACTCCCAAAGCCCACCCCCAGTGATATACTTCCTCCAGCAAAGCTCCACGTCCCAAACAGTGCCACCAACTGGAGACCATGTGTTCAAGTGCACGTGCCTCTACCGCCATGTAAGATTTCTGGAGATGGGGCTGGACTGAGGGCTCAGCCGTCGACAGCACCCACTTGTTCTTGCTGTTCCCACGAACCACATCAGGGAACTCACAGCCTCCGGTTCCTAGGGATCCAACGCCCTCTTCTGGCCTCCATGGGCACTGCACATATGTGCTGTAGGCGCATGCGCACACTCAGGCACTTGTGCACACATCTAAAATAAAAGGACATCTAGTGGGGAGTGAAACCACCCCAGAAGTTTGCAAAGGACCTTTGTAAACGCCACACTGTTACACAGTGTCTACTAAAGACTCGGATACACTATAGATCAGAATCTGTCCTGTAAACACTGCCTGAGAGAAACTCAGAAGCCACTCCCCCATTTTGCTGAGGCGAGACCCTAAGGTTTCTCTAAGCTCACACTCTCCCGTGGGTGTCCTGTATCCCCTGCACAAATTCTTCTGCACTCCTCTGGCCCGTTTCCTAGGTAGGCTGACAAGAGGGATGAGTGGCCCTCGGTGGTAGGCTCTCCTGTCATTTGATGACCCTCAACTGTGTCGCACGGCTCTTTTTCCTTTCTTTTAAAGTTTAATTATTGAAATATTTGACTTAAAGAGAGGGAGGAAGCAAGCACAAGCACATCCGTACACACGCACCATGGAAAGTTCAAAAGAGAGACCGCTGCAAAAACACTAGAGAGGCTTTGTCGCCGCTGTGGGAGACCGTCCTACCAGTCTGGTGACCAAAGCCCAGAAATCGACGCTGACGGTCCTAGCCACCAAGCCTCAGAACTTGTTTGAACTTTACCGCTTCCTGTCCGTTTTCTTTGCTTTCCTAGGATCTAACTTAGGATCTCAGGTTAGATTTAACGGCCACGGCTACCTGGTCCTTACCGCCAAGTCTTCAGCTGTGCTGCATTCTGTTCTGTTTTGTTCATTTATTATTTTATTTTATTTTGTGTGTGGAGACTGCTGAGTGGCCCACTTTATTGGGACCTTATTCCCTTGAAACAGGGCCTCTCACAAAACCGGGGCAGCCAGCAAGCCCCTGCAATCCGCCTGTCTCCGCCCCCACGACCCTGGAGTAGCAGGTGTCTGAAGCCACATCCAGCTTTTTCCGTGGCTACTGGGGATCCCAACCCAGTCTCATGCTCGCACAGCCAACACTCCTGCCCACCGAGTCGTTTCCTCAGCCTGTCTTATGACACAGATCCTCTGACAGGCACTGGCCAGTTATTTCGTGAGCTGTCTCTCACTCTTGAGTTTGTCTAACGTCTTCTCCCTGGGCTGGCGTTAGGTGGTGTACAAGGAAACAACTGTCGGGTGGCTATTACTAGGGACGGGACTCGGGCAGAGCAAAGCAGCGTTCCATCCGGGCCCAGCGCTGAGACAGAAACATCATTTTCTCGCTTCACTTTGCCAAGGGCTTTCATTACTTTTATTTTACCGGTAATCAGCACCAGCTCGTCCGTCCAACAAGTGTTTACGAGATACTCACTCTGCCCTAGGCACCATTGCAGACCCTTGGCTCCCACCGACCTGGGATCGGAATTCTGCTTTTCTTGTGAAGTTTACATGCCAGTTAGAAAGGCACATCGTAGAGAAGCAAAGACTGCTACACACTCTGGTTCGGTTGGGGTCACCATTGATGTGACACTGTGACCAAAAGCAACTCAGGGAGGAAAGGGTCTATGTGGCTTACATATCCTGGGTCACAGTCCACCATGGGAAGCCAAGGTAGGATCTAAGGAGAGGGAACCTGGAGGCAGGAGCCGACCCAGAGGCCATGGAGGAGTGCAGCTCAGTTCGTTTTTTTATAGATCCAGGACCACCAGGCCAGAGATGGCGCCACCTACAATGGGCTAGGCTGCCCCCCACCACCACCACCTCAATCACTGGTTTTAAAAAATGCCCTACAGGCTTCCCTCTGAGGCATTTCCTTAATTGAGCCTCAGTCCTCTCAGATGACTGTAGCTCGAGTCAAGCTAACACAAAAGCAGCAAGTACACACCCTAAGTAATTATTCCCTAAACAAATCTAGGTCTTGTTTTGTTTTGTGTTGTGCTTTGGGTTCCGACAGAATTTTACAATGTAGCCTATGAATCCCCCACGTCCAGCTGGGCAGCAACTTACAATCATGCCCTACCGCACCCCAATTAAGCCTCCATGGTTTGGCCTGATTGTTCCTTCCATGCCAATGGAACCCTGCATGCTCCACCCTTCGGAGTTAAAATACTCTGATTCTCTATCCATTTAGTGGTTTGCTTCCTACTTGTTCAATTAGAACGACTGCTTCCTTGTGGAGCCTGTTTCCCGCCTCCTTGCATTGAGTGTCTACCATTTGTGTGCCCATTATAACTCTCTTGCAGATTCTGCAGATTTAAAATCTCCAAACAGCCTTTGCCTCCCCTCAGCAACATTGGTCTACTTTTTTTAAAAAACATGCATCGATGTTTTGCCTGCATGTATGTCTGTGTGAGGTGTCAGATCCCCTGGAACTGGAGTTACAGACAATTGTGAGCTGCCATGTAGGTGCTAGGACTTGAACCAGGGTCCTCCGGGAGAGCAGCCAGTGCTCTGAACAGCTAAGCCATCTCTCCAGCCCCACCATGATCTATGTCTTATTATGGGGTCTGTGTTCTCTTTGACAAGAACAGAAACCACACTTGCGAATCAGTGACTGAGACCTTCTTGTTGAGCCCAGGCTGCGCTAGGAGGAATGATGGGTAATTTTAAATGTCCACTGGCCACAAGCTAGAGAAACCCGGGAGAGCCTGAATGGAGATTTCCTAGATCGTACCAGCCTATAGGTGTGTCTGCTGTCTTGATCATTAAATTCTGTAGAAAGATGCAGACCACTGTGGGTGGTGCCATTCCCTAGACAGGGAGTTTTGAGCTATATAAGAGAGAGCTAATATGGAAGCAAGTGGACAGGTCAAAGTTCATGAGAAGTTGGGAACTATATGCAGGCAAGAAGAAGCAAGCCCTGTGATTTTTGAAGCTCTCTGTTGCCAAGGCAACAATCCATGCCTTCTCTGTGCTCTTCAGTGAAGGTCTCATGGGACATGCCGCCTTGACTACTGCTCGATGATGAAAGCTGTGACCTAGAATTATGAGCTAAATAAACCCTTCTTCCCCAATGTTGCTTCTGGTCATGACGTTTTATCACAGCGACAGAAAGAAAACTATGGTAAAGAGGTTCTCAAATGTCTTCTGGTTGGACTGTTCCACCAGTGGACGGACACGTCTCAACTCCACTTTTGCTAAACTGTGATGTTGGGAGGCAGTGGCTCTGCCTTTCTGGTTTCATTTTGGTTAAAATGAAGCGAGACGCAGTCATAGTGGACATATTTGACCGAGTTATTTCATCTGTGCCCTTAGTGCCCCTTCCGTCAATGTCCCATTTCCTCTGTCGGAAGTTCAGCCCTCCCTCCTTGAAAGTTGTTTTTCTTTTTACCCTACATTGCAAAGTGATGTATAGGAAAAGAAAGCACACAGGGAAGGCATGAGTTGTTGCCTTGGTAACAGAGACCAGTTGCCAAGGGCCGGTTGCTTCTTCTTGCCTGCATATAGTTCCCACTTTTCATGAACTTTGACAAAGCCCACGGCAAAAGGCTTACTACCCTGGTGGGGGTTTTGCAGGGATCTGTTTTTACCAATTTTACTGTTTTAAAAAGAATTAATTTTTAATTTTATTGACTGGAGATTTCCTAGACCATACTATCCTATGACTGTCTTGATTTTTAAGTGACATAGAAAGATGCAGACCATTGTGGGCGGCTCCATTCCCTAGACATATGACAGGGTATGTCAATGTCTCTGGCACAGTTTTGGATACGTTCAGGTCAGCTGCCAACAAAAGGGAAAACAAAAAAAATGCCAACAAAGCCCTCTTCCCTCCTCACACCTCGCTGTGAGTCTTACACTCCCAGCCAGAAGGACACACTTTGCATGACAGATTGGAAATCTTTCTGAGGAAAAAAAAAAAAGTCAGGCAAAACTCCAACATCCTGTGGTGTTGAGGTGATTCTTGAAGAATGTTCTAGAAGATGAGCAGCCTTGACCTCATGATTTGACATGGTGCACAGGGTCACAGAGGCCTCAGTGATTGGGGGGGGGGGGTGTTTCTTCTTTACAATGAAGTGTGATTTTTTTTTGTTCTCCATTCATAATTATTAAAATGCTTGGTTAAGGGCTGGTAAGAGGGCTCAGTGAGTACAGGAGCTTGCTGCCAAGCCCAACAACCTGAGTTCAAGGCCTGGGAGTCACAAAGTGTCCTCTGTTCCTATTTGCTCTCCTGTGGCTGTGACGAAACACTGTGACTAAAAGCAGGCTGGGGAGCAAAGGATTAATCAGGCTCATGCTTCCAAATTGTAATCCATTCCTGAGAGGAGTCAGAGGCAAAAAACATGGAGGAGTGCTGCTTACTGGCTTGATTTCTTATACAACTCTGGAGCCCTGCCTAATGGGGGCACCACACACAGTGGGCCGGGCCCTCCTCCATCAGTTGGCAATTAAGAAAGTGCCCTTGGCATGCCCACAAGACAATGTAAAGAGCTGTGGTTGCATGAGACAAGAACCCCTCGTCCAGGGTGAAGGGACGAGAGCAGCTTCAGATGCAGCTCAGTTGGAGCCAAGTTCCAAAGAGCAGGTCCACCAATGTCTCCCATGGGATCCACCAACGTCTCCCATGGCCACAGCCCAAGAAGTCTCTCAAGCAGCACAGAAATCGCAATGTGGCTACATTCTTTCTTTCTCTTTAAGTGAAGGATTACAATGTAATTACTTAAGGGGTAAAATCTTTTCTCCAGTACCCGCACATGAATAGACATTCAGTAGTGCAGGTTAAAAAAAAACACACACACCCATTATTCCCATGAACCAGCATACATTCATAACTGAGCAACTTGTTAGAGAGTAACGAGAAAAGATAGTTTCCTCAGCCAGCTTCTCTTACTGGCAGGCTGCAATTTGCAGTCACAAAGAAAGGATCGATCATGTTATTATTTATCTTAAAGTAATCTTGTAATAAAGTCTTAAAAGAATCACAAATCTAAACTTTTACATAAAAAAAATCAGTCATTTCTACTCTAAACCCTCAGGGCACGCACTTACTCATTAACAATTTTTATTAAGTCATATCAGGAAGCTGAGGGCAAAATGGGTACAAGAAATCACCAGCCAACCTTTAGCAAGAAAGAGACGCTTCAGCTAGTGCCCGTGTTGGGTTGCCATTGTTCTTGTTCCTTGACCTTAAAAACATCTTCACTCAGTGATCAAAAGTGTGCCTTTCTGAACTCTAAATTATTCAAGACTTTCTCTATCAAAGCCACTAGCAAAAACACTTTTAACCTATCTTTACTGACAATCTACTTCTCCAAATTCTTTCTAAGGGCGAGGGATACCGCTAACAGTCTACATCTTTAAATCCTTTCTGAGGTGGAGGCGGAGTCATTCATCTGCCCCAGCAACAGTGCTTGGAAAAGGGCAAGTGCTGTTAAGTGCTGATGACACTGCCCAGTGAGGGGCTGGAAGCACGCTTTAGAGCAAACCGTCACAACACGGAGTTCTCAGGACACATGCTCCTCTGGGCTCTGCCTCTCAGAGACGTCGGCTTGATGTGACTCAGGGATCAAACTCAGAGTTGATAAGGGAATTGTGTCCTTCCAGCTCCCTGAACCTCAGGGGTTCACCCGCAGAATGCAGAGATCAGCGCACACGTTTACAGCTAGAGAGTGCAGCACAAAGCAGCTGTCGTGCCTACGTGAAGGCGCCTGTCTTGCTTCGTCCATGTTCTTTACGTATGTCTTCCAAGAAGATTCCACAAGCAAGCTCTGTTTCTCGAGGCACATTTCATGGCTTTGTCTTTGTTTTGTCTTGTTTTTTCCAGACAGGGTTTCTCTGTGTAGCCCTGGCCATCTTGGAACTCACTCTGTAGACCAGGCTGGTCTCGACTCACAGAAATACTCCTGCCTCTGCCGCCTGAGCGCTGGGATCCAAGGTGTGCACCACCACGCCCAGCCATTGAGTTGTCTTTTAGTGTACGTAATTTGGTAACCCTGTTGATTCTAAGCATCTTGAAGGGAAGAATCATGTCTTCCAGTGAACCCAAACTATCACATAGATTGAGTGTGGAGTTAGAAACATCTGGTGCATGAATGGGGTCGTGGAATCATACTGGCCACAATACACATGGCATCCCTCCACAGGGTCTTGTACTTTGAATGCTAGATGGTTTTATTCATAAGTATGGCACAGAGTAATGCCTGGTGCCTGAGCAGTGAATGAGCGATGCAGTCAATGAATGGATGGGTGGATGAATGGATGGGTGGATGAATGGATGGACCTGTGAATGAATGGATGGGTGGATGAATGGATGGATGGATGAATGGGTGGGTAAATTTGCCTTTGGTTAAGTGCAGCAATAACAAGAAAGAGATTTTACTTTGTCGTCTGGATTTCAAATGCCTCTGCCAACAAGGAAAACTTCCTTCCAGGGAGGGCAGATGGCGGCCTGTACAATGAACAATTTAATCTTTAGAAAGTGGAACAGCTTTGCCAGTAAACTCCATTTTTCTCCACGAACACATTGTCAATAACATGCATTCTGAAATATGTGGTGAAATTGACGGCCGGGCCCTGATGGATGGAAACAGCAACAAATGAACTGGCTCCCTCTCTCCCGATTCACCTGGGCTCCCCCCGACCAGCCCCTCCTCACACTGGTAATCAAGGAGACCTAGTTAAAATGCCTCGCCGTGTGATGGCTCTGTGGAGGGAGAGAGGAAGAGATGTCCAGAGCCTCTTGCCTTAAAATCAGAACGAGAGGTATCACTCATTGGATAACGACCAGCTTAGGAAGTCGCCGGTTCTCCATCCTCACGTAAAAGCAGATATTAGGGGCTGGAGAGATGGCTCAGTGCTTAGAGCACTGCCAGCTCCTCCAGGGTCCCCAGCACCCACACAGAGTAAATCACAACTACCGGTAACCCCAGACCCGGGGACCTGCCGCCCTCTTCTGGCCTCTACAGGCACACACACTGACAAACCCATGTACACATAATTAAAAAACAAAATAGATATTATTTTTTTTGAAAAAGGAAGAATCACTTGGTCTAAAGGTGACCAGACCACCAAAGTTCTTTATCCTTTCAGGCTGGGCCCCCCATTTGCTATCTGATGACACCCACGAGGCCTTTCTCAAAACTAACGTTTTGAAAGACAGGAAATGAAATACTTATTTTTTTTATCACTGTAGCATACTTATCAAATATTAAAGAATGCAATCTGCGGGTGTCGTGACATATGAAGCCATCCCGTGCATTAAACAGCGTGACCATTGCCGTGGCTAATCCCCGGTGTAGTTACAACATAATGAGCGTACTTAATATCACGGAGGCTGTGCAGCCGCTCGGATGTGACGCGAGGTGTCCGTGACATTTCGGTTTAAAATGTTGGTGATAAAAATGACAACACACTACGGCGGCAGTTTGATGCCATTAAAGCGAGCACCGACTATCGGTTCTCAGCCTCCGGGCTGCGATCGAGCGAATGCAGCGGTTGACATAGCTTCCTTTCCCACCCACCTTCGTGGATCTTCTGAATTCAATGCGGGGGTTGGGGGGCAGGCGAAGACTAGGGTTTCCCTGTGGTGTGCGTCCGACAGTGTGCAACCTGAGTGTGGTGGTGCCTGCCGGTAGCCCTGGCCGGTACTTAAACCAAACTCAGTTTACTGTGTATTTATCCTTTGATTGATTTTGTGCTCGGGCATGTGTCATGGCTTGCATGCGGAGGTCAGAGGACAGCTTGCTGGAGTGGGTTCTTTTCCCAGCATGGGGATCTTAGGGTCCCTAGGCTGTGTAGCAACCACCTCTGTCCATTGGGTCCTCCAAGCCTTCCGTGTGTCTTCTTTTGTCGTGACTCCTCATAGGAGCAGCTCCGAGCACACGGCTTTGATGCATAGATGTGCATTCCATAGACTTTGCTCAGACCCTGTCCGTCAAGCGTCTCCCTCGCTCACAGTGCAGGCAGTTAAGCATGGAAAGTCCTGTCCTCTGAAATATGTTTAACTAGAAGATGCAGCCACCAGAAGACGGGGGACCAAAGCCATTTGGTTTCTAGCTGAACATCTGATTCACACAGAGCACAGTGCTGGAATGAGGGGTGAGGGCATCTCAACTTATAGATATTCCGTTTTAAGATTTATTATTTTAAGTGGTGTGTGTGTGTGTGTGTGTGTGTGTGTGTGTTGAGGGGTAGGAGTAAACGTGTCCACAGAGGCCGGAGACATCAGGTTGTGAGCCTACTTTTGTGGGTGCCAGGAACTTCTGTTCTCTGGGAGAACAGTAAACGGTCTTAACCAATAAGCCATCTCCCCAAGCCTGACCTATAAGCATTCGACGAAGGAATAAATATCAGCGGCCATTTCTGTCTGGAGCATCTGTCTCCAAGGCCAGGGTTGTAGACTTGTCTCTACCAAAATACCAACCATCTCAGGAAACGGAACCCATTAAGAGTGAGAGAGCAGTCACTGCCGTGGGCATTCCTCGGGTGCTCAGAGATCTGTTTCCAATGAGTGGGAGATGAGGAACTCCCTCTACAGAGAGCCAAATACCAAACGTCTCAGTTAGGGTTTCCACTGCTGTGAAGAGACACCATGACCATGGCTACTCTTACTGAGGAAACATTTAATTGGGGCTGGCTTACAGGTTTGCAGTTTCAGTCCAGTATCACCACGGCAGGAAGCATGGCAGCGTGCAGGCAGACATGGCGCTGGACGCCATGGAGACATGAAGGAGCTGAGAGTTCTACATCTTGATCTGAAGGCAACAGAAGGAGACTGTCTATATGGCCTCAAAGCCCTGCCTCCACAGTGGCCCACTCCAACAAGACCACACTTACTCCAACAAAACCACACCCACTCCAACAAGGCCACGCCTACTCGAAAACCACACCCACTCCAACAAGGCCACGCCTGCTCCAACAAGACCACACCTACTCCAACAAGGCCACGCCTGCTCCAACAAGGCCACGCCTACTCCAAGACCACACCTACTCAAAGAAGGCCACACCTTCTAACAGTGCCGCTCCCTATGGGTCAAGCATTCAAACCCATGAGTTTACAAGGACTGTTCCTAGTCAAACCGCCACACCAAAGCCTGCACTCTGCAGACTACAAAGCCTTGACCATAACTACACAATTCAGCTCTGAGAGTACCATGGAGCCCCAGACAACAGGCAAACCAGCACACGGCCCTCCATGCATGTAAGGCCTCATCAGTACACGCTGAAACGGGAATCTCAAGTCATCTTCATGTATCATGAATCCGTGTACTCTTACTTCTCAATCTCTTTTTAAGATGTGGGAAGCATGGGGTTGGGGAGTTAGCTCAGTGGTAGAGCGCTTGCCTAACAAGCTCAAGGCCCTGGGTTCGGTCCTCAGCTCCGGAAAAAAAAATAAAGATAAAAAAGATGTGGGGATCGGCTCTTAGGCCACACAAAACTAACAAGAGGAGGGATGTAAGGTAGGGCCCGAGCTCATCAAAGGGCAAAGGGCATTATTACTCTAGTTACTGTGGCTGGGTTTTACGAGACTGGCTGCGCCTCCGTCCATTTGGCCTTGAATCTGTTTCCTTCTTGCTCACCTGCTCCCTCACCTTTAGGGTTTGGCACCTGCTGATGTTCTCTGCTAGACACATGGTCCTCCAGCTCCCTTCCACCACAGAGCCCGCTCTCCCTTACTGGTCAGGTCTCCATCTATGATGGTTTGAATATGCTTGGCCCAGAGTATGGCACTATTAAGCGTGGCCTTGCTGGAGTGGGTGTGGCCTTGCTGGCGTGGGTGTGGCCTTGCTGGCGTGGGTGTGGCCTTGTTGGAGGAAGTGCATCACTGTACGGATGGGCTTGGAGACCCTCCTCCTAACTGCCATACCAGTCTTCTGTTTGCCTTCAGAACGAGATGTAGAACTCTCAGCTCCTCCAGCGCCATGCCAGCCTGAATGCTCCCTTGCTCCCCACCATGACGATAATAGACTGAACCTCAGAACCTGTAAGCCAGCCCCAATTAAATGCTGTCCTCTACAAGAGTCACCTTGGTCATGGTGTCTCTTCACAGCAACGGAAACCCTAACCCCAAATGCCACCACCTCAAGGAGACCTTTTTGTCCCCATGCTCAGTGACTTATTGTTTCTCATACCTGCATCTCCTCAGACTCTCAGCACCCGCCTTGCTCCCCCATGACTCCAGCCCTCTCCTTCCATGACAAGGACATGACAGCTTGCTGCCTCGTTGACCTCTAGAACTGAGAACAATCTAAACTTCTTCCCTACCACATCCTGCGTCAAAGCAGACACAGTCATGAAGCAAATGCTTCTCGGTATTTGTTATAGGCTCAATAATAAAACAGGAGTCAAAACACACACGGGGGCAGGAGAGATGGCTCAGGGACTAAGAGATCATGCGCTCTCTCAGAAGACAAGAGTTCGGTTCCCACCAGCTCATGCTCCTGTAACACCAGGTTCCAGTGCTCTGGTGCCCTCTCCTGGCCTCTGCCGGCACTGCATCCTCAAGACAAGTACACACATGTGGCAAACACCGCTACCCATGAAATAAAAATAAATCTTTTTTTTTTAAAGAACACAAAATTTTATTCCCTCACCAAGTCTCTTTGGGCATCAGACGTTATTACCTCCAATACCACTACTGTGTAGATTTGTAATAATTTTAGCAGTGGCTGAAAGTTTTCCAAATAAATCCAGTAGGGAACCCAATCTAGAAAATAGATGAAAGTGAACTTTCTATGCCTGAAGTGGACTCCCCAGACTCTCTCGGGCTTGCTGCTTCTGGAACATTCCCTATCCCTCTGAGACCCTTCTCTTGGTCTACAAATAACATCCAAGATTCCTCCACATTCCTCCAAGGTTGCTAGAAGCTTGTTCTGACCTCTTGTGGAAGTTGGCAAACTATGGGGTCAACAATTTCTAAGAACTGTCCAGGAACTTCCTCCTGCAAACACATTTGTAACTCTCTGCCAAGCTAAGTTCTTCCAGAGTACCACAGTGCATGCTGGTCAGTGTATGCTGGGCAGAGTCAGTGCCTGCTGGTCAGAGTCAGTGCCTGCTGGTCAGAGTCAGTGCATGCTGGGCAGAGTCAGTGCATGCTGGTCAGAGACAGAGCATGCTGGTCAGTGCATGCTAGTCATCAAGCTGCTCTAAGAAGACGGATAGACTTCAATTTTACTTCATTTATTTTAATGCCCGTGGTAATAACCCACCTCAGTGACCAGGCGGGACAGTTGAGTAAACACATTTGAGCACATTTCTGCAAAGTACAAGAGCAAGCTGCCCAGAGACCCATGCAGTCATTTCCAAACCCTGGGTCCTCATTTTCCCTTCCCTGTCTGGATCAACTCAGGCTACCACTGAATGCTACAGACTGGGGGAGGGAGGCTTACACAGCAAATGTTGCTTTTTTCTTATGCCCAAGGAGACTGGAAGTCCAAGATCAAGGTGTGGGCATTATTGACTTCCTCCAAGGCCACTCTCCTTGATGTGCACATAGCTGTCTTCTGGAAGCCTCTTCACAGAGTCATCCCTGTGAGTGCACACACTTGGAGCATGTGTACACAGGGTCAGCCCGTGTGTGCACACTTGGAGCGTTCACATTTCCTCTTTTCACTCAATACCCTTTGAAGGTTGCCTCCCAATAGAAATACTGTGGGGTACTGGGTTTCATGGGAACGGGGGTTCATTAGTCAGTGACATTGCTTTGCCAATTTAGCCCTTGGTCTTTTCTTTCCAGGCCCTGCCTGCTCCCAAGGACCACTGCCCATCTCCACGGGAGAGGAAGCTTGAGACTATGCCCCGCCCCCCATGCCAACCTCCCTTTATCTTCTTTCCTATTGTTCACACATAGCTCTGCTTAGAAGGGCTAAAAGGTTTCTCAGAAATTCTGTGTGGTTCTTTGGATACATATCATTGCTATTCCACGGCTGGTCTAGGGGCAGAAGAAAACCTACATTACTTTATTTAAGAAGGCCCCGCGCTTCAGAACCAAGATCTGAAAACAGACTGTAATCCCGAAGACGCCCTCTAGGGGGCAGTGTAGGCCTGTGATCCTGGTAGGCGGGGCGGGTGAGTGCAGAAGACATTTGAGATCTAGACTCCACTTCTGAGAGCCATGGTGACCTCAATCCGTTCATACCCCCAGGAGCCTGTGGGTCTTTCTGGAAAATGGCGTCGGCGGTGGGAAGCTCTGTACGGATGAGGCTCCTCCCATGGTGCCTGGTGTGGGCTCATTTCTGGGCAGAGCCCAGGACTTATGGTCTTGGAGGAGACCCTGTGATAGTGAGGTGGACTGCCTTTGGAAACAGCGTTGTGTGCTTTTGATTTTGATTTGGGGAGGGGGCGTTTATTTGTATGGGTTACTATAAAAGAATAAGTTATGCGTTTTGTATCTCTTTTAAAAAAAAAATAGAATTGAGTAGCCAGACCCAGCCCAAGAGAGGCTAGGGCAGGGCTGAGATGAGTTTGAGACTGATCTGCTGGGCTTGGTTCCATAGCAAGGCCCTGGCCAACCTGATCTACCTAGTGAATGGTATCAAGGAAAGGGGGTTGGGGAGGGGGAGGAGGAAGAGAGGAGAAAGAGGGGGTGGAGAGAATCAGCAGATTTAATAGAAGAGATTGACCAATCGAGGTCTCAAAGACTAAAGCAACACTCCCCGATATCAGTGTGTTACAGTCTCCTGAAAATCACAAGCCGCAGAGAGCCGTGGCCATACCTGAGGGGAACAGTCACAGAACCTCTGGAGGTGGGCGGCAGGGCTGATGACTGGGTGGGATGGAGTCAGGATGGAGATGTGAGTCCATGTGGGGCACAGCCAGGAGCCTGTCAGCTATGATCTTGGCCTGGTTGCTATTGTACCCTCTCAGAGCCTTGCTTCCCTGCCTGCCTTGTCAAAAGGAACCCCTCAGTGGGGTTGGACAGAGAGAGCCCTCCACAGTTAAGACTCTTCTGGGGGAATCAGATTCAGTTCCCAGCACCCACATGGCTGCTCCCTGCCTCTGTAACTCTGGTTCCAGGAGCTCTGACCCCTTCTCCTGACCTCTAAAAGGACACTGCATATGTGTGGTGCATGTCCACACATGCAAACAAAACACCCATACACATTTTTAAAATTCAGAAATAAGCCTTTTGACTATTAAACATGTAGGCTTCCAGCAAATAGAGAATTGAAACAATTACTTTAAAAAAGGTGAGTGTTTTATTGAGTTTGTTGTTTGTTTGTTTTTGCGTCAGGGTTTCTCTGCATAGCCTCGGGTATCCTGGAACTTGCTCTGTAGCCCAGGCTGGGCTTGCATTCAGAGATCTTCCCGACTCTGCCTCCCCAGTGCAGGGATTAACCGTGTGCATGGCTGCCCCCTAGCTCTTACGGGTATTTATTATTGTAAATTATCAACAGCATCCGATGCCCAAGACGTCTGTGACTCCATTTCACCAATAGCAGGAAGGTCAGGGGTCAGGGGTAGAGCGTGGCCCTGAGGCCATCCACTTCCGGTTCTGTGATTCCATACAGGAAGAAGAATGGATCAGCATAAAGACAACAGTGAGGGCTGGCAGAGGAGTTTGGAGAAGCCAGTCAGGACTCTGAAATAGGGAAAGACCCTCTGGGGGTGGACTGTGGAATGGCATGGCTCAAACACAAATAAATGTATTTCTTTCGTCTGCTTATTCATGAGGGAAGGAAGGTTCTTGCCACTCATAGCGCATGGGTGTGGATGTCAAAGGACAACTTTGCAGAAGTTGTTACTCCCCTGTGGGTCCCAGGACTGGACTCAAGTCAGCAGGCTTCTCTACTGAAGGCTTTGTTCGCCGAGCCACCTCACTGGTCCATAAATGACTTTAAAAAAAAAAAAAAAAAGACAGGGTTTCACCATGCATCCCTGACTGTCCTGGACCTCCCTATGTAGACCAGGCTGGCCTGGGCCTCGGACCTGTCTCTCTGCCTCCTGAGTGCTAGCATTAAAGGTGTGCCACCACAGTGTGCCTTGCTTTTTCCTTTGTTTTGGCTTTTAGCATCTTAAGGAACCTGAGCTCTCGGGAACAATCTTCAGGAACTGCTGTTAACTGATCTGAGACTCAGACAGACCTCGATTTTATCTCAGGGTCACTGGGGGAAAGTGCACCGCCCACAGACGACTTCTGGGTCCTCCCACGTAAAAAGGAAACAAGAACTCACCTCGCTTGTCTGTGACATCTGTAAGCAAATCAGTCATTGAGACCGATCCAGTTTGGAACTGTGGCAATTAACAGAGTACGCCCATCAGGGACAGTGTCACACAAGTTTGTTCCAGCCCTCGCTCTGCCACTTCCTGGCATGTGACGTCATCCTGTCCCCTAAGTCTCTATCTTCCAGGAGACCTCTCAACAGAGGGCGGGGGAACTTCTCTTGGGGATCAGTATAAGAATTTTTTTTTCCTTTTTCTTTTTTTTCGGAGCTGGGAACCGAACCCAGGGCCTTGCGCTTCCTAGGCAAGCGCTCTACCACTGAGCTAAATCCCCAGCCCTCAGAATAAGAATTAAATAAAGGATGGAAAGGTGTCGCAGTGTTGAAGGGATTGCTGCCTTCCTGATTCCTACAACCCTAGTTCACACCAAACTCCAGCTCAGCTCCGGGGAATCCGCTGTTCCCTTCTGCCTTCCTTAGGCACCTGAACACACATTGTACACACACACACACACTCACATACACACTCATGCACATGCACACATGCACGTACACACACTCACATACACACTCATGCACATGCACACATACACACACGCATGCACACATGCACGTACACACACATACACACTTATGCACATACACACACGCACACACACTCATGCATATGCACATACACACACGCACACACACTCATGCATATGCACGCACACACACACATACACACACTCATGCACACGCACATACACACGCACATGCACGCGCATGCACACACACACATACACATAATTTTTTATTAAATATTTTAAGAAATTCAAGCAGAGCTGGGTGTGGTGACACATACCTGTGATCCCACTCAGGAGCTCAAGGTCAGCCTGGGCTACAGAACAAGATCCAAAGCCAGCCTGGGCTACCTGAAACTTGTTCTTTAAAAACAAAAACAAAAACTGAATATAACAGTAGCAAGCATACCTTGGGCCAATGGTGAGCACCCAATAAAGGGAAAGACTCATTAAAATGAGAGTGATTATTCCGAGAAACAAGCTTTACCTGAATGGCCTATTACGTGGCCCAACACACCAGCCTCTCTGCCAGTGTAGACGCTGCCACAGACTGTACCCCAGAGGCTTTAGATCCATAATCACAGCGGTAAAGAAAAGTCCATGTTCTGAAGGCAGACAGAGTTCCCTAAATGCCAATGGCTCCCAGTTTCGGCTCCAATGAAGTCCCCCGGCTGTGGCTACACTGTGAACCTCATTTGGCCATAAGTCACTTGGAATAAATAACATTTGGCTCCGCGCCCCGCGTAGAGAAGATGGGCGCCACAGTGAATCACGACGTTGGAGGACGACTGGAAACTGTCTGGGTTGTTTACGGTGATGCTCGCCAGCGTGTAGACCTCTTTCAAACAGTTTAAGGGTTGTTTGGGAGTGCAGCGGTGTGGCTCTCTAAGAATGGGTGCAGGAAATCACTTGTTTTCTCTCTTCCATGGCCAAGCCCCAAGAGCACCCACCTAGGAGCATCATCAAACGTGAGATCTGCAGCCTCGAGGCGGGAAGTTATGATTCCCATCAAAGGCGCCAGGGACGTTGTCCTTTCCAATCTCGGGATGATGCCCTGATATTTCTTTCCTTTTAATTTACATTTGGAAAAGCTGACGGCAGCTAGACAGTTTCACTCCTTCTCATTCTTCGATATATAGTTTTCCCTAAGGAATGCTCCTCCAGGAGATTCTCTTCAGCCCCAGTAACAGCAGCAATCACTGGCTGAGGAAAGGCTTGAGGGCAGAAAAGCCCAGACCACCAGCAGCCTCTTCCACCCCATAATCCCTGGTGCCGTCCAACAGACCCTGCCCAGACCACGCCCCTGTGAGTAAGGAGGTGACATCGCCCTCCGCTGGATTTATCCAGTTCAGGGCCAGTACCAGGCTCTTGAAGAAATGGTGGGTGTGTGACGGGAACGCTTAACATCGTGGTCAAATGTACCCCCCCCCGCCTCCTTTTCTTATTTATTTTATGTATGTGAGTACACTGTAGCTGTCTTCAGACACACCAGAAGAGGGCATCAGATCCCATTACAGATGGTTCTGAGCCACCATGTGGTTGCTGGGATTTGAACTCAGGACCTCCGGAAGAGCAGTCAGTGCTCTTAACCACTGAGCCGTCTCTCTAGCCCCCCCACACACACACCCCTTTCTGTGTGTATAAAAGGAGAGAAACTTTTCTTAGCTTCACATCTGAACTGACAAAGGATTTCTTTCCACCCTGTGTGGACTATAGAACTGAAGAGCCCATCTGCTACTTTCATTTTTAAATTTCTGGGAAGACTAATCCATTTTCTGAGGCCTAATGACTTATTTCTCAAGCATAAATGAATTCCGTGTGTATGTTTGAAAATGTATTCTACATCTCATTCCGCAGCATTTTCAAAGTACTTTATCACATGCTACAATGATAAAACCACAAGAGAAGTGAGAATCGTTAAAGGAACTTTGGTTTTATATTTTATTTTTGAGATAGGGTTTCTTCATGTATAGTCCTGGCTGTCCTGGAACTCAAATTCAACACTAACCCGCTTCTTATTTAAATTTTTGTTTTATGTTTACACTGTTCTGCCTGCACATATGTCTGTGAACCGAGTACATGCAGTGCCCACAGAGGCCAGCAGAAGGCATCAGAACTCATGGAACCGGAGTTACAGGTGTTTATGAACCACCTTGTAGGGGCTGGGAACTGAACCCCGGTCCTTTGGAAAGGCAGGCAGTGCTCTTAACCACTGGGCCATCTCTCCAGATCTAGACATCTGCATCTCATTTGGCACTTATGGTATGTATGCCGGGTGATGTGCACACGAAGGTGCTATGGTATTTCATGAGCGGAGAAACAGGAGAAGGAAACGTCTTTCCCAAAAATCATGAAGCCGATAAATGGCACAGCCATGCTGCTCACAGACAGACAAGAGGGACACGGAGCAGGCAAGTCGCACTCAGGTGCAGAGCGCTTGCCTCACGTGCACAGGGCCTTGTGTTTGACCCCCAGCTCTGGAAAAAAGACAGGAAAAATAATTTGTGCGAGCTTCCTTTGGGGATTATAGGAACTAAACAGGGACCAGTGGGGTGGCTTAGACGGTAAGACACTTGCTGTCGACCTGAACACATAGGAGAAATAGACTACAAGGTCATATGACCTTCACACATGCTGTGACTCGTGTACGTGTATGCTCACACACCCACACATATGGGGGGGGGGATAATAGTGAAAATACTTTCAAGGCATTGAATAAAGCAGGAGCCTACTAAGCAACCGTGAACCCACGTCTTCAGATCCCCACAACCCACATAAAAAGCTGGATAAGGCGTCACACAACTGTCATCCCTGCCTCTGGAAGGCAGACATAGGCGGATTCCTGGAACTCAGTGAGCTCCAAGTTCAATGAGAGACCCTGACTCAAAAAAACTAAATAAAGGGGCTGGGGATTTAGCTCAGTGTTAGAGCGCTTACCTAGGAAGCGCAAGGCCCTGGGTTCGGTCCCCAGCTCCGAAAAAAAGAACCAAAAAAAAAAAAAAAAAAACTAAATAAAATAAGGCAGAGGAAGATACCAGACATAGTACTCTGGCTTCCACATGTATGTGCACATGTACACAAACACACAACGTGCACACACGCACGCACTCACACACACTCAAAGAGTTAATAAAGCAGCAGTTGTACCGTCAGAGCCTCGGGTCAAAGATTGGCACCCAATGAAGGCTAGAGCCAAATATTTAAAACAAAAGAAACTATCCCTTTCTGTCTTCAATAATGAAAAAAAAAAAGTAAGTTTTACTTAGCACTGAGTTCCATTTTCTTTTTCTTTTTTCTTTCTTTTTTTTTTTTTTTGATAATTATTCAGTGTAAGCCCCGTCAAAGCATCGTACTGAGAAAAGACTCGTATTTTAAAGCTCGTGGAGAGTGGAGAGGAGTGGATAGCAGAGGCTGTCTCCTTGCCTTGTCATTTTTATTTAGATTGACGTACCTTTGATTAGAATTAGGGATAAGCATTCAGCAGTTAAGACTCCATAATCCCATCATTAGCGGTCCGGAGGGGTTCGCCGGGCGAAGCTTCATGCGGCTCTTTCTTTCCGGCTTCTTAACCGCTTGGGCAGCCCGAGGATGCAGAGTGTGAGCTAAGGAAAGATCTGCCACTGAGATCATCTAAGCTGACACACGAGTGAGGACGCAGGTGACGCTCAGTGACAGTGTTGGCCCCGTTCTTGGGAGGCCCCGTGTCTTCTCGCCTGCCTCTCTTGGTGTACCAGGAGTATTACACTGTCTCGGACAGTACCAGTCAACAGCCATTTTGCACAAAGAGATACAGAAGGTCCTAAGTCATTTTTCCAGGGTAGCTCAGGGAGAACTTAATGACAATTGGTCTAGAATAAGAAGCACTTAGGAAATTACCGATGCCTACCTCTGAGTGGGTCTTTGACACGTGCAACCATGAGGCCAAATCTCTTAATGAGTTCTGTGATGGTTAATATATGCTCGGGTCAGGGAGTGGCACTATTAGGAGGTGTGGCCCTGTTGAAGTGGGTGTGGCCTTTGTTGGGGTGGGTGTGGTCTTGTTGGAGTAGGTGTGGCCTTGGTAGAGTGGGTGTGGCCTTGTTGGAGTGGGTGTGGCCTTGTTGGAGTGGGTGTGGCGCTGTGAGCATGGGCTTTAATACTCTAGTCCTAGCTTCCTGGAAGCCAGTCTTCTCTTAGAGGCCTGCAGATGAAGATGTAGAACCCTCAGCTCTGCCTGTACCATCCCATGCTGCCATGTTCCTGCCTTGATGATAATGGACCGAACCTCTGAACCTGTAAGCCAGCCCCAGTTAAACATTGTTCTTTATAAAAGTTGCCTTGGGGGGTTGGGGATTTGGCTCAGTGGTAGAGCACTTGCCTAGCAAGCGCAAGGCCCTGGGTTCGGTCCCCAGCTCCGAAAAAAAAGAAAAGAAAAAAAAATGTTGCCTTGGCCATAGTCTCTGTTCACAGCAGTAAACCCTAACGAAGACAAGTTCATAACTGGCACACCATTTGGTGGTGCTGAAGTCAGGGAGGGGAGTCATAAGAGGGAACAGGTCTCAGGGGCATGTCCTTGAGGGCCATAACTTATCCACTTCCTGTCTCCCCCTTTTGCTCAGAATCTTCTCTGCCGTGATGGATTGAAACCCTCAGGACACCGAGCAGAACTCTTTCTTCTGTTAAGCTGTTTTGATCGGGAGTTTGGTCACAGCTAGAGAAAGCTAACAAGGGCCCCCATAAAACAGGAGAAAGGGGACGGATTAAGCAACACGCACTGCTTGCCCACCGCACAGTCTGTTGAGACCGGTGACAGGAGAGAGAGGCCCCGAGGAACATGTTTGCTCTGGTGCTGATTAGAAAAGTCTCCAGCCTCAAGCTGTGGGCCGCTGCCCGCCTGGCTCGTGTCCTGATATGTCCATCGCACATTTGACAGACCTCGGAGATTTATGTCAAGCCGAGCTTTAAAATAAGCTCAGAAGTTGGGATTTCTTTCCAGTATTGTGATTGCAGCTAGAACGTCATTCATATTCCTATGTCCCAAGGAATATAGGGTTTGTGTTCCTCAAGAGTGAGCTAAAAGTGCCCTTAACAACGCAGCTTGGGTCTTCCAGGTGCAGATCCTGCGGAAGCCAGGAAAAGCAAGCCCTGTGCCTTAGAGTAAAGCTTTGAAGTCAAGAAAATATATATTTGTATTGAATACTGAATATTAGATTAATCGATTTTATTCATGATCATATCGCCTTGGTTAAGTCACTTCAGGGACCTAGGCCTCTGGAAGGGAAGAGTGGGTTGACATCAGATCATGACACAGTTGGTAAAAATCCCACCACTATTGGTCTAGACAGCCGCACAACCCACTGTCACTGACATAGCTAATGTCTGTAACTGGCTCAACTTTTTCGATGTTTGGGAAAAGAAAAGAAGCAATTCTTCCTCCCAGCAGTCAGAAACTGGTGTGTGTGTGTGTGTATGGATGTGTGTGAGTATAAACATGTTTCTGCACATATGTGTATATGTGCATGTGTGGGTGTTTATGGGTGAGTGTGAGTGTGTGACGGTATGGGTGTGTAAGAACGTGTGTGTGAGTGTGTATATATGTATGTACATGTTAGTGCACATTTGTGCGTATGAGAGAGAAAGAGAGACTTCCCTTTCCTAAAGCAGTTCATCTCAGTCTGCTTTCAATGGTAGAAAAACTAAGCAGAAGAAAACCATTAGCAAAGCCCCCCCCCGGGGCTGACGATGTGGCTCACCGGGGAGAGAGCTTACCTAACATACACGAAGACCCCGGTTCCATTCCCAGCACCGCATCCAGTGGTGTGGTTCCACCTGCCCGGCATCGTAGAACTCTGGAAGTTCAAGGTTCTGATTGGTAGTGAGTTTGAGGCCAAGCTGAGCTCCAGGACACTATGTTGGGAGGAGGGGGTGTGTACAGCAGGGTACAGATCTGGTGGCACGTCTATGGAGGAGTTCAAATTCAAGGCCCGACTGGGGCACATGATAAAAAACGAGAGCGGTTTGAAAGCATTGTCTGCCTGCCTGCATGAGTGTGTGTCTGCGAATCAGGCTGCTGCATGCATTTAGGCGATTGTCTTACCTTCTGTAAGAGCTGAAGTTGGTCCACCAAAGTGTAAGGGTTTCTGCGCGCAGAGATGACTTCTCTTAGGGAAAACTAAACAGAGCGCTGTCTGTGAGACCAAGCAATGAGACGAGCTGATTCAGATTTTTCAAATCATAAATCAATTTGAAGAAATATTAACTGCGGCTTCTCTGAGGATGGCACCATTAAAAGTCCCTGTCTCCATTTTTACTCTATCATAGTCTTCTAGTTTTTAATGACATTTTTTTTAATTTTCAACAAGAATATTTCCCTTGTGTTTTTCCCCTCTGGCCAAATAGCTTTGAGGATCCCCAAGATAAGAGTCACGAGTCACACCCTCCTTCCCTGCTCCCCACAGGAGCAAACCACCCAAACCCATCAACTTCAGTCCGTTCCAGAAAGGACGTGTGTATGTGCTTGACCAAAGTGTGTACATGCTCGAAACCAGGTATTATGGGAGCCTGCATGGAGAGGCCAGAGTTGCTTGGATAGAATGCACAGTCTTCAGTGTGAGCACCAAATGTTCATCGAGCCCCCAAAGTCTCTATGCTGTGAGGAGCTGCACTGACTCCTGGGGAGTCTCTCCACTGTAATGGTACCTAACATTCCAGCCTCTGTCTGTTCCCTTCCAGCCGTGCAGTGTGCCTAAAGTACCACACCCGGCAGGAACAGAAGGCACAGGCAGAATGGAGCAAGGGCATGTCAAGAAACCACCGACCCAAGCAATTGGCCAGAGGATTTAAGAAGTCAGCGTGGCTGTCCTAGCTAGGGGTCACTATTGCCGGGGTGAAACACCATGACCAAAGCCCTTGAGGAGGAGAGGGTTTATTTGGCTTACACTTTCACAGCACTGTGGTCACTGAGGGAAGTCAGGACAGGAACTCATGCAGGGCAGGAACCTGGAGGCAGGAGCTGGTGCAGAGGCCATGGAGGGTGCTGCTTACTGCTTGCTCCCCATGGCTTGCTCAGCCTGCTCTCTTGTAGAACCCAGGGCCACCAGCGCAGGGATGGCCCCACCCACAATGGACTGGGTCCTTCCCCATCAATCACTAATTAAGAAAATGCCCACTAGGCTTGCCTACAGCCGGATGTTATGGAGGCATTTTCTAGATTGAGGCTCCCTCCTTTGAGATGACTCTAGCTTATGTCAAGTTGACATAAACCTAGCCAGTACAATGGACAGATTGAAGTATAGATAACTCTAACCATCTGTTGGTGGCTCCTTAATGCACGTGGATAATGGTATCCTTTTGTCTGGCTCTCCCTCACAAACTCTACTTAATGATCAAAGCCATTGACTTCTTAGATTATATAATTATTTTTAACCTACTCTCATTTTATTTTTCTCACAGTAGCACAAAATACTAGGGGGTAGAGAAAAGCTTTTGAAGCAAGAAAGTGAAGGCCTCAACCGAGGTCTCTGGGAGTCACCAGTATTTGATTTCTTTCTACCTTAACCCAGTTTATGTAATCCATTGCAAGCAAAGAAATAGGAACACTTAATGGCCTCTCTTAATTTTCTACTTAATTCTCTCTAGGATCTTATTTTAAAATCTCGGGGAGTGGGGAGGGACTAGAGAAAATGTGGAGTGGTGTTGTTTTAAAAGATACAACCCCACATGTTCGACTTACCAAGGGAAGACACAGGTGCCAGAGGCTGTGGTGGACGTCTGCTGGCTCAGAGAGGCAGAGAAGGCACCCAGCTCACCTTCTACTCCACCGACTTCCCAGAAGGAAAAGGCTCTCTCTTCTCCACACTGTCTCAAGTTCCCTTCAGCTCAGAGCCCCTCCTTTCTCTTTCCTGCGTTTTGCTGTGTTCACTCCCTGTCCCTGTTGCTTACTCTGCTCTTGACCTATGGTTGACTTTACTTAACTCCTGTTTATAGAAAGCTCTTGGGTTAAAGCTCTTGGGTGTGGGCTAGGGCTGCACAACAAGAAACGAGTTTTTTTCAATTCACAATCTAAGGGTTCACAATGTGATCAAATAGCTTGCCACAGAGTTGGTCTTCTCCTTTTCTAAATCAGTGGGGGAGGGGAACATCATCAACTGTCTCCATCTATCATCCCTCCAGTACGCTGACTTCCATAGACACCATGCCTCCAATCTCTCCATGTGGAGATACAAAGGACTTCGTTTTTGTTCTGTTGGTTTTGAGATAGGGTCTCATGTAGTCCAGACTGGCCTTGAACTCCTGACCTTCCTGCCTCTGTTTCTTAAATGCCTGATTACAGCCATTTGGCACCTGGCTTGGCTATTCTGAGGGACTTTGCCAGTGGGGTTAGCCTCATAGCCAGATTGAAAAGCAAGACCCTCATATATCTGGAATTTGACCCTCATATATCTGTACTCGGAAGTTCCTGGGGAAATGCCTCTAACTTACCCAGACGCTGATGTTAGCGATTTGCTTCGTTACTTAGTAACAAGGGCATTCGTTACTTTTCTGCTGAACAACCTGGTGGAAACAGCTGAAGGCATGCAAGAGTTATTTAGCTTACCAAGGGCTCCGGCCTGTGGGGAGATGGAGATAGGACATACTGAAGCATCTATGTCACATTGGGACCACCAAGGTAGAGGCTGTTCCAACCTCAGCAGAGGGCAGGGCAGAAACCAGGCCCAGGCAACGTTCAAGGGTCTGAGCCTGGTGTCCTGCCTGCTATTGCTAGGTCCTATCTCCTGCTGGGATCCATAGTCATTAAAGTAGTGCTCCCTAGCTGGGATGCAAGTGTCCAAACTGCGAGGGACACTTCAGATTCCAACCACAGCAACAGGCTGGAAGGACAGCCTGGTGGGCAGACTGCTTGCCATGCGGTGGGAGAACATTGGTTGGATCCCCAGAATCCATATCAGAAGTCAGGTGTGGTGGTGCACGTCTGTAACCCCAGCTCTGGAGAAGCAGAGACAGGCAGGTCCTTGAGCTTCTCTGCTCAACCAGCTTCCCCTACTCGATGGGATTCGGCCTAAGGAGGGACCTGCCTCAAAAGAAGAAGGTCAGTACACCTGACGGACAACAGTTGTGGTTGATTCCCAACCTCCACATCCACAGCTCATGCGTGCATACAACACATAAATAAATAAACAAATAAATAGTAAAAATAAGTAATTTGGGATAGCACTTGCTGCAAGCTGTGTGTGGTGGCGCACACCTTTAGTCCCAGCTTCCGGAAGCAGGTGAGTTCAAAACCAGCCTGGTCTACGAAGAGAGTTCCATGACAGCCAGGGCTACAGAGAAACCCCGTGTCAGAAAACAAAAGCAAACAAGCAAATCCACAGAGCGCCTGTTGTTCTTGCTGAGGACCCAGGTTCAGTTCCCAGCACCCACATCTGGGGGTTCCCAACCATCTGGGACTTCAGTTCTAGGGAATCTGGCACCCCATCTGGACTCTGAACACACCTACACTTGTGTACACATACCCCTGACATGGACACACGGACACACAAACTAAACTAAATAAATAAATCTCTTTTTTCAAGGAATTTTTTTAAAGTTACTTTTTTAGGGCCCTTAGGTCCCGAAGGTCAAAGAGCCAACCTGTGAAAAGATTCATAGGAGTTAGAGATATTAGGACTCAAGTCTTAGGCTCCAAGAACTTCCTTCATATTTTACATAAGGTGTTTCCATTATTTAACAAAGAAGGAAAGCGCTGTCTAGGAGCTGGGGAGAGGATGGCTCAGTGGTTAGGAGCACAGGCTGCTCTTGCAGAGGACCTGGACTCCGTTGCCAGCACCCACAAAAGGCAGCTCGCAACCATCTGTAACTCCAGTTCCAGCCAGTTCCCTCTCTGCCCTCCTTGGGCACTGAAGTTACAGAGTACACACACCCACAGTAGGCCAAGCCTATATCCATAAATCAAGGACAGCTGGATGTAGCAAGTTCCAGACCAGGCTCAGCCACAGATCCTGCCTCTGATTAGCTATTAATTAGGGCTGGAGAGATGACTTGGCGTTAAGAGCACTGGCTGCTCTTCCACAGGTACAGTCCCAGCACCCACAAGGTGTCTCACACCATCTGCTGTTACCTGTTCTGAGGGATCTGACACCCTGCTCTGACCTCTTTGGGCACCAGGCACACACATGATGAATGGACACACATGCAGGCAAGCATTCATACACATACGACAAAATAAAAAAAATCTTTAACTATAAATAAAATGAGGCACTGCACCACTTTGACCCCAGCACAACAAAAACGCTCCCTCCTTTCCACTCGAGAACGAGACTTAGGTGGTTAAGCCTCTGAGGACACTCTAACACACTGAAAGGCTCTCTCACAAAACA
Organism: Rattus norvegicus; assembly: GCF_021556685.1. NCBI lineage: Eukaryota > Metazoa > Chordata > Mammalia > Rodentia > Muridae > Rattus > Rattus norvegicus. The sequence goes on from NC_141536.1 coordinate 158,629,535, forward strand.
ACCCCCGGGGTACTCTATGCGGTTGCATAAAACCGGAAACAAACGTCACATCCGAGAGGATAGGGCTGGCTCGGGAAACCGCAGCCACACTGTGCAGCACCAGACACAAATTGCGGCGGTGTCACCAACAACTTTTCCCAGGGGAAAAGTGAGCAAGTGGCAGGCTATGTAGACGTCGCAAAAGCACACGGAGGAAAAGAAGAATGGAGAAGGTGACAACGGACGGGTGCTCCTCAGCCTGGGAGAACAGAAGTCACGGTTTTCCAGCAACTCTCACCGTGAAAAAATAGATTACATATTTCAATCATATTGAAATAGACATAATATAGAATTTACCATCTCGACCATTTTTAAGCATATACCTCGGCACTGTTCCATCTTCTCACGGTATTGTACAACCAAAAATGTCATCTCCAGAGTTTGTCCTCTTTCAAAACCGAAAGTCTGTGGCCATTAAATGTATCAGGAAGGGGCTGGAGAGACGGCTCAGTGGTTAGAGCACTGACTGCCCTTCCAGAGGTCCCGACTTCAATTCCCAGCAACCACATGGCGGCTCACAACCATCTGTAATGGGATCCGATGCCCTCTTCCGGTGTGTCGGAAGACAGCTACAGTGTACTCATATATAAGGGGGGAAACAATGTATCAGGTGGACAAAGTGTCTGCCTTTTGGTGGCTGCCTCCTTTTACCCAGCATAAGTTCCTCATTGTGCATTCATGTAGCTGAACCGTGGGATCGTCCTTCCTTGTAAAGGCTGAGTAGAATCTCCATGCATGTGTCTCTGTGTCCTACTTACCCATTCACCCACTAATGCCTTGCTTCTGCCTTTCAGACATTGTGGATAGATTAATACTTTCTGGGAGCCTGAGTATTTCTCTTCTGTATAGAAGTGGTTTTTTTGACAGGGGCCAGCCAGAGGGACCAGTAAGCACCACACCTGGTGACCTGAGTTTGAACTCTGGGACTTACATGGCTGTCCTCTGACCTCCACTGTAGGTGGTACCACCCCTGGGGGTAGGGAGGTGGTCCTGAGTTATATAAAGAAGCAGGCTGAGCAAGCCTCCAGGAAGAAGCCATTACTGATACTAAGGGCATTCCTCCACAGGAAGCATTCCTCCGCTTCTGCTTCAGTTCCTGCCTCCAGGTTCCTGCCTCCAGGTTCCTGCCTCCAGGTTCCTGCCTCCAGGTTCCTGCCTCCAGGTTCCTGCCTCCAGGTTCCTGCCTCCAGGTTCCTGCCTCCAGGTTCCTGCCTCCAGGTTCCTGCCTCGAGTTCCTGCCCTGACTTTGCTCAGGGATGGAATGTAATGGAAATGTAAGCCAAACAGACAAGCCCTTTCCTCTCTAAGTTGCTTTTGGTCGGTGTTTCATCACAGCCATACAAAGCGAAGCTGGGCAGACAGACAGCCAGGAAGATAGAGCCCATGCCATTCCTCTAGAAATAACACTGTTTTCTCTGTTCTGCCTCCCTGCAGGACAATGCCTTAGCCTGGATCTTTCTGCCTGGATTGGATCTCCCTCTCTCAGAGCTGCTGCTTCTTCGCATCCTTGCTTCTGACTTTGGACTCACTGACGACCTCCTCTTGACACCTGGCTCTAAAAAGACTGCCAAAAAAAGAAAAAAGAAAAAAAGGGGGGAAGGGGGGGAAGGGAATAAAAAGAAAAGGAGAAAATCGCACCAACCATTTCTCTTCATCCTCACTAACAATTTGGTAATGAAGTATTGATTTCCACTTCTCTCCTTATGGACGATATTAGATTTTCATTGATAAACTGCAAGGGCACTGTCGCATCTCCAAGGGCCTCTTTTCACTGTCGGGAAGAAACAAAGTGCCACTGAGGAAAACTAATGACTGGGAGCTACATCCTTCTCTTCTCCGTTTGTAAAAGGAAGGGGAGGGGGCCAATCACTCTTCGTAGTTTAATGTCCGAGCTGGGCTGCTCTTGGGAGCGAGCTTCTCATGGTAACGTCCATTTCCTATTTATAACCCCCCTGGGAAGGTTTGTCTAAAGGAAATGTTTCTGTTCAGTGTAACAATTAAGGTTGCACCTGGATTGCCTAGTCCTGCCCCTGCACCAGGGAGCCATTCATCAACGGCAGAGTGGAGGAGTTATTAAGTTAAACCAGAGTTTGAGCCAAGAAAACCTCCTGACCATGTTCATCTTCTGGGAAAGTTGTTGGGATCGCCAGGCTTAACCATGTGGCTGCCAAAGACTTTGTCCTGTGCAGTGCTAGAACGTGCTTGCTCCGTAAGGCTATCCTGAGTGGTGTGTAAGCTTAGTTCCCAGCATGCACCACTGTCAGATGAGTCTGGCCACTGGGAGAGGTGCAGAGTAGAACCTGAGAGAAAGCAAGATCGTCCTCACCAAGGGTGCACTGGGAAGTAGCCACTTCTGTCTCCTGCAGGACCTGTTGCCTCTCCAATGCAACTTCTCCTCCGAACCATGCAGAATACATGAAAACAGGGTGTCCGTTTTAAACGCATTCCTGCAACTTTTTTCATTAAAACTTTAAGGGCCCAATTTTAATTTGTGGAATATTCCCGTTAATAATGAGATCTAATTAAGACATCCATTAAAAGCCCGTTAAAGTTAATTTAACGTAAAAATTCCAATAGAACTGTATTAGATTTTCTCCATTAAATTAACGTTATGGATTTTTAACGGATGTCTTAATTACACGTTATTATTAACGGGAATACTGTATTACACAGATGAAAATCAGGTCCTAAGTCAACTTGGAAAAGCTAAGAGCATGTTTTAATATTAAAGTCTCGCAGACCTAGTACACAGTTTGGAAGTGCAGGGAAGATGGGTTTGTTCTAGCCAAGCATTTTCTGTACAACGGGGAGTAACCTATAACAGATAAATCCATCATTTCATGCAAACAATGAGCCTCTTTGCTCTCCTAGGACAACAAAGTCTGGATTGTATTTTAAATCGTCACTCAGCTATGGGTGAAATACTTAAACTATCTCAGCACAACACTCTGAAACAAACGACTATTTTTGCATTATTGATTTAATTACCAAGGTTATCAAAAAAAAAAAAAAGCTGGCAAAATGAAGCCCAATATATCCCTTTCACCATTTATTATAGAGGCTGTCTGTTGGAAATGTCTTGGAAATTTTGACATGATCCCTAAATTCAACACTGGGATTTAAAATAAAATTTGAAGTAAAAAAGAAAAAAGAAAAAGAAAAAAAACTTATTTACCTCCTAAGGAAAGTGTTGCCCTTATGCCACATATAATAGCACATTGCTTTTTTTTATGGTATGCATAACCTAGATGGGGAAAAATATGGTGCTTCAGGGAAGGAGGGGAAAAGTAAATGAAGTTCCAGGAATGTCATTCTGAAGTAATGAGGCATGGACGGAAAATATACCCCTCACATCATCGGATTGAGATGGCAGTCGAAATAGCTTCATTGAAGTGTCAGCGCCCATCCATCCATCAATCATCCACAAGGAAAAATAACAACAGTACAACGGGGCGGCTTTTATGGGATTTACTCACGGGCACAGGGAACAGCGGCTCAGACGTAGTTCTGACATGAAAAGCAAGGTGCTGATATTATTTTTTATGATGGGAGGATCGTAAAGTGAATTGAGAACAGAGAGGTCTGTCTTTGCTTAACCTGTTCAACCAGAAATGAACGGAACTCAGCTGGAAAGGAACAGGCTTCAGATGGGTTAAGATTGAAGGGTGGACTGGACGGAGCACTGTCCTTCAACGGCAAGACTCTATTAAAAGGGGTTGGGGGTGGGATAATACATTAGCATGGGGGTTCTTGGAGCTGCTAAAAATCGCCTGTTCCAACCCGGGGTTATCAGGGAAACTACATAATTCAGACCCTCTGAAACCAACCGAATGCAAACTCAGACCTCCCGATCTGCCTGGGAGTGCAACACGCTTCTGGACCCCTGGGTAATCATTTCCCTCCTAAGACAAAAATAAGAATAAATGCGCTGCTTTGCGTATAATCTATATGGTTTTCCGTTAGTGCAATTTCTCTGGTGGGGTGAGGTGGGAGGCGAGAGACAAAAATATTGATAAATTTGGTTAGACTCCTGAATTGTCACTTGGCAACTGTGAATGTCACTGCTGAGAGACAGCTGTTAATGTTCTCTGCAGAAAACAAGATCCGAGCCGGCACCTCGGCGTGCGCACACGGCTCTCGGTGTATTTCTAGACACCGGGCCTGTCTTCATTTGGCAAGCCTAGGAAGCTTCTAGAAACTTCTTCCTGGAGAGAGAAAATGAAATGACTTGAACTCCAGGAGAGCATTTTTATCTGCTTTTGTACCACTTCCTTCTTTAGGTAAGCTGGGACCACAGACACCAGGGAGAATGATATGCAAATATCATGCAAATTACCTTTGAGTACCTCCGCTCTTCAGCCACCCTTTGGGAACAGAGACAATGAGAGGTGTCCCTTCCTTTTCTGTGCCTCCTTCCAGCTAAGGCCATCAACCAGCTGAAATGTAAAGAGGCCATTAAAAAAAAAACTATATGCAAATACTTGATTTTTATGTATTTCAGCAAGTCACAGGATATACATCCTAGGCCCTGACAACAAAAGGCACAACAGGAAAGGCATTTTATTCAGGAACTTCACTCGCCTGATCATGTTAGGCATTTGCCATGTGTACTGTCCCCTTGGCATATTAACCCTCCTGTTTCAAAGTTGCTACTGCCCAGTCACCATGGCTCGAAATCCCTAGTATTTTCACAATAAGGAACGTTTTCCCTGTGAAAAGCATACAGGGAAGAAATAATTTCCAAACAGGTCTCGGCCTAAGTGCAGAATGAACATGTCTTTGGATAGCCCAGGCAGACCATAAGGAATTCAGTTCAGACCACGAATAGATTTTCCTAAAAACTCGCCCCCAAAATATGCCTGCTCAGCTGTTTGACTCTTACATAACTCATGTCCAGAGCGAAAGTCTCCGAATTCCGTGGAAATTCAGAACACATGATGGCAGCGTCACGCTGGAGGAGTCTTTGTGAAACCAGATGAGGAATAAGGAGGTCAGCCCATGCCTGTGGGCGTGTGTGTGAGGCAGTGTTCACACCTGCATACACATGTGTGTGTGAGGCGGTGTTCACACCTGCATACACATGCTCGAGTTTCACAGACAGGCTCTAGAGTCTAAACAACGTGGCAGAAAGAAACTCCTAAACCTTTCAGTTAACCTGAAGACTCGGGTGGAGCAAGATCCCCACATTCTGTTCCTTCACCACCTGCCACTTGCCCAGTTGTCTGACTAGCCTCCGACATTTTCTTTCTTATTGGGTTTCAATTTTTGAGTTAAGTATTAATGAGTTAAGAGGCAGAGGAGAAGGAGGTGGACGAGGAGGAAATTATGAAGGAGGAGGGGAGAGGGAAGAAGAAGAGGAGGAGGAGGAGGAAGAGGAAGAAGAGGAAGAGGAGGAAGAGGAGGAGGAAGAGGAGGAGGAGGAAGAAGAGGAGGAGGAAGAAGAGGAGGAGGAGGAGGAAGAGGAGGAGGAGTCTCTCTTAGGGGTAAAGAGATGGCTCAGTGGTTAAGAGCACTGTCCACTCTTGCAGTGGACCCCAGTTCAGCTCCCAGCACCCTCATGGCCACTCATGACCATCTGTAAATTCAGTTCTGGCCTCCGAGGCCACCAGGCACACATGATGCACATATGTACATGCAGGTACTCACACGTACACATTCCCTATTCTTCCCTGAATAAAGAACGCTAATTCGGATGCCAATATAAAATAACGATAATGAGGAAATGTGTTCAAGGCTGTAAGCTGCAGGCACTTAAGGATTCTAAGGAAAATCCACTGTGGTCTGTTCTGAACATGCAAGAGGTAACAAAAAGAAAATAAACTCAAACCTCAACTTTTGGGTTATTTTGTTCCCTCTGCAAGATGTGAAAATGCTAATTTCATTTTCTTCCTTCCTCTGGGTGTCACTTTCTCAAAATATCTATAAAATACTTTTAGACAAAGATTGAGCAGGAGGAAAAGATGTGGACCTCCATTCCCCTAGATGGAGAGCGGTATTTCCATCGCAGGAAAACCTGCAAATCATCTTTAGGATTTCCAGGGCAGAATTTTACCTCTCCAACCAAAGTAAAAGCCACTTACGTTCTTTGGTTTCCTGTGGCAGACCCGAAGTGTACACAGATAAGCAAATTCCAGACCAGTTAAAAATCTCCTTCCAGTAGTTATGAACAATGGGCTAACAGACCCAGAAGTGTCTCCAAAAATTATTCATGCGCAAGGCAGCCCAAAGCATGTGAGGGGTGGGGGGTGGAAATGTTTTATGGATTAGAAATAGCCTGTTTTAAAATGCTAGCACCAAGTGGAATGATATTTCTGCAGTGAGACTGTCCGTTTCCTTTGGAAAAAATACATTCATGGTAAAATAGCTCTTCCAAGAAGTGACACCCCAACTTGACACCCTTCAGCATACAAATGGGGGACAACAGCCATACAATTGCCGTTAGGGCTTCTACAGGAAGGTGTGTTTGAAGACGACAGATCAAATACAGCCCCATGAACTCTGTTTGTTTGCTTAAAACAGCTTTTTGAAATAAAAGTAATAACTTTGGTTGGAGCCCCCAGGAGACTTTGAAAATAAAAAAAAAAAAAGAAAGAAAGAAAAAAGAAAAAAAATACATTGCTTTAAAAAGAATTTTAAATCCAAGCACTCCCTTCAACCCTTTCAGGAAATACATTTCAGTATGCTCTCTGAATTATTTTACACCTGAAACCTACATCTGACTGTCTGTCCCCAGGCGAAGAAGCCTAATATTTATAGAATGAACAGTTATCCGATTATGTCTGACTGTGGAGTTGTGTCCGGTCATATTTTCACTTTCTAAATGACTTCTGGAACATTCCAGAGTTATAAATGTGTGTGCAGATATTAAAGACAGAAAGTTCTACAGTCTGCAGTGAAACAATTAAAAACAGCGTCCATTCTGCCTGGGGAGAAAGCCTGCAGAAACCGGAGCCTCGAGATGCACTCTTCCTCACACAAGCAGATGCGACCCAAGCTAAAAACACAAATGTGGGGACTAGGGCTCCTTTGGCTCAGGGTTCTTCGTGTTTTAAAATCCTGATTCGCAGCATACTTTCAGGTCTCTGTTGCAAACCTTCTCATCCCTTTGGATTTCCTTCCTGAGAGTTGGATTCCTTGGGGTGAACCATGAACTTTCGAAGCCCTGGAATATCCAAGTTGACCGGTGGAGGCTGTCTCTGGTTCTGCAGCACTCATGTGACAAGGACAAGCTAGGAAATGTCCCCTACATTCGTTCCGAATTTTGAGTTGATTTTAATTGGAGAAGGAGAAGGAGGAGGAGGAGGAGGTGGAGGAGGAGGAGGAGGAGGAGGAGGAGGAGGAGGAGGAGGAGGAGGAGGAAGAAGAAGAAGAAGAAGAAGAAGAAGAAGAAGAAGAAGAAGAAGAAGAAGAAGAAGAAGAAGAAGAAGAAGAAGAAGAAGAAGAAGAAGAAGAAGAAGAAGAAACTGAGTTTGCAGGGTTGGGGGTGAAGGTTAGGTGTTCTGTCTGATCTTTAGGAACTACATTCCTTCTGGAAGGAAGGGTCTGTTCCCAGGAAAGAGAGACAAACATTTTCTACTCAGAAAGTGGATCAGTCGTTTGTAAAGAAAATGACTGCGGCCATACCTGTAGAATGTTCTGTGCACGGCTACGACTCTCTCCTGCATGCTGTGTATGATGCCCGCTGATACCCTAGGAAGGGGGGGGGGGGGGACAGGCTGTTTGGCTTGGCGTGCAGCATCCCGGGAGGCTGGGAATATTTGTAAATACCGACTATATTGCCACGTACGGACACAGGTTTTCTTTTCTTTTCTTTTCTTTTTTCAGAGCTGGGGACCGAACCCAGGGCCTTGTGCTTGCTAGGCAAGCGCTCTACCACTGAGCTAAATCCCCAGCCCCAGACACAGATTTTCTTATATTTACTTGGTTCTGTTTGCAAGCAGACTAGCCCCCAATTCGGGATTATTTTGCATTGGAAAACAAAAACAAAAACAATACACTTGTCATTTTCCCCTGACCATTCTCCTTCGATAAGACTGGGGCTCGGGTCCCTAAGAAATTCTAAGAACCATGTGTGTCCGCCTGCATGAGCCCCCATCCGGTCGCCGGATCCAAGGAAGGACCGATGATGGCCTGTCTCGGTTTTCCTCTGAAGGCATGCTTTACCCCATGGGAAAACTACACACTCATCCATGTAGAATTAGCCTCTTTGTATGTTATCTAATGGTGCCTGGGGGGGGGGGGGGATTTCTTAACGTATTCTTTACAGGAAGAATTCATAATTGTCAAAATTTGAAACATTAGCTTAATTTTGTTTTTATGACCTCGCGCTTCCACCCCTTATTTATTCTGTTACTGTTGTAATGGGGCCCCAGGCCATTCCTGACATCAGCGTGTTCCTCCTCGGCGTTAAGGATGTTTTTAAAATTACACAGATTATTGAGCCAACAGGCTGTTTTAATCAAAACCATGTTTCACTCGTTTAGGAGGCTTATAAATTGTCCTTGCAATGAAGAAGACAGAAGAAAAAAAAAGAAAAAAGAAAGAAAAGAATAAGAAAGAACAAACATAACAAAACCAAAAGTTTTCCACTAGGGAGACTATACCACCCTGTGGCCAAACAGATTCATCACAGACAGGCGAGCATTGCCCACTTCCCTGGCAATCTGGAAACTACTTCTCTTGGCTTCTCATCATTTTGAAATTCATCCTCAAGGCCAACACTGTTTGCAAATTTCCAAAGGCTTTTGCCACCCCATCTCCACTCAAAGGCCAACGGTCCAACTGGGACCAACTGGGAAACGATCTTCCAGGTGGGAGGGATAAAGACCTCTTTCTTTGGTCACTGGGTGTCACCAGCCTATCATAACCCCTCCTCACTACAATCTGGCATTGAAGTTCCTTAGGAGTCAGGTCCACAGCCTGACCTGATTGGCCCCTTGATGAATAGAAATGACTTACGTGTGGACCCGCTTCAAGCCTGCGCCTGCCTGTGCTGCCCTTGCCTGGAAGTTATCCACAGAAAGAAACAGTTTTTAATATTACCACTAAAATAAATTCTGATGGTCAATACGAAGAAAGCCCTTGAATTATATCACAAAAGCCATTATTTCTTTACATCTAAAGAGTGGGCTTTATTTCTAAAGGGAAATCATCCTACTTTGAGAATGTAATTAAACCCTTAAATAACCAATAGTACTCTCGGCCCCTATGAAAACGTAACATGGTACTCGTCAAGGTTGTATGAAGCCCTTACCTCCACCAAAAAATCATCTATACGTGTATTACTTACACTTTTAACATATCAATCTTTTGTAGCAAGAAAAAAATCTTTTTTCATCATTCAGCTGTTATTAAAAATAGACTATTCCTATCTGAAACCGCATGGCAATCTGCATAAGAAGTCTTAGCTTCAGCTATAAGGACCTGGGTGTGTTCGCTGTCGGGGTGCCAGAGGCGGCCCTCCATCACAATGCTATAGACACAGAACCACGGTCCGGAACCTAGCGGTCCTGGTAGCAGCGGCGGCTCGCAGAGACACCGCCCAGCTATTAGCTCAGCAGCTCATCCTCTTTCAGACTCCTACTTTGGCCAATTGAGAAGGGGCGGGGGATGAAAGGAGCAAAGAGACAGAGAAGAGAAAAACACACAGACGCACTTAAACCATGAAAAGAATTATTTATATGATAAAAATATATTTAGATTTTCAAAGCACAAGACTGAATCGAAGTGCTCTTTTTATGCTTCCTGGAGATGGTTCTGTTAAATGTCTTTCTACATCAGGCTTTAATAAATCTGTAACGACATTTGATGGATTGATTTCTGCCTGCGTGTGGTTTTTAAAGATGGCAAGAGAGGGGAGAGGCAAGGGAGAGGGTAAGGGGGTGGGGTAAAGCACCCTCCCTCAAGGAGGCCAGGGAGGCAGAGTATAGGTAGGCCTCTCCTTGTAGACCGGTGGACACACTCCAGCGTCTGCTCTCGTTCGCCCACGCCCACGCCCACGCCCACGCCCACGCCCACGCCCCTGGCCTGTTATCCGGGCCAGCTCTGCAGACTCTCCCGCCACACCGGCTTGATAAGGACATTTCAACCGAGATGTTGCAGATGGCCCAGTTCTCCCTACCTTAGAGAGAGAGCGCTGCGGGCGGGCACTCAGTTTCCCCTCTGTGATCCCCTGCGTTTCCTTTAATGTCCTGGGAGCGTGGAACTCTGTGTCACACAAGCTGCCCAAGCAGACACCAGTGCCGAAGCAGAAGGGATGTGTGGTCTGCACAGCTGGCCCACAGCTCTCTAATAGCTCGACTGCATCGGACCTGCGTTTGTTAATGACGGCGGCTGTGGGGCCAGCCACCTGTGAGTCCTAACTCTATTGCTGGGCTCTGTGTATGGCTGTCACACAGGAGAGGCCGGCTAAATACAGGAGCAGCAGAGGCGCGGTGTTGGGATGAACAATCTGGCACAAGTCAAAGAGTTTTGGAGTTTCATGGGGACCTACTTTGTGCTGTGTCCGAGGGTAACTTTGATGAATGAGGATGGCAGTGGTTTGGGAGAAGACTTGGCCTTTGAAATAAACTGCACTAAAATCTAGGCTCGGTCATACTCATGCCTTCTGTGACACTGGGGAAGGCTGGAGAAGGAAGGAGATGCTATGCCAGAAGGAATATGAGGGCAATAGACACACGGAGGTGGCCCAACCAGGCTGAAGACACGGGATTCCAAGAGGAAATGATGTTGAAGGCAAAATCTGGGCCATCTGCTAGATTGCCTCAAAAGAGTACTAAAGAGGCTGGGCTCAATGAGTAAGAGCACTGGCTGCTCTTCCCTAAGATCCGGGTTCAGTTCCCAGCACGTGACACATAGGCTTACATGCAGGAAAAACACCTATACACATAAAATAAAAATAATATATTTTTTAAAAATAGTTTATTTTTATCTTACATGTATTGGTGGCCTGCCTACATGTATATCTGTATGAGGGTGTCAGATCCCCTGGAAGTGGAGTTGCAGACAGTTGTGAGCTGTCCTTTGGGTGTTGGGTATTGAACCTGGGTCCTTTGGAAGAGCAGCCAGTGCTCTTACTCATTGAGCCCAGCCTCTTTAGTACTCTTTTGAGGCAATCTAGCAGATGGCTCAGATTAACCGATTAGAGTATATTTTTAAAGGGCACTAAAAGAAACAAAAGCGGGTCATCAAGGTGGTTTAGCAGGTAAAAACCTTGCCATCAATTCTAAAGATCTAAGTTTGATCTCCAGGAGCCAATGGCAGAAGAAAAGAAACAACTCCTGCAAGTTGCCCTCTGACCTCCACATATGCACCCGGAAGTTAAAGACAGTTCCTCGAAGACTACTTGTCTGTACAATGTAGACAGTCCCTCACTGATACCCTCTTTGAAGACAACTATAGGTCGGATCGAGAGTTAAAGCTAATAATCACTCTAGCAATGTTAGCCAACGATGACCTTGAACTCCTGATCCTCTAGCCTGGCCTCCTGAGTGATGGATAACGGGTGTGCAGTACCACTTGGGATTGATGGTCTTGATTGTGGATGATCCTCTATCGGCAGGTATCGAAGACTGGATCCTCAGCCAGTTGAGGCTGGCAGATGAAACTGTTGAGAGGCAGGACCTATGGGAAGTCTTTGAGTCACTGCCCTCAGAGCAGATGGTAGGACCCCAGTCTCACCTCTCACGTTTGCTTCCTGGTAATGAAGTAAGCTGCTTGACTCCACCATACATTACAGCCACTATTTACTACAGCCCCAAAGAACATAGCCAATGCATCATGGACATTTTCCCCAAAACTGTGAATCGAGATGGACCTTTTCTCTTTATAAGTTTCTTGTGTTGGATATTTCAGCATAGTTATGGACAGCTGACTCTCACATGAGAAGAACAGGAAAGATCAGAAGTATTTTAAGAACAATTACCACCAGGTCTGTGGGGTCATGCCTATAACCGAGCCCAGCACTCAGGAGGTTACGGTTAAGACTCGAACGTTCAAGGCAAGCCTAGTCAAAACAGAGTGAGTCCCAGCCACCGTGGGCTACAGAATGAGATGCTGTCATCTAAAAACCCTGAGGAGGAACTCTCAGAACAGAAGGCTGCTGCAGCCAGAGAAGACACAGAGTGCAGAGCGACAGGGGCGAGGTCAGAATAGAGGGAAGCAGCCAAGGACCATGGGTTCCACCCAGGATCCCAGCCCCCTTAGAATAAAACCCAAATTCCTGGAGGCTGCAGTGCAGCTCAGTGGTAAAATGCTTGCCTCTCACACACAAAGCCCATCCTGGGTTTGATCTCCAGAGCCATAAAAAGGGGGAGGGAGGCGATAGAAGAGGTCAGTTCAGAGCTATAGAGACCGATCTATTAGCTCAAGCCTGCAACCCCAGCTACCCAGGAACCTGAGGTGGGAAGAAGAGGGCTGGGGGTGAGAGCCAGTGTCAGCGCTCTTGCCCAGCATGTGCAAGGAAGTGGACTCTACAGCCAGTACTGAGAACGGTACACGACATTAGACTCGTCTCTGTGGTTGTGCAGATGTACCCACCTGTCAACATTTTAAACTAGTCAAAAATACATAAATACATAAAGTAAACGCCAAAACATATAATGAGGAAATATCCCAAGGGTGTGAAAATATTCTATAAAGCTATTATAATTGTGAAATGCAGGAGCTGGAGGACTACAGGGATGACTCGGAGACTAAGAGCACTTGCTGCTCTTGAAGAGGACCCTGACTTGGTTCCTGACACCCACAGAGCATCTCACAACGCCAGTTGTATGTCTGTTACTCCAGTTCTAGGGGATCCAACACCTTCTTCTGGCTTCCAAAGACCTTGTACCCCGCCTTATCACGGGGCACACATACACACAAATAGAAATAAAATAAGTCTGAAAATTCAAGAACTGGTATAAGAGCAACCAGACAACTCCATGAGAAAGTATGTATGCCACTTACTGAGAATATTTAAAAATGAATGCTCATTAAGACACTGCCTGTATGGTTGGTAAACTTATCAGGACCTGAAGTTCAATGTCTATGTCTTCCTAGATATATATTTTGATTCATTAATTTAATCTAAAAACAGAATTACAAAATCACTAGAGAATAATATAAGCAGGAAGCAGGGTTTCATTGGGGAAGTTATTCCAGCCTTAAAAGCTTTGATTCCCTGCCTTAGATTCTTTCTCCATTACATACAAAAGACTTAATGAAAACAACGGGGAAAGTGCCTCAAAAACTCATCAGAAAACACTAAATACAAAGAAAAGTTAGAAATTATGTGAAGGGGTTGGGGATTTAGCTCAGTGGTAGAGCGCTTGCCTAGGAAGCGCAAGGCCCTGGGTTCGGTCCCCAGCTCCGAAAAAAAGAACCAAAAAAAAAAAAAAAAGAAAGAAAGAAATTATGTGAAACCATATTAGCCTAAGATTCACCGATCTAACTAGTGGTGTGGTGTTAGATTATATCCAGGGAATATAAATGCATTCACACCTTTGTTGTTTTAAGACAGAGTCTCCTGGGGGTTGGGGATTTAGCTCAGTGGTACAGCGCTTGCCTAGGAAGTGCAAGGCCCTGGGTTCAGTCCTCAGCTCCGAAAAAAAAAAGAACCAAAAAAAAAAAAAAAAAAAAATCTCCTGTAGTCCAGGCTGGCCAGGAGCTAGTTGAGGCTAACCTTGAACTCCTGATCTATAGTCCTGGACTTACATACCTTTGTGCCACCACTTTACTCTATGGGGTGCTGGGAATGGAACTGAGGGACTCCTGAATGCTAGGCAAGTAATGTGGCCACTGAGCCACCTACCCAGCCCATAAGTACCTGCCTACAAATAGACTATTTTGGGTAAAACCCCATGAGCCAATGGTGCACAAATAAACTCAAATGGTCAATTAACACAAAAAGAAATATCAAGTGACAGTAATGACCAGACATGGGGGAAAATAAGAAGAAATCCACTTTACTTTTGAAACAAAGATAAAATCAGACGTTGCCATTATTGGAGAAGGTTCAGAGGGGATTGCCAGGCTCCACCCACATTGTTGCTGGCAGCAAAACTGGACAGGACCCTTCCAGAAACATAGTAAAAAGCACTTATCAATTTCCCTAAAAAAATATATATAATAATTAACACCAGTACTCAGGAAGCAAAGGTAGACGGATCTCTGTGAGTTTGAGGCCAACCTGGTTTTCACAGTGAGTTCCAGGACAGCCAGAGTTGTGTAATCAGATCTGTCTCAAAAACAGAGGATGAAGAAGAGGAGGAAGGAGATGAGGAAGGGGAGGGGGAAGGGGAAGAAGAGGAGGAGGAGACTAGAGGGAGGAGGAGGGGAAGAAAGGGGAAAGGACAAAAAAATTAAGCAACGGGCTTGTGAAAAAAAATCTTCGTTCATTCAGCAGTCCTAATGACTGGGGTATGGGCTTACCTGGTAAGGCATGTTATTAAGAAATGGCCAAGTCCTCACCAGAACCAATGAGGTCCTCAGCCTACCTCATCCACTTTACATCTGAAAAGCTCCCTAGCATCCAGTCAGTAGGATGGGGAAACCCCATCTCATGAACCCTCAGTGCAGGTTTGACAAAAGGTGGGGCCTTTAAAAACAAAGGTTCCTTCACTCTTCCCAGATAAGAAGTGTCTAACACCTGTAACATTATCAGTTGGTGTCCCAGGACTTAAACAGATCACATCAAGACCTGTAAGGTGGTAAGCTGAGTGACAGATGACATCCAGGACAGGCCAAGGTGACACGTGTGGATCTCTGCAGTGTGGACCGGCATCTTCATCCCCTTCCCACCCAATCATTTGGATCCCCTGCTGGGCTACTTCCCAGGCTCCAGAAAAAAGCTCTTCCTCCAAGGGAGATGGAAAGAATGTGGGGGAAACACCTGGTGTTCTCTGAAGTGGAAACTCAGTTTCTTTGGAAAGTCAGTTATGTCAAATGCTGCTTTGCTGGGGCACAGAGGTCAAAGGATGTTTGAATAGCAAACAAATGAAAGGACACTTGATGAAGGAGCACAACTATCACCCCACAGACGGTGGGAAACGAACACTGAGCTTTGGTTTGCTCCGCCTCCCTATTCTTCACTAAGGACAGGCATGTATTGGTTCACCTTACGTAGTGTTGTTGAGCTCAACTTGTGGTAACGCCGCCATTGAGAGAAGCTCCCCAAAAAACTCATGAGGCTCCTGGGCAGCTTGCCACTTCAGCAGCCTGGCCTCAGGTCAGCTGACGAGCCTGGTGGTTCCTCAGGATTCAACTGCAGCTTCTAGTTCTGTGTCTGGGGTCTGCTTGCTGAAAGGACTAGACTGTAGCTTCCGGTTCACATGTCTGCCTGCCTAGAGGCCTGGTCTGCAGCTGCTGATTCAGATTTGGTGTTTGCTACAGGACTGAGCTGCTGCCAAAGAAGATGGAGTTCACACCCGAAGAACTATCACTGAACAGGTCTATTTCCCCCCATACCCTACTAACTTTTCTCTTCCACGACCTCTGCTGTGTAGTGGGCTAGAGGAGAGGTTGAACCCTTACTAAAAGTAGGTTACAAAACAATCTATTCCTCCAGTTCTGAGAGGGAAGAATGTGTCTCCTACACTCTCACTAGCCATGTCTGCCTGCACCCATCTAACGGTTCCCTGGAGCCCCAGGATGGGATGACCCATGCCTCAGCAGGCCTGAGAGACCGGGTCTCATCCGGTTGCTGCCAGTCTAGCACATTCTGCTTCAGCAGACCTGCATTCCTTTATGTTCTAGTAGCCACCAGGCATTCTGCCTCAGGACCTTTGCAAATGGTGGCACCTTGCATTTCTGCTGTCATTCGCCCACTCAGGGACAACTCTGACGGGGTGGAAGTGTCTCCCACCAACAGGACTTCTCTTTGCCAAAGACCACTGCCATTGAGGCCACTTATGCTGCCTGCCTCTGACAGACCCAGAAGGCAGGACACCTGTCCCTCCAGCCCTCAGCACTCTCATCTTTATGACATCCTTATGCCCTCCTCCCCTACAACGTCCCAGCACCAAGACCACCCAAGACCCCAGAACGCCAGAAGCAAGGGCCTCGTGTGTTTGAGCCTCAGCAGTTAGAAAGGACTTCCCCAGGCATGGTGCTACACACATCCCAGCTCAGCACGTAGGAGGTACAAGCAGGGGAAGGAATCTAGTATGCAGCAAGTTCAAAGCCAGCCCAGGCTACATGAGATCCTGTGTCGTGAAAAAAAGACCTGGACAGACTCCCTCTGTGTGTCCTTGGATGTACTCCTCATGGAGCCACGGAGAAATGTGCGGCGCTCACAACAAAGATGATGACACCACAGCCAGGGATGGCTGAGGATGCATTGTGGGTCACTTGCCACAGGAACAGATGGATCAAGCCAGCCCGAGCCTGCCTTCCAGCCCTACCCTATGGCAGAGAGAAGCTAGCTTAGTCTCATCCCATCCTACACGAGCCCTGCCTCTTCTCCCGTCCATATATGCAGGCAGCAGCCTGGCTGGGAAGAGAATGGGGCAGCTGCTGCCTGTTAAACTCGTTTTTCTTTTTTTTTTTTTTCCTTTTCTTTTTTTCGGAGCTGGGGACCGAACCCAGGGCCTTATGCTTGCTAGGCAAGCGCTCTACCACTGTGCTAAATCCCCAACCCCTTAAACTAGTTTTTCTAATATTAACCTTGAACACTTTACATAGCACACGTTAAAACACCACCAAGAGGTTCTGGAGGGGAATTAGCTGACCTGGTCCTTCACAGCGGCCATAAACGTACACTATCAGCAGGGACGTTGGAACTTGACACCTTACTCAATAGCATGCTCTTCGCCCCTCCAAAGAAGCCACACCTGTGAAAAAGTGTCACGTATTCTGGTGTTATTAAAATATTAGAGGAGGTCCTCAAGAGGCAGAGACAGGTGGTCTCTGTGGGTTTGAGACTAGCATGGTTGGCATAGTTCCAGGACAGTCAGAGCTACACACTGAGACCCTGTCTGGAAAACACAAAAACAAAAGGTCAAAGGAGGTGGGGCGGGACTCAGGGTTGCTGGAGGGATGGCTCAGCAGCTCAGTGTGCTGGCTGCTCTTCCAGAAGACCCAAGTTCCATTCACAGCACCCATAAGTCAGCTCATAATCACTGGTAACTCCAATTCCAGGCGATCCAGTTGCCCCCTTTTGATCTCCCAGGTCACCGTAGGCAAGAGGTACACAGACATACCTTCGAGCAAAACACTGCTTGTGCATGCGTGCATGCATGTGTGTGCATATGTGTGTGAAAATCTTTTAAAAATTAAAAAATATATACATATATAAATACACATATACACACACATATATACATATACATACATGTATACACACATACACACACACACACACACACACACACACACATATACATATAAAATGGGGGAAGCTGAGTTTGGTGGCTTACACCTGTGATCCCAACTAAGGTAACAAGTTCAAAAGTCCAAGCTCTATGTGGGCTACAGGGTGAGGAGTTCCAGGCTAGCTTGAGCGACTGGGTGAGACCCCATCTCAAGATAAAAGGTAGGGCTGGGGATGTAGCTCAGTGGTCCAGGGCTTCCTTAGCATGAGCAAAACCCTGGGTTGAATCCCCTATACTCAAAATAAAAATCACATGGAGAGAGAGAAAACTGGAAGGAAAACCCCTCAAGTTAAAACCAATAGTCAACAAGAGGGCGCAGCAGGTAGAGGGGCTTGCTGCCAAACCTGCTGACCTGAGTTCAATCCCTGGGACCCACATCATGGAAAAGAGACCAACTCCTGAAGTTGTCCTCTGACCTTCATTTAGTGTGGCACATATGCCCACACACATTTACAATGTAAAATAAATAAAAATATTTTTATAAAAATGTATTTAAATTAATTAGAAATACTAACACTGTCCACAGAGAGGTCGGTTACCTTGGCGTGCCTCCGGTAATCTGTAGAACAAGATTTGAAACCTTAACCATCAAATGACCCTCAGTGGCTTCTCAGCCATCCATGGACATGAGACAGGCATCAAGGTCTTACAGCTTCTGCCCCTCACATTGGTCCTTTCCCTCAGCTGCAGAAGACCCCGGGAACTGGTTTGAAATGCCGACTCGAAGGCCCCACCCCTGCCCAAGCATCTGCAGTGTCCCCAGAGGTCACTGAGCGTCCAGTGGCCACAGAGGAACCTCCCTCATGTGCCACAAGGAGCCAGCAGAGATGTCTGTGATTTTTCACGCGTGTTAAGTCCCGGCCCCAATCAGAAACTCCCTTGTCAGACTAATTATACTTATGGGTGTTCTGTGACTTGCTGTATTCCCAGGAAAAGAAAGAAAAATGAAGTTCTCTTTCAGGTTTTCAGGGTAGATAATGTCAAATATTTACAGAGCAAACATCATTCTAGAGGCGCACCATTCTCTTCCTGCTGATTAGGGGGCTGTCAGTCAAGCTGTGATGGGAGGCCTGTCAACCCTCTCAATAGAAACCTCCTGTCATCCTGGCTAAACCATGTGTGCTGCCATGCTGGGGATGCAGGGAGCAGGCGCCCAGGGCAGGCCACCCAGGGCAGGGCCCCTGGAAACAGAAGCCCTGTCTCTGGGCAAGGGGACGGCTAGGGGTTACCTGCCCAATTAAGATGCTGTCGGAGGGGGCTGGGGATTTAGCTCAGTGGTAGAGCGCTTACCTAGGAAGCGCAAGGCCCTGGGTTCGGTCCCCAGCTCTGAAAAAAAAGAACCAAAAAAAAAAAAAAAAAAGATGCTATCGGAGGGGCAGGGACAACCTTTGTGGGAGGATGAGAAGCTCCAACATTAACTAAAGGTTCTCAAACCCAAAGGTCTCCAGCATCTCCATCAGTGCTGACTCAACACATGGGGCTGGCCTGACCCCAGACGCCACGGGTTGGGAATGAGGCCTGAGGTGTCCATGTACCTAAGGCTTCCAAGTTGCTGCCCCTCCCTGTCGCTCCTCTTCCTCATCCTTTTCCTTGTCTTTCTCCTCTGAGGACCAGACTTTGAGAATCTGCCTGCAATGGCAGTACATGGCACAAGTCTGTGATCCCAGGACCCAGGAAGCAGAGGTAGAAGGATAATTGACAGTTGGAGGTCTGTGTGGTCTTTGTAGTAAACGCTAGGTCAAGGAGGGCTACAGAGAAAAAGCCCATCTCACCACCACCAACAACAAAAACCACAAGGAGGAGCTGGGAAAAAAGGGAAAAGAAAAATGAAATAGAAGAAGAAAAAAGAATGGGAAAGAGAGAGAGAAAGAAGCAGGGAGGGAGGAAAGGAGAGTGAGAATGAAAGGAAGGAAAAAGAACGATTGGAGGGCACAGGGAAGCCAGCTCTGAGCCTTTGCTGCTCTGGGCATGGTCCTCCACGCAGGAGCTCCCTAGACCATGGGTAAAAGGCAGCAGGTCAAAGGTGTCCACCCTGCTACTGAGCAGAGCAACTCCAGGAGGGAGCTCTGCACACTGAGCTCAAGGCCTTTGCCTGCACCCAGCAGTACAGCAGTCACCTGGGGTAGCTGACGAAAGCAGGTCTCAGGGTCCACCTTGGTTAAATAATCTGATTATCGTAAGCGCAGGAGAAGAAATAATGTCTTTGTCCCAGCACTCAGGAGGCTGAG
This sequence comes from Rattus norvegicus, assembly GCF_021556685.1. Classification (NCBI taxonomy): domain Eukaryota; kingdom Metazoa; phylum Chordata; class Mammalia; order Rodentia; family Muridae; genus Rattus; species Rattus norvegicus. The sequence goes on from NC_141536.1 coordinate 158,649,153, forward strand.
GCACGGGTTGATTCCCAACCCGTGGTGTCTGTAAAGTGAAGCTCACCCTCATCTCGGGAGATTACAGACTGAAGCCTGGGTGTGTGTCGGGGGGGGGGGGATGATTCCACGGGGAAGGCAACTAAATATATAAATAAACACAGGCCAGGCAGGGTGCTATAGGACATGCTCCTAATCACAATCCTTGGGAGACAGGCCGATCTCTAAATCCAAGGCCAATCTGGCCTATATAGCAAGTTCCAGGCCAGTAAGACTACAGACTGGGACACTGTTTCCCAGTCTGTAGACAGCAGGGGTAGGGGTGAGGCGATGCCGCGATGGCTCAGAGGTAAAGAAGGCTTTTTGCTTTGGCAGAGGACATGGATTTGGTTCCCAGGACCCAAATGGTAGCTCACAACCACTGTAACCCGTTTCACAGGATCCAGCGCCCTGCTCTGACCTCTGCAGGTATCTATTCTCATGATGCAGATAGACTCCTGCAGGCTCACACACATACAGAGAGATAAAAGTCGATCTTTATTTTCCTTTTTAAACAAAAGAAAAACAAAGGTGGATGAGAAATGTCCTATAGATTCGCACACTCGAATGCCCATCTTCAGTTGCTGGCACTGTGGGGGAGGCTGTGGGGACAACAGCCTTGTTGGAGGAAGTGTGTCACTGAGGGTAGGCTGTGAGAGTTCAGACCCCTCCCACTTCAAGTTTGCTCCTTATTTTGTGGTTGAAGATGTAATTCCTCAGCTTCCTGCTCCTACTAAGTCTCGTCCTCATGACCACACCACACCAGGATAAATTCTTATCCCCTTGGAACCTTAAGCCAAAATAAGTGTTTTCTTCCCTAAGTCACTCAGTCATGGCATTTTATAGTAGCGACAGCAAAGTAACCAATACTCTTCAAAGAATGTCTCCAAATATGCCGACAGAAGCTGACCCTGTTCTAGCATGGTTCCCTGTAAGCCGAACAAAGTGAAAACCATGTGTGTGTTACATTCAATTATATAGAATGAAATTAGCAACAGACAGAATGAAATGTAAAAGTCTATTTCATTAACACAAAATACTACTTCAACACTGAATCAATATGAAAACCATTTTTATGAGGCCTAGCAAAGTTACTGTATTGTTTGTTTCTCTGTTCTAAGGCTTCGAATTCCTAGGCGCGTTTACACGCACAGCAAACTGAGTCTGAACCAGTCTCGTCTGAAGCGCTTGGCAGCCTCACCTGGCTGGTCACTACATTGGACGGCTGCTGGACAGCTGAAACCTGTCTGAAAATCCAACCCCCAAACCGGTCATGGTTGCCCTCGTAACTCCATTGAGAGACGGTCCCTTTAAGAGACAACAGGGGTGGGGGAGGTGCTGGAGTGATGTTCTGTGAGCTCACTGGCTGCCAGAGGACCTGCATTTGATTCCCAGCACCCACACAGTGACTCACAGTAGGCCCCAGGCATGCACATTGGTATGACTGTTTTGTGTGCATGCATATATGTGTATCAGTCATGTGTGCCTCATGCCCAAGGCCAGAGGAAAATTTAGATTACTGAGAACTGGCCCCACAGATGGTTGTAAGCCACCATGTGGGTGCTGAGAATTAAATGAAGGTCCTTTGAAAGAGCGATAAATACTCTCAACTGTGGCGCCATCTCTCCAGGCCCAACAAGACATCTTCTCCAAAAGGCAATTAGACTTCTCCCATGAATGAACGCTGTTACCGCCAGGGTAGGTTAATCATCTAAGGAGTGGGTTCACTGGACCTTCTGGCTTCCTCCCAATGGATTCTGAGTTTATCCAGGCCTGTTAGGAGACCTTGGTAAATATTTGGCCATTAACCATCTTCTCAGAGCTGCTCTGTACATTAACCACACCCGATAGCCCCCCTTCAGTGCAAGGTTCATCTAGCTGTCAGCCAGAGAAACTGTTTCATTGAAGAGACTCATGATGTAGTGAACAAAAGCTTAGGAAATAAACTCTAATCCCCAAAGGAACACTCACTACAACTCTACTCACACTGAAATATTCAATTTATAGCCTATATTGAATCCTCTGTCTATAATTTATTACCCTAAGTACAGAGGAGGTTTTTTTTTTTTAATACAAACCAATTTCGGTGTACTTTACTATTTTTCTTGCCTCTGTTAAAGCAGAAACAGCAAATTTTGCAGAGAGATGAGGAGGTAAATGCAATGGGGATTCACAGGGGAGCCTCCTCCTACCTCCCGGTTTCCTTCAGACACCAGCCAGGGGCCCAGGGTTGTGCTGGGTGTCCTGGGCATTTGGATTGTTCCCTGGTCCCAGGCGGTACTGACATAGGCTGAGCACCGCCACCGTTCTTAACAAAATGGAAATGGAGCCGGTGGGGTGGCTCAGCAAAGAAAAAGGGTTTGTTCTGCAAACACAACAACCTGAGTTCCATCTCCAGAAGCCATAGTGGAGGAGAGACCTAAGTCCCAAAAGTTGTCCTCTTACACCATACACACACAGACACACACAGACACACACAGACACACACACACACACACACACACACACACACACACACACACACACACAAATAATAAAATCATTGAATGGCCCCACAGCCAGGAAGGAAGGGGCTGGGGACCAAAGACAACAACCTTGCCTGGGTAAGTTGCTTGTAGCCAGGCAGTGTTCACACACACCTCTAATTCCGGCACTCAGAAGGCAAGGGCAGGTGGATCTCTGTGAATTTAAGGCCAGCCTGGTCTACAGATTGAGTTTCAGGACAGCCAGAGCTACACAGAGAATACACAGAGAAGCCCTGTCTTGAAGATAGAAAGAAAAGGAAGGAAGGAAGGAAGGGAGGGAGGGAGGGAGGGAGGGAGGGAGGGAGGGAGGGAGGGAAACAAAAAAGGAAACAAAGAGAGATTTGTTTGTGCTTGCAGGTTTTATGTCAGTTTGACACAAGCTAGTCATCTGAGAGAAGGGAACCCCAAGAAAACACCTCCATAAGACTGGGTTGCAGGCAAGCCTGTAGGGTATTTTCTTGGCTTGTGACTGATGTGGGAGGGCCCAGGCCATTAGGGGCGGTGCCACCCCTGGGTTGGTGGTGTGGGTTCTATAAGAAAGCTGCCTGAGCAAAGCCCAGGAAGCAAGCCAGTAGCAGCACCCAACAATGCTCCTGCCTCCAGATTCTTTCCCTGCTTGAGTTCCTGCCCTGACTTCCTTCAACGATGAACTGTTAGAAGGAAGTGTAAGCCAAATGAACCCTTTCCTCCCCAAGATGTACTTGGGCATTGTATTCCATCACAGCAATAAGAAAAAGCATGAACACATAAATTCAATAAAAACTGGAGAACCCCAGAGAGCACATAAGGCTTCACTGAGAACCAGCACCTACCCAAAGATCAGATGGAGGAAGAGGACAGATCTGAGTAGTAACTACAGGCTGGGGAGATGGCTCAGTGGTTAAGAGCACTGACTGCTCTTCCAGAGGTCCTGAGTTCAATTCCCAGCAACCACATGGTGGCTCACAACCATCTGTAGTGAGATCTGATGCCCTCTTCTGGTGTGTCTGAGGACAGCTACAGTGTACTTATGTATAAATAAATAAATCTTTAAAAAAAAAAAAAGAAGAGTAACTACAATGGAGTAGACATACTCTGGTTTATGGTGTCTTCTCTGTGTCTGTTAGTGGATGTGCAGGTTTATGCAGATGTGCACATGTGTGTACTTGCATGTAAAGGCCAGAGATCTACATCAAGCGTTTTCTTCAATCTCTAGCCACCATTTATTCTTTGAGACAGGATCTCCTACCAATACTAGAGCTTCTCCATTTACCCTGATTACAGTGATTCTCCATTTACCCTAATATCAAGGAAGCCCCTAGGATGGATGGATATCTCTCTCTCTCTCTCTCTCTCTCTCTCTCTCTCTCTCTCTCTCCGTCCCTCTCCCCCTCCCTCTCCCTCTCTGTCTGCCTCCCCAAAGGGAGGATGCAAACGTGTGCTACCACAGCCCATTTGTGCATGGGTGCTGGGAATCTGAACTCAGGTCTTCATGCTTACCTAGCAAACACTACCAATAGAGCCATCTTCCCCACTCCTCCTACCCCCCGGCCCCCCGCCTGTCAATGTTTTTAAAGGATGCTGCTGGATGCTGTACTGTACTTGAAATTGACTCTCAGATCCACCAAGGAAGGAAGATTGGGTAAAGACCTGACAGAACACCCTGAGTAAAGGATGCTGCGGTGGACCAGGATGGTGGTGGCAACAAAAAATATAGAAAGACACAACTGAATTTTAAATACATTTTAAAATTAGAACAACGGCAATTGAGTTTATGACATATTTGTGTTGGGAAAGCAAGATGGGCTCTGAGAATGACTTCAAGGTCGTAGCCTGAGATTAAAAATATTAAAAGACTGGAACAGTTGTTTCCTGAACAGGGAGGATTTTGTTTGCAAAAGGAAGGTTAGAAATTCAGCTTTGGGGCTGGAGAGAGAGCTCAGTGGATAAGAGCACTGACTATTCTTCTAGAGGTGCTGAGTTCAAATCCCAGCAACCACATGGTGGCTCACAACCATCTGTAATGAGATCTGATGCCCTCTTCTGGTGTGTCTGAAGACAGCGACAGTGTACTCATAAAATAAACAAAAGAAAATAAATAAATCTTAAAAAAAAATTAAAAGAAATTCAGCTTTGACATGTCCCATTGAAAAGGCTACATTTTAGATTAATTAATTAATGCTACATAATAGATTTCCCCAAAACTCGGCAAATGAAATAATAAATGTTTATTACTTCCCTACTACTGTGAGTCAGAAAATCTGAGGCAGAATCTCCAGGTCATATAAGGTTGCACCGTCTGAAGACTCTACTATGGGTAAAAGAACAATTTCCAAATGGCACCCGCCCACTTCAAAATGGCACCCAACCCACTTCAAAATAGCACCCAATCCTCTTCTAAAATGGCACCCAGTCCACTTCCAAAATGGCACCCAGTCCGCTTCCAAAATGGCACCCAGTCCACTTCCAAAATGGCATCCAACCCACTTCCAAAATAGAAACTAATCCCCCTCCAAAATGACCCCCTTCAAAATGACACCCTTCCAAAATGGCACTCAATCCCCTTCCAAAATGACATCCAACCCACTTCAAAATGGCACCCAAACCCACTTCAAAATGGCACCCAATCCCCTTCCAAAATGGCTCCCAATCCCCTTCCAGAATGGTACCTAATCCCCTTCCAAAATGGCACCCAACTCACTTCAAAATGACACCCAACCTACTTCAAAATGGCACCCAACTCACTTCGAAATGGCACCCAATCTACTTCCAAAATGGCACCCAAACCCACTTCCAAAATGGCACCCAAACCCACTTAAAAAGGCACCCAATCCCCTTCCAAAACGGCACCCAATCCCCTTCCAAAATGACCCCCTTTAAAATGGCACCCAGTCCACTTTTAAAATGGCATCCAACCCACTTCAAAACGGCACCCGACTCATTTCCAAAATGGTCCCCATACAGCCACCAGCGGGAACTTGAGTTCCTTGCTGCTCCTGCGCCGCCCATAGGTCAAGGCAAGAATTACACTATCTCAACGCTAGGCGCCGAAATCCGGCTCTGTCCGGCCAGGTCCAGTCGGGTCTGCATTGCGTCGAGCACTAACAACCCCCATTCAGGACGTGGGCGATGAATCTCCGCTCTCCACAGCATCTGGAATCCTCTTTAAACTGGCTCAGCTGCTAAGTAGACCTTCGAGGAGGAAGGAGCGTGCTCGGGACTGGAGAGTCCCCCGGGTCCCTGCGCTCGAACACTTGGTTCCTAGCTCATGGTGGTGTTTTGGGGTGTAGAACACCCGGAGATGGGGCCTCGCGGGACAGGGCGAACTGCTGGAGACCCACCGCCATGTCTATAGCCCCGTCCCACTTCCTCTTCCAGCTCTGCTTCCTGAAGCCGAGAAGCAGCAAGTGGCTTCATGTTTCTGCCACCACGGCCAAAGCCGTCCTCCCCACCGTGACGCACTGTCCTTCGGGCGCCAAAATAAACTCCTTCCTCCCGGAAGTGGTTTGAGTCGGGTATTGTTACAATGATCCAAAGGATGGCCGTGCTAGGGGAAGCAGCGAACGAGGGCGCCAAAGCTGGGGTCTGCACAGTGGGGAAGCTGGCTGGGTCTACACAGTTAGACCCTGTCCCCAGAGAAACAGAGGGCATGGGGATGACAGGCTGAGCGCCAGCATTCATCTCTGCTTCTTGGGTGTCAATCCAGGGTGGCCAGCTCCAGCCAGCTCCCTCTGTGACGGCTCACAGGGATTGAACTGTGAGCCAAGGCAAGCCTATCCTCCCTTTGGTCGCTTTGGTCAGGGCATTGTATCACATGAACAGTAAAGACACTAAAGCAGACACGGAACACACACACACACACACACACACACACACACACACACACTATATATATATATATATATATATATATATATATATATATATATATAATGTGTATACATTATTTGTTTATTTTAAATACAGGGTCTCACTATGCAAGCCCTGACTACTAACTACTAGCTGGAACTCACAATGTGACTAGGCTGGGCTCTAATTTGTGGCCATCCTCCTGCCTCCACCTCCTGACTCTGCCGAGTGAGGATTACACCTGCGTGTCACCGTCCTTGGTTCAGCATGCCAATCTTAATCTCTAAGCGTTGGCCAAGCAGTTGTTTGACCTCAACTCTAGTCATGACATGCCGTCCTCTTACCGTCTCACAGCGCCCCCTCTATAAAATGGCGACGGGGATATTTACCCTTAATTGCCAGAGCCTTGGTCCATCCGGAAGCTTGGGAGGGAGCGAGTCTGCTTGCTAAGCGCACTGTGCATTGTGGAGTCATTTTGAGGGAGGGAGGAAGGGAAGGGCTGAGCTAACTCACGGAGGCAGAGGAACGGCGGTCAGACCCTTTAAGCTCTGTGTGTTTGCAAGCCGTTTACCGTTGACAACTGTTCAGTCTCTGTTCTCCGAAGTGGCCAGTTAAGACTTCAGGGCCTAGTTGGACATGGTCACTCAAACCTGTCATCTCAGCAGTTGGGAAGTGGAAGCAGGGGGCTGGCCACATCTAAAACGTCTAAACAGCCTGAGCTAGTATGAGACCTTGCCTCATTAAAAACCACACTCCAGGGGTTGCGGATTTAGCTCAGTGGTAGAGTGCTTGCCTAGCAATCGCAAGGCCCTGGATTCGGTCCCCAGCTCCGAAAAATAGAAAAGTTTAAAAAAAACAAAACAAAACAAAACAAAAAAAACCACCACACTCCAAAATGGACCTCAGTACCCATGTGTGTGCGTATGTGTGAGTGTCTGTGTGTACAGTACCCGTGTATGTGCATATGTGTGAGTGTCTGTCTGTATAGTACCCGTGTGTGCATATGTGTGAGTGTCTGTGTGTACATTAACCATGTGTGTTAGTGTCTGTGTGTTTGCGTGTTCCTGTGTGTGCTTGTCTGTGTGTTCCTGTGTTTGTGTCTATGTATGTGTGTATGCCTGTATATGTGTATCTGTGTGTGTTCCTATGTGTCTGTATGTGTGTGTGTTGGTGTGTGCATCTCTGTATGTATGTCTGTGTGTGTTCTTGCATGTGTATATGTGTGTGTATGTGTCCCTATGTATAACTGTGTATGAATGTGTGTGTGTGTGTGTGTGTGTGTGTGTGTGTGTGTACCTTACCTTCCTTGCGCACTGTGGAGGTGCACATGTGGAGGGTGTAGCGGTCAAAGATCATCGTATATTTTCCTCAGTTGCCCTCCACCCTACATTTGAGACCGGGTCTCTCATTGACCTAGGAGCTCAGTGACTGAGCGAGCCTGGGTGGCCACCCTCCCAGTGCTAGGATTATTGATGCCTGGCACCACAGCAGCTTTCTCCCTGGGCACTGAGGATCTGAACTGAAGCCCTAAGGCCTACGCTACAAGCACGTTACCAATGGGGCCAGCCCCCGAATCCTCTGAGTTGATGTCTAAGTAGAAAGCGTATCTCTGGCTATCCTGGAACTTTCTGTGTAGACCAGGCTGGACTTGAACTCACAGAGAACCTCCTGTTTCTGTCTCCCAGGTGCTGCGATTAAAGGCATTTGCCACCGCTCCCATTGTAAACAACTTAAAGACATGTTTTCATTAAATGGTGTCAGGCGTTCTCTAGCTGCCATAATTATAATGTCAAAGTATGTCCGCCGCCACGCCCAGCAGAAATCAGACGATTTCCCCCATAAGCACCTGTTTGTTTTTCATAAATAAATAATGACGTGTGTGTTTTAATGCTAATTTTTATTGGGTTTATTTCTACGTATGTTTTGCCTGCATGCGTATACCACATTGGTGCCCTCAGAGGTCAGAAGAGGGCAAAGGAACTACAATTACAGATCATCCCGCGCTCCTGTGTCGGTGTCTGGAACCAAACCTGGGTCCTCTGTAAGATCAACAAGCACTCTTGACCTCCAACCCCTACCTGTGTAATTTATTCCACATATGTTTGGGGGATGGGGTTGTCATACCACAGCATGTGCGTGGAGGAGGAAGGACCCTTGATGGAATCCATTCTCACTCTCTACATGTAGGGAATGAACTAATCAGTAGACATGGTGGGAAGCACCCTAGCCCTCTGTGATGGTTTGCATTTGCTTGGCCAGGAAGTGGCAATATTAGGAGGTGTGGCCTTGTTGGAGGAGGTGTGTCACTGTGGGGTGGGCTTGGAGACCCTCCTCCTAGCTGCCGGAGGATGTCAGTCTGTTTCTGACTTCCTTCAGATGAAGATGTAGAACTCTCAGCTCCTCCTGCACCATGCCTGCCTGGATGCTGCCCTGCTCCCGCCTTGATGATAATGGACTGAACCTCTGAACCTGTAAGCCAGCCCCAATTAAATGTTGTCCTTTATAAAACTTACATTGGTCATGGTGAGACCCTAACTAAGACACCCACTGAACTAGCTCACTGACACTGCTTCCATTTAAATTTTTTTTTCTTTTTTTCGGAGCTGGGGACTGAACCCAGGGCCTTGTGCTTGGCAAGCGCTCTACCTCTGAGCTAAATCCCCAACCCCTCCATTTAAATTTTAAAAGCCTCTGATCTGACCAAATTTCCCTCCTTCTCCTCTGAGATGGGCATCACCTTAAATGTACATGTTTTTTAAGATTTATTTATTTCATGTATGTGAGTACACTGTCAGTGTCTTCAGACACACCAGAAGAGGGCATCAGATCCCATTACAGATGGTTGTGAGCCACCATGTGGTCACTGGGATTTGAACTCAGCACCTCTGGAAGAGCAGTTGGTGCTCTTAACCGCTGAGCCATCTCTCCAGCTCCTAGAGAAGCACTCATTCCATACCAGTCAAGTGTGATGGCCAGTGTCTTTAATGCCAGCACTTGAGAGGCAGAGGCAGGGGTTGGGGATTTAGCTCAGTGGTAGAGCGCTTGCCTAGCAAGCACAAGGCCCTGGGTTCAGTCCCCAGCTCCGGAAAAAGAAAAAAAAAAAAAAGAGAGAGAGAGAGAGAGGCAGGCAGCTCTCTGTGAGTTCAAGGCTAGCACATTCCAGGTCTCTCAGATCCATACAGTGAGACCCTGTCTCAAAATACACAGATCCTAAGTAAGTTCTGACCTTCAAAATGAAGAGACTGGGTGGTTTGTTGTAGACTCACACCATATATAACATAGCAGCTTGTGACCCTTTATAGCAGGTTGAGATTTGAAGTCATTAAGCTTCAGGACGGATAAGTGGAGGAGGCTTGAACCCCAGTTCCTTGTGCAGCTGAAGCAAGGGGATTGCAAGTTGAAGGCCCACCTGGGCAACTTGATGAGACGCTGTGTCAAAGTAAAAAGCTAAAACAGGACTGGAAATGTACATAACTCAGTGGTCGGGACACGTGCCTGACATGAGCAACGAAGGCCCTGGGTTCCAATACCAGCCTCACAGAAGTAAGGAAGAATACATAGACTCTAAAATACGAGTAATACCATTTACAAAACTGCACACTCCAGACGGTTACAATAGAGAACGTTACGTGCTTTACGTGTTTGAACATACGCCCAAATCCAAAGAGCCTGCGGGACTCCAGGACTACCCACTGTACAATGGCTGCCCTTTTACATGCCTGAGGCCTGTGTGCCCAGGGTCACGTAACTTCTAGGCCTCCTCAGCCCCTCTTCACTTTGTGCCACGAAGCCATCCACACGCTGGTCTATCCGTTGCTCCCCACAGGGCCCCGGGTATCCTAGATACCTCCTTTGTATGGTGCCACCTTGCTACTTCCCGCATGAAAGCCCAGGAAGGGTTAGCAGGACAGAATCAGGCTGAAGCCTGAGAGGACTGCAGGGCCTCAGCCCCCAGATCCTCTCTAATTACAGCGATTGTAAGGCTGGTGATGAGCCAGCGCGGGCGTCGGCATTAAACGGTCATTTATCAAACCCTGAAACTCTTTCTTCAACAGAAAACCATGACCCTAGACCTGCACTTCGGCAAGCAGGAGCCATTTAAGTCACCCCTTGTCAGCGTGGAGGCCAGGGTTCCCAGTTGGTTGAGGCACGTTGACAGCAGACAGCAAGGCCTGTGTCACCGTGCGTGCAGAGACAGGCCTGTCACTGGCGTGTGTGTGTGTGTGTGTGTGTGTGTGTGTGTGTGTGTGTGTGTGCAAGTCTGTGTTAATGAAGCTTAGGGTGCAGATAAACTGGGGCCCTGGTGTGCAACCCTCACAGAGCCCCAGCTGAATCTCAGGCCACTTGAAGGAGGGAAGGGACAAAACCCCAAAAGTCTTTGTCCTTTTCTTCCCTCTGAGACGAGGTCTCACCATGGCAATGGTAATGGCTAACCTGGAACTCACCGTGTCCACCGGGCTGGCCTCCAACTCAAAATGATCTGCCTGCCTCTGTACCTGCCTTTTTTGGTAACTTTTGGAATTAAAGCTGTGCACCACCATGTGTGGCTCCCTTAATGCTTCCGAGTTGAGTACCTCTGTGTATTGTCTATGGCTAACAGGTTGCCACAGCAGTATTCTCTCAGGGCGGGAAAGATGGCTCAGTGGTTAAAAGCACTGTCTGTTCTTCCAGAGGACCTACATCTGGTTGCCAGCAACCACTGGGTGGCTTACAACCCGCCGATCCTCCAATTCCAGGGATCCAACGCCCTCTTCTGGCCTCCATAGGCACTGCATATATGCGGTATGCGTGCTTACATTGAGGTGAAACACTCATAAATTAAATCTTGTTTAAAGGAATCAAATCTCATAGTTTTTGGAAGTTTGAAGTTCCAAGGCCCGGAAGGAATGGAGTGTGTGTCTCCTCATCCCTCACAGACCCCCATCCCTCCTGGAGCTCACAGCACAGGCTTCAGGCAGAGAAGGGTCTGTCTCCAGCCAGCCGAAACTGAAGGCTGTCCAAAGTTGTCCCTGGATGCTGGGCCCTTCCCTAGCAGAGAACACCAAAGGGTGTTCTGGTGCTAAGCGCCGTACGACCTCAGGACCACCCTGTCCCAGAGAGCTGTAAAGGACGCAGCTGCAGAGCCAGTGCAGCTAAGAACAAATAATGTAGGTTCGAGAGAGCACTCGGGCACTTCTTAGCTGTGCAACTTCAGCGTAGCTCACTTAACCTCTCTGTGCATCTTCTCCTCACCTAAAAAAACCTCAGGATGGAGACTGGGAGGTGAAGCTCAGTCCGTAAAGTGCTTGCCTGGGTGTATAAAGCCCGAGTTTCCATCTCTGGCACTGCCTCGTGCTGGGTGCGATGGCAGAGAGAGCGAACCTTTCTGCGTTCCAGACCAGCCTGCTCTATGAAGTGAATTGGAGGCCATTTAGAACTGCATGTCTTTAAAAGAAATAATAAAAATAAATCTCATATTGGGAATTATGAAAGACAGTCATGTCTCCTGGCTCTATAGCCAAGCAAGAATTTAATGACCCCACCAAAGAGAGCAGAGACTGCTGGGTATTTGCTGTGTAACAGTTTGAGGGTGTTAGAAGGTTCTGAGAACCTGCCATGTTCCCCCAACTCCAGCTTGCTTGTCGTTGGAGACATGGTCTTACGTAGCCCAGGCTAGGCAGCTAAGGATGACCTTGAACGTCTCATTCTCCTTCCCCTCCCAGTGCTGGGGCCCCAGCATGATTTGTGCAACGCTGGGATCAAACTCAGGGTCTCCTGCATGCTAGGCGAGTAACTACCACTGAGCCACGGCCCTCCATCCACTTTTTAAAAAATGATTTACTTGTTTATTATATATAAGTACACTGTCGCTGTCTTCAGACACACCAGAAGAGGGCATCAGATCCCATCACAGATGGTTGTGAGCCGCCATGGGATTTGAACTCAGGACCTCTGGGAGAGCAGTCAGAGCTCTTAAACGCCGAGCCACCTCTCCAGCCCCACCCCACTCCATCCGCTTTTAAGGCAGAGTTTCGGTGAACAGTCCTCACTGGACCGACCATTCGAGCACTCTGTTTACAGCCAGGGGTCAGCCGTGCTCAGCTTCCGGTCCCCCAACCTTCTGTGGACCGCCATTCTGCCACTAACAGCAGTTCCGTCTGAAAAGCGAAGGCACCACATTCTCTTTTCACTGAGAATCCCATAGGCGCGCACCATCCATCATGATCAAATCTACCTTCTACTCCCACCAACTCCTCTCGTCCTCCCCAAGCCTCCTCCCAACTTCCTGTGCTCCTTGCTTTTCACGTTCTCTTTTAAGCTGAGGCCCCTGGGAAGAAAACTGAGGACAGTGTGGGACTCTGGCAGCATCCCTGAAAGAAGGTGTCTGGTTTCTCTTTCTCTGGAGAGAGGCGACTGGGTACTTGGGACGTGGCTGGCTCCTTCTTAAGAAAGAGAACGGACAAGGAGCGCTGCTTTCCAGGGCCCCTCGTTACTTATTTTACACTTATTGTGGAGGAGGGCACTGCGCATGTGTGGATGCCGGAGGACAGTGCGCGAGTCCATTCCCTTCCCTCCGTGTGCGTCCTATGGACCAGACTCAGGTCCCCAGGCTTTGAGACAAGCATCTTTTACCTGCAGGGCATCTAACCGGCCCTCTCTTCCTTTGTGTACTTTTATTTACTCACGTGTATGCATGGATCTGTCAGTGTATGTGCAAGAGCATGCAGGTGTCTGCAGAGGCCAGAAGCAGTCATCGGATGTCCTGGAGCTGTAGTTACATCCGGGCAGCTCTGAGCTGCCTGACAAGGACTAGGAACTCGGTCTTCCGCATAAGCAGGTAGTGTTCTTAACCGATGAGACCCCTCTCCTGCCTTCTCTAAATCTTTTAATAGTAGCGCTTTGGTATTTCCGTGGGACCCACTCCTCCTAGTTCCAATAGTTAAATTTGGGGGATGGCTCATCACCTGAGGAGTGTGACCCAACAAATCAGGGCGCATCATCTTCCTGGATACCGTGACTAGTTCAGCCATCAGCTGTGTAACCAAGACCAACCAATGAGCCTTTTCCTGGGACTTAAATAAAAACCAGGGAGAAGGAAATTAAGAGCCCTCCTCTCTTCTGCAGCCCAGTCATCCCCTGCGGCACCATTCTCAACCTGTGGGTCTCAGCCCTTTTCGGGGTGTTGAACGACCTTTTCACGGGGGTCGCATAATAGATAATTATCAGATATTCACAATTCACAGCACTAGCAAAATTACAGTTATGACGTAGTAATGAAAATAGTTTTATGCTTGGGGGCCACCACATGAGGAATGGTTTTTTTTTTTTTTTCCTTTTCTTTTTTTAGGACCGAACCCAGGGCCTTGCGCCTGCTCGGCAAGCGCTCTACCACTGAGCTAAATCCCCAAACCCCGAGGAATGGTTTTAAAGGTCAATGAATTAGGAAGGCTGAGAACCTCTACACCTACTAGAGTAGCAGTCAGATGCTCAGGGATCAGTGACAGTGGAATATGGGGCTAAGTCCAGGCCCAGATTTAGTCATAGAATCTCAGAGCTCTGGGTCCAATGTGACTTCTTGTAAATGGGGGTATGTATTTACAGACAACAACTGCCCTTTTTTTTGGATTTACTTTTATTAATTTGAATCATAAGCATGCATGTATGTGCACATGAGTTCAGGTGCTTTTGGAAGCCAAAAGTGGGTGTCAGATCCGACAGAGTTGGAGTTACCAGCAGTTGTGAGTTTCCCAAGATGAGGGGAGCAGAGCTCAGGACCTCTGCAATAGCGCCATGACTTCTTCCACTAAAACCACCTCTCCGGTATTTTGCTTTTTTACCTTTCACTGTTTAATGACGTTTGGTGACATTTTCCAGGCTGCCTTGTTCCTCTTTTGTGAATGGTAACAGTTAGCACTAATTTAATTTTGCTGCTGTATTTTTTAATAACCTTCCTCATCTGGCGAAATCAAAACAGGGTATCCTGCGACACCAACTGTACAGTGTCGTTGGCCAACGGATTATGGAAATCTGTGAAGAACTGCCCCAACACAAAAAGGTCTTTCGTTCCCTTTGAAATAAGTACACCAGAGCAAAACGCTTACTCTGCCTGTGACAAAGTTTTCAAGGCATCCCGTGCAGTCTCCCCCAAAGTGAGGGTCTGCTGTGAACTCTGTCTCCACAGCCTCGCAGATGAGAACCTTCGATTTGATGGTCTCAGCCGAGACCTGGTCTGTATCTGTTTACCACAGCCCAGGAATGCTGATTAATTTCCTGAACCTGGATAGAATCCTACATCCCACAGACAGCTCATCCAGGCTGCTCTTCCGGCCTTTGTCTCCAACTTGCAGTGGGTCGCTCTCCTTAGCAAAGGCTGCCCCCGTGTGGCCAAAAGCTGCATAACCTACACGAGGAATGGGGACAGAGCTTCTCTGCTACAAGAAGTCAGGAAGTTCCCCTGATCTGCTTCCTTTACAACCAAAGCCTGACCTTCCGGAACTCTCCAGAGAAAAGCAACCCGACCTGACGAGGACTTCCTTTCAGTGTATCTAGACTTCTTTGCTGAGGTCATACTTTGAACCCTGGGCGTCAGTTTCCCAATACATACCAACGAACAGAGGACTCCACACTCTGTGAGGTTCGGATATAAAAATTGAAAGCAAGGAGTCAGCCAGATTGCTTGGAGAGCCAAAGGTGCCTGCCCCACGTGCCTGACAAACTGAGAGAGACTCCCCCAGAGCCCACATAATAGTGAAAAAAGAGAACCAACTCTAAAAAGTTGCCCTCTGACTTCCTGTGTGCCGTGTCACATGCACCCACACACAAGGTACCATATGCACACATACAATAATTATAAGCCACAAAACAAAATGTCAAGTGCACAGAAGCATCCAGGTTGCTGAGCACAAATAAGGGTTCAGGAAACATCTGCTGTATGGGGGTGGGATTCAGGACTGGCTTTGTTATTTTTATTATATATAGATGTGCGTCTCCATTTGGGTAAGTACACATGTATGCATGTACCCAAAAAGACCACAGGGACCGGATGCCCTGGATCTGAACCCCAAACTCCAGGCTTCTATTGAGCAGGAAAATAATTGAATGTTTGTAGCTGGGTAAGAACCACCTTTAGGGCTGGAGAGATGGCTCAGTGATTAAGAGCATGGACTGCTCTTCCAGAGGTCCTGAGTTCGAATCCCAGAAATCACATGGTGGCTCACAAGCATCTGTAATGGGATCTGATGCCCTCTTCTGGTGTGTCTGAGGACAGCGACAGTGTACTTACGTATAAATGAATAAATCTTTAAAAAAAAAAAACCTTGAAGGGCTGCAGAGATCGTAGTCCAGTGGTTAGGAGCACTGGTTCTTCTTGAAGGAGAGAACTGTCTCCTGCAGGGTGTCCTCTGACTCCTGCTAACATGCCCTGGCCTTCACCCCCACCCCCGACAAAGATACAATTTCATTTCCTTTCCTTAAAGGACTGCCTTAACAGAAAATAACTTAAGGGTTTTTAACTCGTTTTTATTTTATGCGTGTGTGTGTTTTGCCTCATGTGTCTCTGCACTCACTACTTGCTCTCCCGGTGCACACCAAGGCCAGAAGAGGGCACTGGGTCCCCTGGAATTGAAGCCACAGGTGGTTTGAGCTGCCATGTGGGTGCTAGGAATCAAACCCAAGTCCTCGACAAGAGTATCAAGCACTCCTAACCCCCTAAGCTCCCTCTTGTTTTTGGGACAAAGACTGAACTCTCTGTAGCCCAGACTGGCATTGAAGGCTGAGGACTAGACCGTGTGCCACCATACCCAAAGACCGTCACAGCTGGGCTTGTTGACTGTAGACGTTTCCTCCTCTTGAAAGGACGGAGCAGGGAGGCTCACGACACCCACACCTGTATATCTGGGCCACCCTGCCCAGCTAGCTGTATGCAATCCTGCTCTAACTGTCCATGGGGTGAGGCTCTGGGAGAGGCTAGACTACATAGGTGGGAAAGGATTCCAGAATGGGACTCAAATCTATGCGGCCCCTTGATAGTCTCCATCTCTGCTGGGTGCAGACCTATCACGAGGCTGTTTAAGGTCACAGACACTCCTGCTGCTGCTAATTCCTCACCCTCAGAGTGAACTTGGATGGAATGACACCTTGGCTTGTCACTGGGTCCTCAGGAATAGTGAAGAAGGATGTTTCGCAGAAGAAAGGAACTTTAGCAACACAGTCCATGCCTGAAATCACAGCGTCTGGGAGGCAGAAGCAAACATAATGTCTATGCAGTGAGTCTGAGGCCCTAAAAATGACATTTTTGCTGTGCCAAGCTGAACTCTTGAAGATGAAAGCGGTCTGGAACGTGGTTCTGAGGATGGGACCCGGGGTTTGCCTGTTACCAAGCACTCACCAACTAAACTATACCTTTTTGTTGTTTGGTTTGATTGGTGTGTGTGTGTGTGTGTGTGTGTGTGTGTGTGTGTGTGTGTGTGTGTGAACAGAGGTTGCTTTTATGACACCGGTAGCAATGTAGCTCTGGCTGGCTTCAAAGATGTTCTGTAGTCAACTTTGGTCTTGACCGCCTGGTCCTCCCACCCCCTCCTCCCACCACGCCAAGTGCTGGAGCCCAACTGCCTTTTGGAATGGAGAAGGTTCAAAAAGCAAGAGCTGGTGATGAGGCGTGAGTTGAAGCTCTGCAAAATTTACCGCCTCGTGCACGCACGCGCACACACACACACACACACACACACACACACTCACTCACACTCGCTCCCATACACTCATGCACATGCGTGCACACACATACACTCTCCCACAACTCTCGCACAGTCATCCAATTGGGAGAAAAGGCAGTGGAGGGAGGGCGAAAGCAGACCCTTGTTTTCTATTATCAGGACTTCAATGCTGCTTGGTGATCTCAACCATTTGCAGCCCATTTGACTTGGTAGATTTTTTTTTTTAATCGAGAGCAATTTCATCAGGCTGGCAAGGGCTGTGAAAAATGCTCCCTACTCAAGGACAAGATCGGCCGCCAGAGCCACTGTGCATCCTCTTGAGAACCCAAAGCCCCAGTGTCACTCACTACAGTCACACAGAACCCCAAGATCCAGGAAGGAGCAGCCACACTGCCTCGTGCCTGATGCCAGCGCCACCATGTGGCAAAGATATGAAGTTTCCCTTCACTTGGACTGAAAGCTTTTTGACCACTTGCTAAGATTCAGACAGACATATTACCAAAAACGTCGGACACATAAGGGAAACTTAAATGCATCCCTATAGCATGGCTGTAAGATTTGAATATAATTTGGACAGAATAAGATAGCAACTGAACCACAACCTGTCATTCAAGGTGGAGGCAAATCAAGACTATCCCTAGCTACATGGTGAGTTGGAGGCCAGCCTGAGTTACGCTAAGACCCTGCCTCCCCCACAAGGAGATAAAAAATTAGGGGGTTGGGGATTTAGCTCAGTGGTAGAGCGCTTGCCTAGGAAGCGCAAGGCCCTGGGTTCGGTCCCCAGCTCCGAAAAAAAGAACCAAAAAAAAAAAAAAAAAAATTAAGAACAATTGGGAATGGTGGGGTAGATTGAGACAGGGTTCCTCTGTATAGCCCTGGCTGTACTGGAACTAGCCAGATCTGTAGGCCAGGCTAGCCTTGAACCCAGAGATCTATGGGCCTCTGCCTTCTGGATGCTGGAATTAAAGGCTTAAGCCACTAGGCCTGGCAAATACACACACACACACACACACACACACACACACACACAGCTGGAGAGATGGCTGCTCTTTCAGAGGAAGAGTTCAGTTCCCAGCGCCCATGTGCGGTGGCTCACAACCATCTGACTCCAGTTCCAAGGGATCTGACGTTCTCTTATGTCCTCTTCAAGCACCAGGCATATGGGTGCACGTGCATACACGCAGACAAAGCACTCACGGGGGCACAGTGACCTGGGACTGAATAACCAGGGTGTTGTGAGCTGCAGTGTGCTTGGAACAGAACCCTGAAATCATCTTTTAAATGACTGACAGAGGGGTTGGGGATTTAGCTCAGTGGTAGAGCGCTTGCCTAGGAAGCGCAAGGCCCTGGGTTCAGTCCCCAGCTCCGAAAAAAAGAACCAAAAAAAAAAAAAAAAGACTGACAGTCTTGGTACAGTGGGGAAAAGAGGAGACAGGCTCAATTCTCACATTGTTGCACAAAGGACAAGAGGCTCCTCTCGGGGTTAGAAAGTTTCCCCTCCAGGATGACCTACTGGGGTTTTTATTGGTGGGTGACTGGTGTGTTTCCTTTTCAGACAGACCAGGCTTAAACTCCCAGTCCTCCTGCCTCCACCACCCACACGCTGGGATTTAGGGATGGTTCCACTTGCAAGGTGGAGGCATCCTAACAGGTGGGGAGCAGAAAGAGCCCTGACTAAGGACCTACTGGAATGCCTGCTGTTAGCACAGACATCAGGTGTCAAGGACATCATCCGAGAGGAGGCAAAGCCTTCCTAGTCTAATGGATGTATGCTGGACATGTCCGCCATAGTTTTCTCCCCCAGGATGTTACTGGCCTCCCTGCAGAAACCAGTCCTATTGAGCTGAGCTAAACATGTCCCCGTGACCCACCTCCTGCATCAGCTGTGCGGGTGCTGTTAACTCTACCTCAGTCTGGTAATTAATGTGCGAGCTTCCCCTTAGCAGAGTGCTGCAGCTTCTCAGACCACCCAATCCCAGCCTTCCAGTGTGTCCGTGTATCCCTCTCCACTCTCTCACTGCTCTGTCAGGCCCATCCCTGGAGCCAGGCTGGACATTGCAACCACAGAGATTACAGTTCATCCCCATCCTAATTTGTGTGGGATTGGGGAAGAGAGCCCAGGGCTTCACGGCTTCACATTCTAGGTAAGCACTCTGGCAACCTGGTTCATTTGTTTGGTTTTTTTTTTTTTTTTTTTTTTTTGGTTTGGTATTTTTTGGGTTTTTTTTTTTTTTTTTTTTTTTTGGTTTTTTGTTTTTTTATTAAATTGGGTTTCTGGTGCCTCTAGGGAAAAATACCAAAACAAGACCTGCAAGCTTTTCCCTTGAAGCTGTGAAGTGTCACCACCAATGTCTCCAGTGGGAACAAAGACCACTTCCTCATTCCCAGCTTAGCTGTTCAACTGATCACTGGGGCAAGTTTTCAAAGATGTGTATGTTTGAGTTAGCTGCAGGATGGGTGACATAGTTCACACGTTTATGATCGAGAGAGCTTCTCTCTGCTCCGTTCAGAGTCCAGCCACCTCCCTGTTACATGGCTGTTCTCAGAAGGGATCCTATGACAGTGCAGCCCTGCCTGCAAAAGACCTGGGTGCTGCCCCACCCCCGTGGTGCCTGACCCAGCAGGTCCCGAGAAACCTGACTATCTGCATTTCTAACGACTTTGCTATTCTGGGGCAACAACTTCCAAAGCCCTGCTGTAGACAATTTCAAAAAGAAATCAATGTGAAGGCCCCCATTTGATATGCACAGTAAGGCTGGCATTACGTACGGTAGGCTGAGGTCATGAAGTCAGTTATCACACAGAACCCATGTGTTCAGACCAGACTGCGGACAGGCAGTAGCTGGAGAGCAGGATGACTCACTGAGGGGTGTGTGTGTGTGTGTGTGTGTGTGTGTGTCCCCCACACCATAAAAGACAAAAGTAACAAGGGTGGGCGGTGGGAGGGGCACTTATCCCCTCCCCACTCAAAGGGAGTTCTAATCTCATTCCTCCCGCTGGAGAGCGCACTCAGCCCTTCAGAATGCTTGCTGCTCTCTTGACGGGAATACGCTGTGGCCTCTGTGGCACCTGCAGACACCCGCACATAATTAAGAACTTTAGGGCTAGAGAAACAGTTCAGTGGGTTAAAAGCACTTACTGCTTTTCCCGAGGACCTGTGATTCAATTGCCAGCAACCATGGAGGGCAGATCCCAGCTGCCTCAAAGGATCCAAGGCCCATGGCCCAATGGGTAGAGTGTATTCACATGCACGTGACATAATTAAGTCTTTTAATATAAAAAAAGGGTGGGCTGGGGAGTCGTAAGGAACATTTGCACCCATATGGGGTAGCCAATAACCTCCTAGAGCTCTGCCTCCAGTGAACCTTTTTTGGCCCCTTACGGGTGCTCACACAGATACAGATATTTTTAACTTTATAATAATACAAGAACCCAAGATGAAATCCAGTCTATTCACAACAAAGGGGTGAGACCACAATACTTGGAACAAACCTTGGGCCACCAGGAGACACTGCCACTGGCCAGATATGAGACTCTGGGCTTCAGAGTGGCCAGCTGCTTACAACATCACCCACAACAGTACATCCAGTCCAGGGTCACCCCTGAAGGGCCAGGGGCTAAGTCAGGAGGCAGTTAGAAGCTTAGTCTTAGTTAGTTCAAACAGTGTTTTTTCAGAGTCACAAAGTAAGTTTAGGGTCCTGTTCTTGTTACTTTCAGACGGGCCTGGGATTCACAACCCCCCTTCTTTCAGCCACCATGCCCCACTCTCATGGTCTTCTTCATTGCAGTTTATTAACTTTATTTATGTGAGTCTGTTTATGTATGTAGGTACCAGGGATTGAGCTCAGGTCATCAGGTTTGGAGGGCAAATGTTTTCACCAAAGAATCACTAACAAAGTGTGTGTGTGTGTGTGTGTGTCTAAGCCAAAGGACAACTTTCAGGAGTTGGTTCTCTTTCCACCATGAGTAGTACAGTACCATGGATCCAACTCAAGTCACCAGCTTGGTAGCAAGTCACCTGCCTCTATCCACCGACCCACCTCACCAGCCCCACGGGACTTTTCAAATATCCTTTCCACGTCCCTAGCTTTCACTTCTGGCCACTGAAAGCTTAAACAGAAAGGTGGGGGAGCTTTATGATCTTTCTGACTTGCCTTGCTGGACCCACTGTTGGGCATGGTACCCTCACAGGCTAACACAGGCAGAGGAGAGAACTCACTCACCCTTGTACCAGAAAAACTCAACCCAATTCCACCTTGAGATTTAAGTTGCCAGCTCACAATGACGTGGGTTGGAGATGAGGGCAAGAAAAGCCCAAACTGACAAAAACCAAACCCCAGACAGGTGGAGGGCTGTGTCTAGCTCCTCTGGCTTTAGGTGAAGGAGGTATTTTTAAGGAAGTCAGAGTTCTGGGCATCCCTTGCCCTCTTCTGGCATACATGGGTACACACACATGCAGGCAACACGCTCACACAATCAGTTTTTAATCTTCTAAAAAGTCACACTCACATAGAGTTCAGACAGAAAATTAAATTCTGTCTGAGATTTGTTTTCTTCCAACCCAGGGGAAAGCAGACACCCACCCCCAGGACTGGGAAACAGATGCAAGACAGCAAGTTTGAAGCACAAGCAAAGTCTGATGGGAGCCTGGGCTGTGGGCTACAGGAGCGGTCGCCAAATGAACCCAGCAAGGGCGCAGGAAAGCCGAGTGATTCCCAACCGCCAGCCCCAGGGAGAGCGCAGGCATGGGCCCAGGAGAGCGAGAGTCCTTCTACATGTGGAAACCAAGACGCAACCCCTCAGTTGTCTTCTAACCCCCACAACTCATGCCATGTTGTCTGTGCCTCAACACAAAGTTGTTAAAAAGCTGAGAGTGAGTGAGTGACAGGGGACGGGTCTGGCTCCAGGGGTGAGCGCAGCTGTTTGTTCTTATGGAGGACAGGGTTCCTCATTCAGCACCACATGGTGGCTCACAGCCATCTACAACTCCAGTTACGGGGAATGCAACACCCTCTTCTAACTTCCATGGGCACATAAAAAAAAGTATTCTTTTAAAATAAACAAGGAAAAAATAGATTTAAAACAGGAACCAGGGCCCAAGCAAGATAGCTCAATGGGTTAAGGATGTCTGCAGGCAAACCTAACACCTGAGTTTGATCACCAGGACACACAAAGTAACCCCTGCATGTTCACGCGCATGCACGCACACACACGCACGCGCACACACGCACAGGCACCCACGCACACACAGGCACCCGCGCACACAAACAGGCATACACACCAGGAACACAATGAAAACCAGAACACTGGAACTGTAAAACACCAAGTCTATATTTACATCCACATATAATAACATAACTTTAAGCTGAAATATATCATAAATAAAGCTTGTCTACTGACAACTTAAGTATCAACAATTAAAATAAATCAAACTGGAATGAAATAAATACGTTAACAAAAATGCAACGAGTGTACCTCCTCACGCGTACTGTTGCCTCCCAGGGAAAGACACACAGCCAGTAGTATCCCAGAGTTAATACTGATGACCAGACACACGGAAGCACAAAGGGCTGTTTAAAGAAAAAACCTGGAATTCCCATTAACGCATTCAGAAAATGTACCTAGAGGAATCTGAAAGCCCCGACATTTCAGCATTTCACACAGACTTGTTTTCTAATAGATTTGGTGATTATTTCTTTAAATACAGGTTTTAACTTTTGGCCCCGACTGTATAACCCCTCCAGATTCACATGTACGGTCTCTGAGAGCGAGCCTCCTCTTACACTCACTGCATTCAGACAAAGATGGAGTCATCACCCTGCAAATGTGTTAATCTTCAAAAAATAGGCTATGAAAGTGCAGACCTAAAAAAACAGTCTAGATTACGTACATATGGCTCAGCTTGTGGACGGGAACAGGGCCTAGTGTACACGTTCCTGATACGAAAGCACTTCTGCAAGAGCAGGCACATCTCAACCCAGGTAGGTCTCCATTCAACACAGAGGTAAGACATCTCCCAAGGGCCCCTTCATGGTGCACTATGAAAAGGGAGTGGGGGGGAAGTCGAGGTTTTTGAGCTCTTCACCCTTTTGTCCAATCAAGAGGGGTGGGGCAAGAAAAAACGAGCAGTGCAAATTTATTTTTGAAACAGTTTCTTAATAAAATATTTTGGGTTTGCTAAACCCATGAACTGCTGACTAACTCAGACATCAGAGGAACTCAAGTTTAAATGCGCGTGAGCCAGCTGGTGGCTCCTCTTCCCATCCTGAGCTGCCTGTGCACTGAGGAAGTCACCCTGTGAAACAATGGGAGACTCGTGTCTCCAGCGGATCTTCTCTCCCCGCCTCCCAGGAGGCTCCGCTGGCAGGTCCTCACCCACACTCAAGGTGCCCATGCTCAAACGCCAGACACATCAGACTCATTCAAATACAAACTAAAGTATTTCCCCAAACTTTCCACTCTTTAAAACTGCCTCCCAGCATGCAATTCCCACAAGGAGATGTGGCATATTTATCTAGACTTAAATCAGGCAACTCTCCGAGAAACCCAATCTTCCAAAAAGAAAAGAAGAACTTAGATAGCTCCTCATGGAGCCTGACTTGTCCAAGACATTGGCCGCCCGCCCTACAGAGGCAGCTTCTCTGTAGGCAACACCCACTCAAAAGCACCACGACATCCCCAGAGCAGCAGCTGGGGCTCGAGGACGACCTGTACACATGAGCTCTAACAGCTATAGTAAAGGTACCAGGTTAATGCCTGCTGACCTCAGGCTGCACAGCACATCTTCTGAGGGTCAATGCTTCCATCGACAGACAAGAGACTCAGTGAGAATATGCTTTAAAACACGTTTTAAATGAAAAAGCATAAAGAAGCAGAAAATGCTCAAGTCATTGAGCTCCATGAGGAAGAGAAACACACAGTACTTAAGAAAGTTCACGAGGATGACATCACGACATCAGTTGGTATTTACAGTTACCTGAGGTGCAAGCTTTACAGCACTCCCCACCCCACCCACCCCACCCAAATGATTCCTTTTCAGCCGAGCTCAAGTATGCAAAAAACTTATTTGGTCAATTCTTTAAAAAAATATTTAGGGACAAAATAGATTGCAGTCCCCTGGCGCACAGCCCAACTGCTCCCACTAGTTTTTATTGCTATTTGGTACAAAGGTTAACAGACGTTAGAGAATGTAGTGTTCCTTCTCTGCTCCTCGCGGGTCTATGTACAATTCAGTCACAGCTTGTTCAGTAGCTATCCTCACGTGCTCTCAGAAGATGAACCAAAGTGTGATTCCGTGGAAAGTGTGTTCTTGCATCCAGGGACCTAATGGGAAAGCGGTGAACGTGATTAGAAACACACAATCATTGAAGGAAGGATCGTGAGAACGACGCCGGAGAAATGGATCCACGGCTACCACACTGCTCTCCAGAGAAGCCAAATTTGGATCCCAGCACCCATGGTAGACGGCCCCAACACCCTTTCTTGTGATCTCCATCCAGAGGCACCCGTGCAGATAAACAAAACCCTCCATCTTGCAGCACACGTGAGTGCAACTAGGGGAGGAGCAGCGAAGGCCTACTTCTCCAACCTCCGCAGCTGGACCAAGTCATGTGTCAATGGACTACTCAGGAGAACGACATTATCACACAGGAACCAGAACCCAGTACTTGGTACATCCCATCTGGCAACTCCAACTGCCACCAACTGAGAGGGGGACACAGGTGTGATGGCTCGCTTCTGTAACACTAGTACTGAGGAAACTGAAGCAGAATTACCAGGTTCATAGCCAACCTAGACTTTACAGCAACATCCTGCCCCCCACCTCCCCCTGCCAAAAAGAGGGAAAATCTCAACAGCTGGTGACGTGGCTCGGTGTTAGCGCTCCGTTTGGTTAGTGAGGGTCAGGTGCTCAGTCAGACACTCACACAGGAAAAGGAAACAAAGGGGCCAGGAAAGCCAACATCCTTGTGCCAGGCTGTGACCCGTAAAAGGACAGGCAGGCAGTACTGGCAGCATCTCCCTGCGCTCAGGAAGTGTGTGTCCATCTGGCCCGTACGCCCGAGTGAGCACACACCTCTGCCTGGACAGGTCAGAGCCTCACAACGCTCACATCCCCTCTGGACTGAGAGCAGCCCCCTGCACCTCTGTAGAACCTACCTCCTCACAGACTGCACCCCAGCCTATCTCTGTCTGGGACTCAGGCAGACTCCTCACAGACCTCCTCACAGACTGCACCCCAGCCTATCTCGGTCTGGGACTCAGGCAGACTCCTCACAGACCTCCTCACAGACTGCACCCCAGCCTATCTCGGTCTGGGACTCAGGCAGACTGGCAGTCGGCACAGGGCCCTGACCCAGGGCCTAGCTTCTCTCTTCAGGAGCCATCCCGATGCTTTAACCACCAGTCACCTACAGTCCTCAGTATTCTAATTTGTCTTTTCACTTTTGTTTTGAAAGATTTATTTTATGCATATGAGTACACTGTAGCTGTCTTCAGACACATAAGAGGGCATCGGATCCCATTACAGATGGTTGTGAGCCACCATGTGGTTGCTGGGAATTGAACTCAGGACCTCTGGGAGAGCAGCTGGTGATCCTAACCACTGAGCCATCTCTCCAGCCCCCTTGTTTTGTTTCTAAAGACAGGGTTTCTCTGTGTGGCCCTGGCTATCCTGAAACTGGCTCTGTAGACCAAGCTGGCCTCTAACTCAGAGACCTGCCTGCCTCTGCCTCCCAAATGCTGGGACTCAAGGTGTGCGCCCCCACCGTCCAGCAAATACTATAAATTTTCAAACATCTTTAAAAAAAAACAAAAAACAAAAATAGGGGAAGGAGGGTTGGGAGAGATGGCCCAGTGGTTAAGAGCACTGGCTGCTCTCTCAGAGGATGGGGTCAGATTCCCAACAACCACATAGCAGCTCTCAGCTGTTTATTTTCCCAGTTCTGGGGAAGCAGACACCCTCACATAGACAGACAAGTAAGTAAACACCAATGCACACAAAACAAAAAATAATCATTAATGAATTAAAAACAACAGGGCCAGTTAGATGGCCCTGGATGCTGAACCCGAGGGCCGGAGCAATCGCACACCGTGGGAGAGAGAAACAGCTCCCTCACACCTCCACATTTACCCAACCACACTGAGCACCTCCACAAACAAATGTAATTTTAGAATAGTAACAGTCACTTTTAAAAGTTCAAAAAGAAAATGATTTCGGTTATTGTCCCAGTAAAATCCATACAACGTATTTAAGGATAATAACGCTCACCTTTGCCCAAGAACGAGAACTCAAGACTTCTTGTCATTTGGTCGATAATGCGTATTTCCAATAAAATTCTCACAGTTTCTCCTTTGCAGCATGCTGTTAGATAGGTGCTGGTATGACACAGGCCTCTTTCCTAGTTGAAGAGAAAGAGAGAGAGGGGACTCAGATCCCGCCACCAGCGACAGGGGCTTCCACGCCTTGATGACAACCCTACCTCCCCAGTGTAGTACCTTAGACTAAGAAAGGGCACCAGCGCTGCTCCACGCCTTTCACCCCAGAGCTGAGGTGAGACAGCAGGCGCATGTTGAGTTGAAGCCAGCCAAGGCTACACAACGTCAGACCTAAAAAAAGCCAAGCCTGGTGACACTTGCCCTTAACCCTAGCACCTGGCAAAACAAAGGGGATCTTGAAGTTTGAGGCTCTTCTGGTTTACACAGTAAGTTCCAGGCCAGCCAGGGCTGCATAGTGAGGTCCTATCTCAAAAATAAAAGACCTTAACTGAGCACCAGCAATGGCCCAGGCACTCCTCAGCGAACCCGAGCCTGGTCTGGAGGAAGGGAGGAGCTGTCTATGTACTCATCCTTACATCCTCACAAGCACGTGGGCCTACACATGCAGAAACCAACTCAGAGGAAAGGGGGCAACTCGAACCATGGACATCAGACACCTAAACCACAGGTGCAAACACACACTGGGACCAGGACGTGGCTTAGATGGCAGAATGCCTGCCACCAGCACCCATAAAGCACAAGTTACTACTTCATGACAATGAGACAATTCACTGTAGTGGATGAGAACACTTTTTGTCTCTAGCAGGATGCACCCAGAACGCACTGCACTGATGGCCTCGGGGCTTTACCTGCGCTGTACAGTGAGGGTTCTCTGGAGCACTCAAACCCTCAACACAGACCCGCACATTCAGACAAATCTGCCCCCTTCCTCCGAGCACAGGACAGCACCAGAAACCTCCACCAAACACCGGGAAAGAGATGTTTCCCTATGAGAACTCCAATTTTCCAAAAGGTGACCACTACATACAAAACAATCTGCCAGGAAAACACCACAGCACACACTCAGTGCACCACTGCCACTCACACACAACTGATGGGAGTCTCTTCAGTCAGGAGCTCCTACTCTCTCCACTTCTGACAGGCTAAGGGCCCACTCATGAGTAGACGAGCACACAGGAAGCCCAAATTCCACCATAGGCTTAGAGTGTCAGCCATGAACGTGCAAAGGGGAAGGGGTGTGACAACCCTAAGCTAGGCTTCAGTGGCACTCAGGTTTTCTTTTCTCTTGGAATGATCTAAGTAACCCAGGCTAATCTCGACCACCCCTCCCCTCCAGTCCAGCTGTCACAACTAGCCAGTGCTGGGACGGATGGCAGGCGTGTTCCACCATGACTAGCTAGCACCTGGGCATCAACAAGGAAAGGAACTTTTAGCTTATTTTTATTTTCTACATTTCCTTAAGAGAAACTCAAGACATAATCTATAAAAGTTAAGCTCTGATGGCCCACAATCCCCTGCTTCCTACTAGATATGAGAAAACGGTTGCCTGCACCTCAGAACTCAATGTTCCTGTGGGAGGTGTTTAAACCCCGACCTAGCGCCTACAGTAATACCTTCAAGGGATGGGCTGGCTCCTGCATGTCCCACGGGTCCACAGGTATACAGGGGTCCAGAGGCACCGTAGGGCTTCTGCACAGTCAACACGCTGGGCGACTCCACCTCCCCAGGGCTCAGGAAACGGGCTTTGGGAGGCAGCACAGGCGGTGAGCACACATACTCTGGTGGTAACAGGGAAGTGATGCTCCTGACCACATGGTACTTGGGGAGCTCAAAGCCCCTTCTGCCATTGGGCCCAGGATGCTCTGTGTCCAGGGACACCACAGGGGACTTGAGTCTTTTGGGATGTGGCTCACTGTATTCTGACGTGGCACTGCCAGCATTCCGTTGACAGTAGTAGTCTCTTCCTTGCTGCCCCCATGGGCACTCAGCCGAACCGTTGCCATTACCACTGCTAAGGGGGGACTGAGCCGGGGGAGCCGGGGGGGCCTTCAGTTTGGGCTCAGGTCTTTTCGCCTTATCCATAGCAGCAGGGACGCCACCTTTTGGAAACAGCTCTGACTGCTGCTGCCTGGTGGCACTGGGGCCCCCGGCACTGGGCTGTGACCTGTGTGACTTCAGGTTACTTGGGGCTAAAGTGCTGTTGTCCGGTCCTGAAGTCTGGGGAGCTTTGCCTGGCCCCGAGGTCCCCTGCCGAACCTTCTCTGGGTGCAGGGCCTTAGCCTGTGATGAGAAGGCAGGCTTGGCCTTGGGCTTGTGCAGACCAGACAAGGGGGGTACATCCTTCCCCAGCAAAGCAGGGGGGCACCCTGTCCGCCTGTTCCTCAGCACAGACTTGCTGCTGCAGTTCTTGTGCGTGTCGGGGTTGTACCTGTGCTCAAGTCTCTGGTGCATCATAAGGACTTCCGGATAAAAGGTTTTAAAAGTACAAAATGGGCAGGCAATGCTAGGGATGAGACACTTGCTCAAAGAGATTGCAGGACAGGCGTGGAGTGCCCCGAGTGATAGATTCAAAGGCCTGTCCTGGCAGTCAGCACCGGGCTTATGTCTGTAGTCAGCCTCCCGATCCATCTTCTCCCCGTGGCCAGCTTCTCGTGCTAAGGGCCCAACCCCCTCTAGTTTGCAGGCAGGGCTGCTGGCCCGGGGATCCCCTGTTTTCTTTCTTGGCATGTCCAGATAAGCAGGGGCAGGACTCTTTCGCACTTTCTCAGCACCATCAGCTGCGTTTTTATGGAAATCCTGAGTATCCTTGTTGTGTGCTGGTGAGAGAACAGTGCTGCCCAG
This sequence comes from Rattus norvegicus, assembly GCF_021556685.1. Taxonomy (NCBI): domain Eukaryota; kingdom Metazoa; phylum Chordata; class Mammalia; order Rodentia; family Muridae; genus Rattus; species Rattus norvegicus. Next base: position 158,678,332 of record NC_141536.1, read on the forward strand.
AACACTCTGGAAGACAGAAGGCATCTCCTTAAGTAGCTTGGCGGGTGGGCTGCCCTTAACATCTTTGGCACCATCAAGAAATCTCTTTAAATTTTTGGTCTGTGCACTATCAGCCGTTAGTAGCATATCTTGCGGCTCCTGACTTCGGCCTTCACTTTTGGACTCAGCAGGGGCATCCCCCAGCTGCTTGTCTTTGTGGTGTCTCTCCAAGTGGTACCTCAGAGATGTCTTCTGGGCTGCGGCATACTCACAGAATTCACATTTGTATGGTTTTTCACCTAAAACGAGATATTCCACTGTATCAGGAAGTTTAGGAAAGGTGCCAATAGAACTCTGCAAGCTAAACAAGCTATGACACCAAACATGGGCTGTTCCCTACCTGCCAATCCTCACAGCCAGGGCACCAACGCCCTAGTGCAATGCACTTTAAAATATAAACCTGATTCCCCATGAGAGCACGCTCAAACTGACCCAACCACACATGCACTGTTTCTAGCACAGTGGACTAAGCAGTGCACCCAAGCCAAGGAGACCTTGCAACCTTCTCACCCGCACGACCTCTACTCCTGCATCCGACAGCACCAAACACACCCGTACCTTACTCCAAAATCAAGAGGGTCTTAAAACATGGCATTTAAAAATATTAACGGGGTTGGGGATTTAGCTCAGTGGTAGAGCGCTTGCCTAGGAAGCACAAGGCTCTGGGTTCGGTCCCCAGCTCCGAAAAAAAAAAAAAAAAAAAAAAAAAAAAAAGAACCATAAAAATATTAACAAGCTCTCCTTAAGGTATGGTAGCCATAAACCAACCTCAAAACAGGACCCACGGTTCAAGCTGCAGTGATGTCGGACACACAACAGCTGCAAACACACACACTAAAGCCGTCTGAGCCACAGAACAGCACAGAATTGTTTCAGCCAACACATGCTTTAAAATCCAAGTCCTTTACCTGTATGCGTTCTGAGATGAATATTGAGGTAATAGTTTGAACGGAAAAACTTCCCACAGTAACTACACTCTCTCGAAGACGTGAGGGGCTTTGCTTTTCCTCCATCATCATTTTTATCTTAAAGCAGAAACAAAAATATTGGTGTCAGTCAGATGAAGGGCAGGGTTCAGGAATTCAGACTCCAGGAGTCTCAAAACAATTGGGGGAAAGCAAGTTTTACAGAAGTTGTTATTTTAGCTCTGTGAAGAAGTTTTACAGGCTCAAATAACATACCGAGGGCGTCAGGCAGTGTCTCAGGTCTTAGACTTTGTGCTTTTGTTTTGTTTTATGACAAGGTGTCACTATGTAGCCCTGACTGGCATGGAACTCAAGACGCACCCACCCTAGCTTGCCTCCATGATGTTGGGATTAAAGGTGTGTGCCGCTAGGCCTGGCACTACCCTGTGTATTCTGAATGTAGCCTAGTGCCCTAGTAAAGATGAGGTATGTACTTTCATCATAAGAATGACCATTTGGGGCTGGAGAGATGGCTCAGCGGTTAAGAGCACTGACTGCTCTTCCTCAGGTCCTGAGTTCAAATCCCAGCAACCACATGGTGGCTCACAACCATCTGAAATGGGATCTGATGCCCTCTTCTGGTGTGTCTGAAGACAGCTACAGTGTATTCATATATAATAAATGAATAAATCTTTAAAAGAAAAAAAAAAAGACCATGTAATAGATGAAACTTGACAGGTACTTTCTGTTCTCGCCACTTCCCATAGCCTACTCCTGGTTCATGCCTAAGGTAGATGTGCACCCAGTGGCCAAAAGAACTGCTGGAACTCAGAACCAGTATTTGGAGGTGACGTGAAACCTATTACCAGCAGAAGACAACCTGAGATTAAGGAAGCTACCACTAGAGGGCAGCAAGCACAAAATAAACTCAGGAGCAATCCCTACTTGACTCTGGGCAAGCACCTAGGAAAGCTGACCAAAATGTAGCCACGCTTGGGAAGGTGGAGTCCCCTGGGCAAAAGAGGCTTGGCTCACTAGAGTCTATCTCAAGGCAAAGCTGAGGTGTCTGGTGAGAAGGACCCACTGAGCACAGACCCTAAGTAAACTGGCTGAGGCTTTCCACTCTCCAGCCCACCAGCTTGCAAGTGATGGCTCCAGTAGTCTCCGTCAGTTCTATCAGGGAGGTAACTCCCCTGAAGTCTACATCAGGGCCATGGTGCAGCATGGTGGTCAGTCATGAGGTACACAAAAACCCCACCAGGGTACCAAATTAATTAAACTAAATTTTGCCTTTCAAAACTTCATTTCTGGGGCTGGGGATTTAGCTCAGTGGTAGAGCGCTTACCTAGGAAGCGCAAGGCCCTGGGTTCGGTCCCCAGCTCCGAAAAAAAGAACCAAAAAAAAAAAAACCTTCATTTCTGATTACAGGCCTCTCCCCTTCTCTGCCGAATGCTGCATTCTTACTACCTCCCAAAGGCAGCTGATTCACAGAGCTGGCAAGAGCAGGTGTGATGGATGACGCTGGGCGGCCTCCACTACACCAAGCCCGGTTAGCTCCTGACACAGTATCAGAGGCTTGAAACTGCATCGCAGCCTTTCTCCTTGTGAACTTCTTGGGGGGGTTCTTTTTTTTTTTTTTCCCCCCGGAGCTGGGGACCGAACCCAGGGCCTTTCGCTTCCTAGGTAAGCGCTCTACCACTGAGCTAAATCCCCAGCCCCCTTGTGAACTTCTTGAAAGTTCACCTAAAGCAGAGCAGACTGTCCGAAGGCACAGCAGGACCCTTAGTCCGCTGCACTCACAGCTATACTCACAGCTCTCCCACAGCTCACCCAGCCTCCAGTTGTGTCAGGGTGTAGGCTTTGTTACCTCACATGCGAATGGCTAGGGACATGCAGGCTCGCTCTCTAACACACAGGCTGTGGCCTTCTCAACGCTTGGCACCTGCGTTCTTATAGCCTGGAACTGGGGCTATGCTGTTCTGTACAGCGCCATAACTAATGCTGAGCTCATCCTAGGAGGAGTGCCAGAGGCGGATGATCCGATTTTGCAAGCAGGGAAATCTCAAGGAAAGGTTGGGCAATGATAATGGGTCACCAGGGAACCACAGGAAGACTCCAGCACGCCCACCTGTGGCCAGCCAGGCCAGCCTACCACAGGACCCCACCACACTGTCCACCACGTAGAGCCCTGATGCTGCAGAACTGCACTGGTGCAGAGGCCATCTGCAAGCGTCTCACGGCATCATGGACACCATGTGTCTTTACAGTTCTTGGGACTAAAGAGTGATATATGCTAAACTCAGAGTTCCCACGGCCTGGAAACTCAACTGACTGAACACTTGTCATAAAAGCAACATTCCTTAAGTACACAAGTGACCAGAAAAAGAACTGGATGCTGGTTCACATGCAGTGCTGACAGACTTGACTGTTCAGACTCACTCTGGTCTCACAGAGGACTTGCAACCACACTACCCAGTGGCCACACACATAGGCAAGTGTGGCCCATGCCCACACATCGGGGTGTTACTTTAAGCAGCAGAGCCTCACATTCAGTGACATGAAACAATGGTTCACGTGGGGTGGGTAGCAAGATGAGGAACAGGTAAGTCAATCTACTGCAAAGGCTCGAGGCTCACACCCATCCGAGACTGGGTAGCAGCTTGTTTCTATAAACACCATTAGAACACACCAGACTCCTAGAGCAGGCCTGACGTGGGCCCTCACTCCTGGATTTCACCAAAAGACCATTTTGGAAGCTCCCTCACGAACACTGGCCTCACAAACACCAAGGTGATCAGAATGCACTGGGCAAGTCCCACAGTGCAACTAGTGAACCCTAAGGAGGCTTCCCCATCCTCCTGGGACCATTAAAAACCCATGTAGGAGAAGGCATCAACACAGGCCCGGGATAGGCAGTCCTGTCTAACAGGAAGGGGGATCCAAGTCCTGGGCCTCAGCCCATAATTCCTAGCATTCTGCATCAGGTCACAACCTCAGTGCACTGCCTGAAGAAGCCAGCAGCATCCTTGGTCTCTACACACTGGTGTACTAGCTATAAAAACTAAGTCTTCTGGGAGCAAAAGGCAGAGTCCTTTCACAATGCTTTGGACCGGCCTATTAAGTCACCTCCTGATTAAAGCAATGAGAAGGGGGGCTGGGGATTTAGCTCAGTGGTAGAGCGCTTACCTAGAAGTGCAAGGCCCTGGGTTCGGTCCCCAGCTCCGAAAAAAAAGAACCAAAAAAAAAAAAAAAAAAGCAATGAGAAGGGCCTGAGATGGTTCTGAGACTACATGATGGATGACACCACAAAGCACTGAGATAAGAACCTGGCACCTGGAGTCCCTGCAGCAAACACCGCCCAGGAGGCAGCAGAGTACTCACCCAAATGGAGCCCTTCAGGGAGCCCATCCTCAGACCCATCTTCAGAGCCTCCTTCTCGGTCCCCGGCCCCACTCTCTTCCAGAGTGGTGCGGAGTTCTGGGGAGCAGGTCCCAGGCTGCCTGGCATCCCCAGCCATGGTGGGTGATGGGGCATCAGCCCTCCTGTCCTTTCTGTGCACCCTCGAGTGCAGGACCAGCTGGTGGTATGTCCTGAACGCTTTACTGCACTCCGAACAGTGTGTGGGCTTCTCCTTGCTGCCGGGCAACTTGGAGTCAGCGTCCCCTGAAGGCACTTCACTGTTACCATGTCTAGACTTATCTTTGTCTTGGGAGAGACCTGAACAACTGCTTCTATTTGTCTTGGACTTTCCAGAACCTTCCACCTTACCCCCAACCCATATTTCTCCAAGTTCCTCTTTCTCTGAACACGAATCATCGTTGTCCGTGCTTCCTTCTTGGCCTGACTCTTTCACCTCTTCTTGGGCAACGGCCACTTTGCCTTTGGTAGCCAACTGCCATGCCTGGTAGGTGGTGAATGGGTCAAGCTGAGGTATAGAGGTCATGGGCTTCACTGTACTCTCTGCAGTTGATCTGGGTCTCAAGTTCAAAAACTGCAGCAGCTCTTCCCTCGGGGATGTGGGTTCCTCTTGGTGGCCATCAGGGGCTGTGCTGCTGGCACTAGGAACAGTTTCTTTGGCATGAACCTTGCTGTGCTCAATGAGGCTCTGCTTATTTGGGAAGAGGAAGCCACAGACCATGCAGATCTTGTAGGGAGTGGAGATGTTCCCAGGGGCATGTGCCTGGACCACATCGTTGATGGTGACTGGACTCTCCGTGCCCTGCTGCAGCTTGCTTCTGGTGCCAGACTTGCCATTGTGTGTCCGCATGTGGTTCTTCAGGAACCACGGCTCCTTGAATCTCCTCCCGCACATGCTGCACCCATACGTGAAGGAGTCCTTATGTTTCTTCATGTGGCTCTCAACATCAAAAGCCACTGGGAATGTCTGTCCGCATACATCACAGCTCAGCTCTTCCATTTCTTTGCTGCTCTTCTCCTTTGGTGGTTCCGTGGGCACCTGACCTTTGTCCAGGGGGCTTAAATACTCGGCCTCCACACGCAGCACAGCCGGCTCACAGAGGGTGGGCCGGTGCTGCAGGAGCACATGCTGATTGAGATCTTCCGCGTGAGAGAAGACCTGGCTGCAGAACATGCAGTCCAGGGGCATGTGTCCCTCAGCTGTGGCCAAGCTCTTCTCCTGCGCAGCTCGGAAGGGGACCACAGCCGGTCCCTTCATGGGCACAGCATCATCCACCTCCATCTGGGTACCTAGAGAACTGCCAAGGACTTCCGGCCCGTCCATGTACACGAGGAGGGATTGCGTCGGCATGCTGCCGGCCACTTCAGGTCTGAGTGGATGGACGATCCAGCTGTCTGCTAAGGATCTCTGGAGTTAGAATAAGGACACTTGTGAGATATCACCACTCAAACCTCCAGAAGCCCTGGGCGTCAAAATTAGAGCAACTCTAAGTTCAGAGGGATGTGTATATTCCAGAGCTTGGGGGAAGCTCAGTGATAGAGGTGGGTCTTTGCACAAACAAGGCATCCAGGCTGCCCTGGGCTGTGATTCAGACGTGAGTCAGCATGAGGGCAACAGTTCTGTCCATCTCCACTGGGTGAGTGGCTCAGTTGAGCAAGACGTTGATCCCGGCAATGTGAAGACAAGGGACTTCCAAAATCTGAAAGGAAAAAACACGCCTCAGTGAAGAAGGCTCAGGAACAGGGTTTGGCCCATGAGTCACATGATCTTTTCCACAAAAAGGGACCCAACTGCCTACCCTTTGACTAATCCATAACATCCTGCTGAACATGCTTCTTAATTTCCTCACTAGCACACTTCCCAGTGGGTAGACTTACTAAGTGAGCAGAACTGCAGCCAGTCAGGAGACCTTTAAGCCAGAGCTCTGCCTACTGAAATATAAATGCCAAGTGTGAACAGGAAACGGCAACGACAGGCTGGCCAGCCTGGGCTACATAGTGAGGTCAAAGCAAGCCTTGTCAACGTACACAACGTACAACCGTCTCAAAAACGGACAGGCCAAGACAGCTTTAGGATAAAATTGTCACAACTCTGCTGTCTCAGTCAGATGCCCCCAAGATGCATGCGTGTCTCCTACAGTGACTACAGGAGTTTGCAAAAGCACAAACATGGCAAAGCACAAACGCATGCCTGCAATCTCAGCACTCACGAGGAGGAGGCAGCTGGAGCTGAAATTTCAAAGCTAGCCTGGTCTACATAGCCAGAGCTACGAGTCCTTGTCTCAAAAGAAAGAAGTTACGAAAATGGATCTAACAAAATGAGACTGGTCCAAAGCCTCAGCAGACTCAGGAACTTTTCCTTGCATTAGGTCCTTGGCCCAGGACCCTGAGGTTTCGGGTACCAGATGCTGCCAGGCAGGGTTGGGTTTCAAAGGGTCAACGACCTACCAGATGCAGAGGCCACTGACTTCCCCGTGTCCACATTTCTTTCTAACAGGCCTCCTCGGACCTAACTCTGTATGGCTCATTCCTCCTTCACAAAATCCACTTCCTACCTGTCTGTCTCCACCTTCCACTGGCCAGGGAGAAGGGAGTGGCTTAGCTACTCTGTGGACTCTGATTTCCACTCTTGAAGATTTAATCCCTAAAAACCTCAGTGTCCTTCACAGCACAGAGAGGGTTTATTTGAAATAGTCCTGCCTCTTTCTTCTACAAAGTTTTTGAATTTGGCCCAAGGAAACATAAAGGCACCAGAGCACCTGCTACAGTACTCTTTCTTCCTCCTCTCTGCACCCCACCCGCCCCACAGCAGTCATGAAGCTGGCTCGTCCCCTTCTACCGGGGAAGCAGCTGTGAGAGACTGCAGAGCAGACTGGCAAGGAGCAAGCTGCTGGCTGTGCTACACTGGAGCCTCTGCCTTCGCTGCTATCACAATGGAGGACGAGGACCTGGAGTGTTCCCATCCTATGACATAACAAGAGACCTGAGAACCCAGTTCCAGCCTAAGCCAGGGCCTTCAAGGTGTCAAGGCAAAGTGAACTCAAGCCAGGGTGCACTTTCTGTGGTTAAAACTACAGCAAAGAGGACAAGCACTACGCCGTCCATGGCTCCACACAACCACAAAAGCAGTGCAGCATCTCAGCTTGGGCCTAGTGATTCAGATTCTACAGTCACTGAGCAGACAGACGCCCACAGCACAGGCAGGCGTTCACTGAAGAATTAGGTGCATAGTCTGGAAAGGCAGGACCCCACCCCACGACCTGCTTCTGTTCCATGCCAGAGGGTTGACTGCACCTGGAGTACAGTCAGTCAGTTACCAGGTGTCCTTTCTTCTTTGAAGCTCTACAATGACCATTTTAAAATGGCAGAAAAGCAATAGCAATATCCAATAGTAAGTTCTAGGCCAGCCAGGAACTAATGTGAAACCCTTTCTCAAAAAAGCTAAGAGCAACCCTGCTTGAACTGGGGCACAGGATGGGAGACCAGGAGGGAGGGCAGTACTGATCATAAGCCTCAGCTTTCAGAAGAATACCACTCTAAAAGGTAACCAACCCCTGGCTCAAACCATGACCAACCTGGGGGTAGGATGACTTACAGCCACAGGAAGCATCTGTCTGTCCCAGGCAGTCAGATGGGGAGGAGCAAAGCTGAAAGCTTCCCCTCCTGAGGTCTCCACAACAGTTTGATAGTTTAGCTATGCTCAACTCAAGTCCTAGACAGCTTTAGTGATAGCAACTCCAGACTCAAGGGCAAGTCTGCTCCACACAAGCCCTGCCTGTACCATCTACCATGGTTCGTTCTGCTGTTGCATGCTCAAGACTACAGTCCACCTCTAAAACCAGCCTATGAGGAAATACAGACTTAAAAATAAAGATAAGACAAAATTTAAATTCTCATTTGCTGTAAACTAGCTTTCTCTACCATCGCTTTTTAAAAAGCGATTTTAAAAAGGTTTTCAAATATAAAAAATAACACCTTCAAGATCCTAAGGACAGAGTTGCTGGCTGCCCACTGCTCTTTCTCTGGGACTGGCACTGGACTAAGACACCCAGAACTTTGACAGAAACCAGGGACTGAAGCCGGACACATCTCTCAGGCTATAGTCCTGGCTGCCTCTGATCTGATGCTAAAATGAACGGAAAATCAGAGGCTACACCCCATGACCAACCACTCTCTTCAACCAAGCTATACCAGTATTTAAGACACATTTATTCTTTGGTGTGTGTACACACACTAGTGTGCTGAGGGTGGGCTAGGAGAGGGATGTCCGCTTCCTTGGAGCTGGGGTTCAGGTAGTTCTGAATGACCTGCCATGGATGCTGAAAGCTGAACACAGGTCCTCTGAAGAGCAGCCAGGGCTGTGAACTAATCAACTGTCTCACCAACCCGCCAAGATTTTTTGTTTGTTTTTGAGACACGCTTTCTCTTCACAGCCTGGCTGTCCTGGAACTCCCAGTTCCATGGTAGACATGCGTGGCATTGAACCGAGACTGCCTCTGCCCCCCTACTGGAATTAAGAGAGCATGCGCCAAACCTGGCTCCTCCCAGATTCTCCCCATACTACCGTGCTGCCAGCCAGCCCTGCGCTGAGGCAGGCCAAAGTGTGGTCAGCTGCAGAGCACCAGCCTACACCATGTGTAGGTCTGAGGCCGCACCATGGCTCTGACAAGCAACAGTGCCCTCCCTGAGCTTGTCCCCTCCTGAGGGGCCGCCAACCTTGGTCGCAGGTGCTCTCGATCCTCACTGAGGAGCTGCTCATCTACGCCGACAAAGGTGCGGGTACGGGTACGTGTTGATTAAAACCAACTTGCTGAACCCTGCGAGAACTGCAACAGACTTGTCAGAGCCTACAGACAGCTGTTCTACTGAATTACTAACAATGGTCCCTCTGCCTCGGTGTGCAAGCAAACGCAGCTTTCCCAAAGTGGGCTAGCCTTCCCCCGAGCTGTAGGAGGCACCAGGACTCCCAAGGCCTGCTTCAAGCCCTGCTTCTTGACAGAACTGAAGAACGTCACTGCAATCTAAATTTGTTTGGATGCCAGGAAGGCAAGGATTCTAACCACAAAAGCTTGTTAAAAAGTACTTTGCAAAAAATGTCTGTTTTAAAAACATCTTTCAATCTTCATTCCTGTAAAGGAAGCACCGAGCCTTCAAGCCCATACCCATGCAGCTGGCCATCCCTCTCCGAATGCCCTTACGTTCTGACAGCATGCTGGGGCTTAATGGCCATAAAAATGACTCGGTTACTCTTTAATATACAACGACCATTGACACTCTGTAGGATACGGCTCTTACTGCTCAAGTATGTCTGATAGCCTCAAAGCCACTAACTACACACTGATGTGACTAAAGGGACACTCAATTCTACCAGTACCTGACTGCAAATTTATCAATTATATTATAAAATACTGCAAGGCCTGATAAACTGCTCAAAACAGCTAATCAGGAGAAGTGCCACTCGTGACAACTCCTGAACTGAGAAACACCATACACAACATGCTCATAGCTAGCTGTCCACAGACTTTAGACGACACATCTATACTCTTCCCATGAGTATGAGAGCTCACATTCCTGGTGAAGGCTATCCCCCCAGAGTCGAGAGGCAGCAGTAAACTGCTAAAACAACATTTAGGGTTCTCCTCACAGGCAGCACTCTGCCATGGCCTCCAACTGCTTCACTCTTCACTCAGGTAATAGGTTTTCTAATGAACGCCTTAAGGCACTCAAATCACACAACTAAGCTCTGGCCAATTTCTCTCTTTCTTTCCCCGTTGGTTTGGTTTTTCTTTTAATTTTTTTTTTTTATTTTATTTATGAGTACACTGTAGCTGTTTTCAGACACACCAGAAGGCGACATCGGATCCCATTACAGATGGTTGTGAGCCACCCACCATGTGGTTGCTGGGATTTGAACTCAGGACCTCTGGAAGAGCAGTCAGTGCTCTTAATCGCTGAGCCACCTCTCCAGTCTCTGGTTTGGTTTTTCAAGACAGAATTTCTCCAGGTAGCCTAGGCTGTCCTGGAACATGCTCTGTAGACCAGGCTGGCCTGGAAATCATAGTGATCCACCTCTACCCCATGTGCCGCTGCAGCCACCCCTAATCCGCACTTATTTCCATCTTTAAAAGTACAAAATTAGGGGCTGGGGATTTAGCTCAGTGGTAGAGCGCTTACCTAGGAAGCGCAAGGCCCTGGGTTCGGTCCCCAGCTCCGAAAAAAAGAACCAAAAAAAAAAAAAAAAAGTACAAAATTAGGCTGGAGACATGGCTCAATAGTAAAAGGCACTACCGATTACTCTTCTAGAGAACCTAGGTTCAATTCCCAGCATTCACATGGCAACTCATAATCATCTGTGACTCCAAGTCAGGGGACACATCATCCTCTTCTGGCCTCTAACGGTGCACACAGTGCTGAGAAGCACGTGGAGGCCAAATACCTACACAAATAAAGCTGAGATGGGAGGGGTCCTTAAGACTTATCTACTTAAGTGTCTGCCTGAGAGAGGGGGAGGGAGGGAGAGAGAGTGTGTGTGTACCACTTGTAATGCCATGCAGGATCCCCTAGAACTTGACTTATGAACAGTTGTGGGTACTGGGATCCACACTCAAGTCCTCTGCAAAGTGGCGAGGGTTCTTTTTTTTTTTTTTCTTTTTTTTTTTCCGGAGCTGGGGACCGAACCCAGGGCCACTAAAGCTAAAATCCCCAACCCCCGTGGCGAGGGTTCTTAACCTACTCTTTTTTCTGAACCCTGTAAAAGGACTAACTTCTATGCCAGTCTATAGTAACAATAAAAACCTTCCTCTTAAAAAAAAAAAAACTATTAATTTACGTATGTATGGGGGTGCATGTGGAGATCAAAGGGGAGACAATTTTAGAAGTCAGTTCTCTCCTTCCAACATGCATGTCCCAAGAATCAAGATGCAGGTCTGTCAGGCTTGGTGGCAAATGGCCTGACCTTTTGAGCGATCTCCACAGCTCCTAAATCTTGAACTTTTTTTTTTTTTTTAAGATTTATTTATTTTATTTATAGATGGTTGCAAGCCACCATGTGGTTGCTGGGATTTGAACTCAGGACCTCTGGAAGAGCAGTCAGTGCTCTTAACTGCTGAGCCATCTCTCCAGCCCAATCTTGAACTTTTTTGATCTTTCCCTAATATTACAAGGAAAAAGCTGAAGTGGCCAGGCCACCTTTCTTGGGGGGGAAGGAGGGGTTGGGATGGAAATTGTTTAAATTCAGCATCATAACCCAATCAATCACAGGCCAAGTACTAACTTCAACACTACTTTAAGCCAAGGGCAATGCAGCCCAATATCTTCCAAGTCCTACAGAATACTCAACTCCAACAGGATGAGGCTGGAGGACTGCTGAACATAAACTCCACCCCTTTTTAATTAAACTGGAAACTGCCTGACTCATCCCGAATCAGTTCAGGTGTGCTCAAGGATCCAGTTTTACTTTCATTATTATTATCATCATCAACCTAAAGATATTTATATCTGTAAAGTGGCTTTCCAACACCCCGTGTTGATATGTTTTACAACAGCTTATGGGGCAAATAATACTCTTGGTAATCTTCAATTAGGCAAGATGGAGCATTGGTGTCTCAAGTTTCTCCAATAACTTCTGTTTGTTCAGAGCAACCTTACATGTCACCCATGTGCTCTGAGATCTGACATAGAGGAAAAGGACTTCAGGAAGCAAACCCCACATTTCCCGGGTCTCATCAACTCTAGAGACTACAATGAGTCACTGTGCTCATGTCAGATCTATACACATAAATACATACGTACACACACCCCAACAAATTGTATGTCCATTATGTGGCCCCAAGAATTACACACTCCAGCTCTTTCTTCCAGAAGATTAAATGGGCAGAGTCTAAATTAGAGCCAGTTTAACCAACTTCAAGTAGGATACTAGCTCAGGACACCCTTAAAGCCCAGGTGGGCGCTATCCTCAGCCTCATGGACCCCTCCTGTATTTACAAAGTTAAATAAATGTTACAGTTACCTGTTTGCATCTCCAATTAAATAAAAACAAAAACTCTTTTCCATAGTTGAGACCACTCGTTGCTGGACAGATTTACATGTTAAGAGTTAACTCATCAGCTACTAGGAAACACAAACTGCCACCAAGACTGACTGACTGGTGTCCTGCTGAGTATTAGACCATCCAGAGACAAACAAACCACTTCTTTATGTGACCGACTGCTTCCCAGCCACCTTGGCCATTCAGGACTCTTAAATCTGAACATCCTCACAGTCACCCATTAAAAACCAGCCCGACCAACTAGCCTTTGGGGGTAGGTTAGGCCAGTCAACTGGTAAAGCAGAAGGGCAAAAGCCCAAAGGACTCACTCCTGCACACACACCTTTGCTCAGCTGCCTCTCCAGGTTCACTGAATTCATTTCTCACCTTTATCATCAAATTACCAAACTGGCCCCAAATTTCTAGTAATTCCATAATGTCCCTAGCCTAGGCAGAAAACAATTGACTGTTTAGAAAGCTGCAGTCAACAGACGTTCAAATGAAAGTTCTCTAAGGGAGCTCAACATAAAGGGGTAATTTGTGGTAGCAGCTGGCTGACAGGGACTTCCCCCCCATAGACCCCATTTCTCTGGAAGCGAGACATATCCAAGAGCTGAGCTTGCTCATAGGAGAGGAAGGTTTTAGAGAAAATGGTGGTACATCCCCCTCCATCCCCACCAACTTCCTTCAAGGCAAGATTTTTATCTGCCCTCGTGGTCTGAATTCAAAACCCTCCGGCCCACACACCACTGCAAATTTGCGTGGCTATGTTACTGGCGGGCCAAGAACCTTAATCCAGATCACCTAACTGAACGGCCAATTCTTCAGCTCCTACGGTGCCCCCACAAGGAGGCCATTAATTGATATTCCACCAGACTTGCCCTACACAGCAAGGTGAAAGACATTTCCCCAAGTCTCTGTAATAATATGCCTGGCTTCCTCCATGAGCATTTAAACTAGCTAACACCCATCCATCCCCCGGAACCATCAGGAGCTGGTGTGCCAGTGGAGGCTGCTCCACTATCACAGCTTCCTTACGGGAGGTAGCTAAGCCTTTCCTGGTTCAGAATATTTATTAGGAGAGGAACCCTTTAATTCAATTTTGGTAGCTGTTCTACACATCTTTTTAATCACCCTAAATTAAAAATTATTCCATATGCTCAGCTGTGATCAGTTAACTACATTTTGATACTAAAATACTCAACAGTTCACCCAAACTGCCTGAAGTTGATCCTTCTGATTCCAAAAATGGAAGGAAAAGCCCCTTCTTGATGCCTCACTCAGCTTCCACTTCCCAGATTATTAATTACACACATGGCCACGGGATGAAACTGCAATGGGGAATCAGGAACCAGCCATTTAAAACAAATTATAGCTAGTGACCTCGAAAATCCAGAGTTCAGGCTGCACAACATATAGAGATGGAACAATCTCGGAATAACTATCTTCTAGCTGCCTGGAAGCGCAGCTTCCTAGACAGTACTGCAAGGGCCCAGTCAATTGTTTTCACAGCACTCAGACAGCAGATCTTTTATGACGTCCTGTGTTTTAGGCAGTCAAGGGTCATTAAGACTACTCCAAAGTTCTTGTCAACCAATATCATGTTTGGAACTAGTGAGAAAAGAATGCCATTTGATAGAGTGAAAAGAAGCTCATCTTCTGGAACCCCCGAGGCTCTAATCAGGCAGCTCAGAATGAAGAGGGCTCCTGGGCTGGGGATGGCAGCCCTGCTGTGGCAAAACAGCATTTCATAGCAGCGATGTTAGGGAGAAAAGTGACTAGCACTGATCTGCCAGGAGACAGAGCCTGAGTCACTCAGGGCCACCATAGGTCTCAATTGTTTCATCAGTTTACAAGATACTTGATGATTAAGTCTTATTTCCAGATTTCCTCCAAAACAAGCCTACTGGAAAAGGATTAGGGGCTCCCATCCACCCCGAGTTTCTCTGCCAAAAATGGAGGCTAACAAAGAGAATGCAAATCCCCCCCTTGAAGAAGCCAGAGTCAGAACTTTCTCTCCCCCTCTTCCTCCCCTACCACCTGGGGGGAAAGAAAAAGAGAGAGCTATTATTAAAATAGATTCTTCAGCATAAAGGGGAAAATTTTTTCTCCGCGGTATCTTAGTTCCTTTTTTAAAGTAAGAAGTGAAAGGGAATAATACGAAGCCAAGACAATCACCAAGTGTCAATCTCGACAGTTTTTCCACTAAAAGGAGATCAGACTGCAAAGTGTGGAGGTGTTGTGAGGATCAAAGGAGCTGGAGACTAAAGAAACGTGTCCTCCCCCCCCCCCTCAGGTCCTTCCCCTGCTTCCTCCTCCGGCACACAGACCAAGGTAGAGTCTAAAGAGACAAAGCATGTAGATCCCCAGGATGACTAACACTAACTATTGACAACTCAGTGTGCAGAGTTACTGCCTCTTGGATTTTATACTTACATAACTGGAGAGCAGGAAGCATGTGGAGGGACGATAGGGTTGACTCAATCAATCATTAGGATTCAGAATTAAAATCAAAATAACCAAGAAGCCGAAATACACCACTAGACTCCAGAAGTTTGAAAAAAAAAAAAATACCCAGTATCTTAATAAACACGAAAAAGTCGTCTACCATTAAGGACAGACACACCTTAAAAGTTCTCAGCACATTAACTAAGCACAAACTAGTGGTTTGATAGGCTTATTCTCCAAACAGAAAGCAATTAGGTTAGTTCTCTGCACTTGTCACTACAGAGAATTTTTTTTTTTTTGAAACTAGACCTGTTAACTCATCCTTCTCAAGCAAAACTTAGCATTTGAAATCTGATTTGGTATTAAATGAAGGTGGTCGATTCACTTTGGGAAAAGTAGTCAAGAAGGCTCTGGACCTCCTTCAGTTACAAAGAGAGGTGAAAGGCCCCCTGAGGCCCCTACCTAGTCGCCAGGCATGGCCAGCAGCTGTGGCTACCCTGCCTCTTCTTTTGTTGGCCTTAATCTCATGTCAAGTTATTCAACCAACTCAAAAGCGATGAAGACATAATTGAATCAACCTGAACTAAATCAGACCTAGGCCTCTTAAAACATACAACTTAATGGCTCCAACCCATCCCAAACGAGGAAACTGGCCGCGGGATCCTGTGGTACACATGGTGGTGCCCTACAATCCAGAACCCCAGGCAGGCGCCCCTTAATCAACGCGTGCTGAGGAATGCCTGTTTCTCAGAAAGAGAAACTAAGGTTCACAGGACACAATCCTTGAGGCTGGGAACGACCACCCCACGCCCCCGACCCAAACAATAAAAAGTTAAAAAGTTTCTACTACTGAGCGATTGCGGACTGGCCCCCACTGGGGATCCCAGAAGTGGGCCCCCGGGACTACGGCTCACTTCAGGAAGCAAACCTTTCGGGAAAAATCCCCGCCCGCCCGCCCGCTGTCCCCACCCCCACCCTCCCCGCCCAAGAATGCGCTTCCCGTGCGCCCAGGGTCTGAGGCGGGGGCGCCTTCACTGTGCACCCGCTAGCGTCGAGGCTAAACTGAGGCGCACGGGGCGGCGCCCTCGGATGTGCGGTTCCGCCTCCCGCCGCCCCGCACGAACTTCCCACGGGAGTTTGCGGGGCGTTCTAACTTTGGGCGTGAAACCGAACACCTTCCCTGGCTGACAGGACGCAACTCGGACAAGGGGCCCGGACCCCCGACGGCCACGCCGCGCCTGGCGGACCATTGTTTCGGCCGTCCCTCCCAGCCCCACGCGCGGCCACGGCCGTGGGGACGCGGCCCCGGCGCCCCTTTACCTGCGGCCGTCCGGCTGCACCGCCCAGCCGCGGGCTGAAGGAGCGGCAGAGGCGGCGCGGCCTTTGTGCGTCTGCCGCTAGCCCCGACGGCGCGGGGACCGGGACGGGGCCGCGCCATGCCCACCTCCCACGGCCGCGGGCGCCGGGACCCCCACCCCCACAGCGGCTCCGGGGGGCCGGGCTCACCTCCGGCGCGGGGCGAGGGAGCGGCGCGGGCGCCCCCTACTCGTCCGCGCGGGGACAGTGCAGGCGCGGGGTCCCTGCGCGGGCGGCCGGCGTCCGGCGGGGGGACTGTTGGGGCAGAAAGTGCTCGCAGCAGCTGTTGCGCCCTCCCCCCCCGGCCGCGCCGCCCAACGCCCCGCCCCCAGCCGCGCCGGCCACGCCCCCTCTGTGCCCGCGCGTGTGCGCAAGCGCACCCCTGACCCGCCCACCGCTGCTGGCCACGCCCCCCACGGACCCCCGAGGCGCGAGCCCCGCCGAGCGGCGCGCGCACCCCACTCCCACCCCGTGGGCTCCCGCGCACGCGCGCCCCGCGCCGCGTCCCGCCATCCGGCCTAACGTGGCGCGCTCGCGCCCGGGCGGTTCCAGTGACAGGTATTCTGGAGGGGGGGGGTCTGCAAACGCAGCGCGCAGGCGCACAGCTAGTCCTCCCTCGCCGCCTCCCCCTCCCTTGCAAGGTGCGCCCGGGGAGGGGAGGAGAGGGGAGGGGCCGATTGCCCAACTCCCGGGTCGCCCAGAATCAGGAGCAAAAAAAAAAAAAAAAAAAAAAAATTAATAATAAAAATAAAAAAATTAAACCAACCTTGCCACTGGCTTCGGGAACTCACAGGATAGCGGTGTTCTGAGGTGTTCTGAAGGTAAACACTTTCAGAGAGTCAATGAGGAAGGTCCGGGACCTAAAAGAATAAATTTCTCTAAATTAGTTCTCCTCAAAAAGCTTTTTCCCCCTTAACACCCTGGGCTTGTGCTTCTATTATAGTTTCACGCTGAATTTGGACTTGGTACCTAATAAATCTTAGTTTACAGAGAAATTCACTTGGGTGAAACTAGGCTTAAAAGTGTGGTCAAAACAAAAACAAAAAACACACACACTCCTTTATACCTAACTCACTGAAAGCGTTTCCCTACTGTTTTATTCCTGACTCGTATAAAGATAAAGGAAGACACGACAGGAAAAGGTTTGACTCCAAAGGCCTGGGACTGATGCCCCGTTTTAAGCAAGCCCCAGGGAGGAACTATGGCGGCCACAATCACATCCAATAATTTTTCTGCTCCAAAATGCAAATGAATTCAAATGTAAAATAGATTTATTGCTTAACACGGAACGGCCAACTTGTTTGTCTTTTTCAAGCTGGCCCTCTGTGTATCAAAAAGTGGGAAAACAACAAGAAAAGCATTCATACCCATTTCCTAAATCAAAAGAAGCATGGGGGCGGGGGGGGGGGAGAACGGGACAAAAAAGAACCGACCGGAACTGGCAAGCAACGCAGTCCTTAATAAATAGGAAGAAGAATTCAAGAAGACAGCTTAGCAAGGGGCAAGAATCTGCCTTGGAGAATGTTTTTGCTGTCATTTTACATATAACTACCAACCCACATATGGTCTCGTTAGTCTTTTTTTCAAAGGAAGTGAATCAATTACTTACTCACAATTAATTAGCATCGCTGGAAGTAGATCCTTAAGCCAGCCCTGATTCTCATTCAAGCACAGAAGATATTGATCATTTTTAGTGCTGGGGTTCCTTTTCTCACCACAGATTAGTATCTTTCTCTAAAGTACTGCTTAAAGCCTTATAAATATTCACGATCAGAAGGCAACAGCTCAGCAAACGTTCATAAGCAGGATACTTCATTTAACTTTGCCCCCAAAAAAACAAAAACAAAAAAAAGATGGGGGGGCAGAGCTTTGATACAAAACAAAGAAAACTATGACCAAGTAAAGTGGATGGAGGTTGAGCCTCAGTCTACATGTTAATGGATAACCTTTGCACTCTGAAGCCTTGAATACTGTAAACACAATAGCGCTGATAGTTAAAAATCCTAGTGTGGAGATGGAACAGAAAGGAAAGTCCAAACTTCTCAGCGGCAATAGGGAAACAATCAAATATTTTGACAAACAATCATTAGGCTAAGAACAATGAGACCCGGGCTCTCAGACCTTGTAGCTACTGAGTTATTTTCAGAGCAAAGGAAGGGGGGGGGGGGTCCTCCATGCCCTCACAAAGCCATACTCTGTTAAGCCATTTTGGCATCAGATGGTCTGTTACTGTTTCTCATCCCTCTCCACCCACCACAAATGGGGCGGGGGGCGCTTACTATGTTGTAGCTCTTAAAATTGAAAGAGATTTGCCTTCCCTGTTCTATCTGCTAAGATATTTCTATGAGATCCTGATGTCTGAGCAAAGAATTACAAAGAACCTTCCCTCCTGGAGATGTGCCAACAAAACTGGGAAATCGTTGCAAAATTCTGCCAGTGACGGCTGAGCTTGCAAACACACACCGTGTTTTCCAAGGGACATGGAGGGATCGGAATTCTGCCTTAGAATGCGGAGGCTCGTGTCTCGCTCTGATTTGGGAAGCGTGGGTCCTTAGACACAATTAAAAGTCGGAAAGTCACAGGAGAACCGAAGGGACGTTTGGTTTCGTAATAAGCAGCTAAGAACGCCCCACTCCTGGGCGAAGTGGAAACTGAAAAATCGAACGTTGGTCTCCACGGCCTTGGCCCCGCCCACGCGGAACCCTGCTTCGCCATCACTCACTTCCCAGACTGCGCTACCTCTAAAGGAATCAGGTGCTGGAGGACGCAGCCACACACACAGAGTGGGACCCGGCTTCTCCGTCCCTGCTGCTGGAATATGCACGTGTAGCCACACTCAGGTCCTAATCCACCTCCTGAACCCAACAAACCCCAGCCACCTCTTGTCTTTTTCACAGTTCCTACACACACACACACACCCACACACACCAGACACATTTCCCAAAGTGCACTTAGAAACTCACTCGCCATTATCTCTGATTTCATCTTAGTGCTAGCAGGCCGCTTCCTTAAACTAACATCTGATTTTCTATCCAGATCCTTGCCTGTATTCGAAAATCTAACAAAAACAAGAGCAAGCCTGGTTTTCTGTATCTACATCTACGGGAATTATCTTTTTGAGACTAAGTTCCAATTAGAAGTGCAGATGAAATATATAGTCTTTTCCAAGTATTGGTTTCACTGTGGAACAGATTACAGAAAAACAGCTTGGGAACGAAATCCCCGGAGCTGCACAGAAACGGCACAGACGCTCAAAAGAACTCAGTGTGCAGGGCAGGAAAACCAGAAAAACTGCAGGCAGCAGGAAACAGAAAGTTAGTTGGAACCTGCATTTACAAACTACAAAGGGCATCTGAGAGGGAGGCAGGGGCAGTGCTGTTCCCCAGACTAGAAGCACTAAGTTAAGGAGAGATAACAAACAAAGCCGAGGGAGGGCACTCCACTTTCCCTTCCTCAATCTCAGCCCTGTGGAAGTCACCCGTTTTGAAAATACCCAGTAAGGTTAAGAGAAAAGTAGATGGCAGAAATTACCTTTCAGGAGGGAAGGTGGTGCCGGGACCTGGGACCTGGAAATCGCAGGAGCCAGCCAGTCCACCTGGCCCGGAACAATACAGGAGGAGATGTGATTGCTGGTTTTTACAAGCAAACCAAGAAGGGAGGGGCTAAGCGCAAAGCTCAATTTAAATAGAGGCTGAGATATAATCCGACTTGATTGACTAAATCAACCTTGATTGGGTTGAGAACACCATTTGATTCTAAGCACATCTGCCCTTCCACACGTTTGTTTACCCCTTACAGACAACAACTGCCTCTTCCTCTAATACCCCTGGTTCCCAAGGTTGCCTTCTTTCAGAATGTTCCTGGAAACTGCCTTGAAGATTTATACATAGAACATTCCCAGGGAAGCCCCTCTCAGAACTTCCTCGACTCAACAGGTTTTCCCAATGGGGCAAGGGAGGACAGAGAAAAATAACAATCACTGAAATCCAATCATGGCCACCGTCTCAATGAAGAGAGCCATTTTCTGTTCACACACTCACACCAAAACATTTTGGAGGCAGGAAGATATTCAAGGCTAGTCTGACTGCATGAGATCCTGCCTCAGACAAGACAAAAACAGGAGGAAACATGGTTCAGGCACTGCTTGCCTGTATGCAGGAGCCCTGGGTCCTGTCTCCAGCTTGGCATGGTAGCCATGGCTGTAAAGCCAGTCCTGGGGAAGTGGGGGCAGAAAGACCAAAGTTCAAAGTCATTCTCAGTCAAACAGTTAGTCTGAGTCCTGCCTGGGCTAATTCATAATATAGTCTTAGAATACCAGCAGCAGGCCATAGCAGTACATGCCTTTAATCCCAGCACTCTGGAGGCAGACACAGAAGCAGGCAGATCTGTGACTTTGAGGTCAGCCTGTATACACATAGTGAGTTCTAGGACTTCTAAAGCTATAGAAACCCCATCTCAAAGAACCAGTTAATGATGAAGATGATGATTTACTTATTATATAAATAATTGTTATTAATATAATAAATGTATTAGTGTTGTTATTTAAAGCTACAGGAGTACTCTAGGTACTTCCAAGTATGTATGGTGCCACCTCCTATTATAATCAATAAACTTTTCTTCCCCACAAATAGCTCTAATAAATTATATATACACATGTATCTATCAGCAAATTCTGTATTTTCAACTCTGGAGCTGGGGGTGTAGCTAAATGGCAGAGCACTCACCCAACAGGCACAGGGCCCCAAAATCGATCCCATGCACCTCAAGAATATTTCAAACCCCAACTCTACTTCTGTGTCTCTAACCCCAACCAGGTATAGGGTGCCCCGTTCCTGCTCCAATCATACACAGTGACCTGGTACATCTTCCTCAACTTTCACGTAACTTGGCCTTCTCGCTTTCTCCATCCATAACAACAGACACACTTCACAGTGGAGAGAGCAGAGCCTGTCACCACCCTGCCCAGTGGCTTCCTACTGCGTGGACCAAGAGAGTGGCTTCTAGAGCTGGCCTTGCTGGCCTCTGGGTCTGGCCACCACCTAGCTCTTCTTGTAGTTGCATGTCTTGGCAGGATCCTCACTTCAAATCCTGCACATACCAACCAGCAGTCTTCTTAGACCAGGGCTTCCCACGGGTCCTGCCTCTGCCATTGCTTCTCACACTTTACCAAAAACCCACCTTCCCTTCTTCCCCAGGGCATCTGACATGGCAGCTGGACAGGCACAACCCCCTTCACTCTAGCATAGATCCTCAGGCTCCACCACTTAAGAGCTAATCCTAAATATTATCCTAAATAATGCTAAACTATTATTCAATCTCTGTTCAGGCTCAATTTCCTAGAAAGGGTGTGGTTAAGCCTCACCTGGTTGCTCGGGCACTAACTCCAGCTGCTCAGAAGGTCTTAAACAAGACCAGACCAGCCACCCTGAGACCCCAATCTCCAAATAATAAAGGCTAAATAAAGGACCAGAAGGAACAAGCCTTTAAGGAGACAGAGGCAGAGGCAGGTGAATCTCTGTAAGCTTGAGGTCACAGCTTGGTTTATAGTGAGACTCTGTCTCAATCAACTAATTAATAATTAAAGTATCCATATAAATGAATAATTAAAAGTGTGACAGTGCATTGAGGAGGTAGAAGCAGGGGAATCAAAAGTTCAAAGATGGGCTGGAGAGATGGCTCAGTGGTTAAGAGCACTGACTACTCTTGCAGAGGTCCTGAGTTCAATTCCCAGCAACCACATGGTGGCTCACAACCATCTGTAATGGGATCTGATGCCTTCCTCTGGTGTGTCTGAAGACAGCGACAGTGTACTCATATATACATAAAATAAATTTAAAAAAAAAAGAGGAAGAGAAGAGAAAGAAAAAAATATTCAAGGATGACCTGGATTACATACCAAGTTCTAAACTAGACTGGGCTGTATGAGATGCTGTCTCAAAAATAGGGACAAAATGGACTAATTAAACCCGTAGGAGGCTGGGCTGAAGCAGTTTGCTGTTTCAATGCAGAACAGGCTAGTTCCCATCCCCAGACTGCATGATGAAAAATGAGGATGCTAAGAGATAAGAGTAATGCAGAATGTCAGCAGAAATGAGCAGTATTTCCATAACTCTAGAGGCTTCCTGTCTGAGCAAACCTTACCTCTGGCCCAGACATCAGGTACCTTGAGTTGGCTGTAAGCACAGGAGGCAGAATGGTAGGCAAAACAATGAGTCCTTGTCCCTTCTGGGCTTATCTCCCTCCTGGAGACAGACAGAAGGGAACTAGAGAGCAGAAGTAGCTCCCTTCCCGGAAATCGGCCTTAGCCTTTACTGGCAGGTGTGGTGGATACCCAGTAGTCATGCAGTAGGGGAGTGTGAACCAGAAGAAGGAATTCCCCACCAGCCTATGCTACCCACCAGAGATCCTGACGTAAAGAACAATTAAGTAGGGGGCTTGAAAGATGGTTCAGGGGTTGATGGTCCAAGCTACATAGAAGCTGACTGAGTTCAATTCCCAGCAACCACATAGCGATTCACAACCATCTGTAATAGGGATCCGATGCCTTCCGGGGTGTCTAAAGACAGCGACAGTGGACTCACACACATCAAACAAATGTAAAAGAGAAGAAAGAGGAGGAGGAGGAGGAGGAGGAAGAGGAAGAGGAAGAGGAGGAAGAGGAGGTAAAAATTAAAAATAAAAATTGCTCCTCCGGGGGTTGGGGATTTAGCTTCAGTGGTAGAGCGCTTGCCTAGCGAGCGCAAGGCCCTGGGTTCGGTCCCCAGCTCCGAAAAAAAGAAAAAAAAAAATTGCTCCTCTGGCTCTCACTAAGTTGGGAATGTGCTTGCCTAGCACGGGCAGGGGAGAACAAAGAACCAAAAAATAATATATTAATGACTTAACAAGACCATGGTGAGGCCTTGGGGGTAGCAGGGGTGGGGGAGATGAGCTCGGTTGCAGTAGGATGTCAAAGGTCATTCATCATTCAACACATCATGAGCATCCCATAGAGCTGAAACCCTCTTCATCTGGTTTGGTCCCCACACCCTTCTGACTCCCCTCAACCTTCCATAGCAGTGTCCACATGCCCCTGGTACCCCTTTCCTAGGTCATCTCCCCTAGTCCAACTGCTTATAAAAACATGCCTTCATGGGGTGAGGGGGAGATCTGTGAGCGCTAATTGGCTAGAGGCTCCAAGGTCCCCAAGTTTCCTGTAGTGCTCTGCTGACTGCACACACCAGCTCCAATTAATTCGGTAGCCAAGCCTGTTGTTATCATAGCGCTGCCTCACGCTATCTCACATATCTAAGTACACTGCAGCTGTCTTCCTGTACACACAAGAGGGCATCATATCTCATTATAGATGGTTGTGAGCCACCATGTGGTTGCTGGGAATTGAACTCAGGACCTCTGGAAGAGCAGTCAGTGCTCTTAACCACTGGGCCATCTCTCCAGTACGGATTTTTATATTAATCTTTTCTCAGCTGTGGATTAGTATAATTGGAGTAAATGGATCTTTGTTCCGTTAAGTGTTTTTGGTTTTTTTTTTGTTTTTTTTTTTTTTTTGTTGTTCTTTTTTTTCGGAGCTGGGGACCAAACCCAGGGCCTTGCGCTTCCTAGGTAAGCGCTCTACCACTGAGCTAAATCCCCAGCCCCCCGTTAAGTGTTTTTTAATAGCGAGCCTTTGGCTGGCCTATCACTTCTCTGTAAAATAGGGCTGGATTCTGCTCAGATCCTGACTGCCTCTGAAGTGCTGGGTCAAAGGCATGTATGTCATCACGCCCTGCCTAAAACATACTTGACTCCCTATTTCCTTTCCTGGATGTCGAGAGCCATATAGAGCCCTGGGACACCACCTTCCCTTCTCACACTGTCTCAACAATACCACACTTGGTCACCAAGAAGTAAGTCATGACTCCCACCATGGCCTTAAGTGCAGCTGTCCATGTCTCTGTTCCTCAAGAGAGAACAGTGTCTGAAAGTAGTAGAAAAGGTCTTAAAAATCAGGGTACCATGAGCTGGAGAGATGGCTCACTGACTGCTCTTCCAGAGGTCCTGAGTTCAATTCCCAGCTACCACATGGTGGTTCGCAACCATCTGTAATGGGATCCAATACCCTTTTCTGGTGTGTCTGACTGAAGAAAGCAACAGTGTAGTCACATAATAAACTAAAAAAAAATCAGGGTCTCAGCCAGGACTCTCTCCACAGAGCAGAAGGCCATAAGTGTTTCTAAAATGTAATAAGTAACCCAGCCAGGAAGGACATGACATCCATGCTGTCAGTGTGGGAGGCAGAGCCAGGAGGAGCAGCACAAGTTTAGACAGGGAAAAACACTTACTGCCAAAGCAGCCTGCAGAGCCTTGGTTAAATCCCCAGGGCTCACAAAAGTTGTCCTGTGACCTCCATGTGCATGCCATATACCACGAATGTGGGCTAATACACACGCACTCACACACACACCCACATAAGCACTCGAACAATACAACAAATATCCTGACAGATATGATGTCCCTTGTCTGCTATACCAGCACTTGGAGGACAGAAGGGGAAGGATCAAGAGTTGAAGACAGCCTTGACTCCCTGAGACCCTACCTCAAGAAATAAATCGGCCTCCCAGAGCCCGTGGTGCAGGGCAGACCTGTAACTGCAGCACCCAAGCAGTTAAGACAGGATTGCAAATTTGAAACCAGCCTGAGCTACGCAGAAAGACAGAAACAAAAGCTGGGCCTGGTAGCCCAGGCCTATAATGCCAGCACAGACCTGGAGCTGGAGGCAGGAGTCTAGTGTTCAAATCTGGATTCAGCAACACAGCAACTTCAAGAGCAACCTGAGCTATATTTGAGCCCAAACAACAACAACAAAACTGAAATAAAAACCCCAAGTCAGGTACCAGCTTCAGCTTCCCTGTAGACTTCCTTCAGCTTGCCCTGCAAAGGTCTTCCCAGGCCACACCTTGACCCAAGTCCCTCCCCTTCATATCCCATCATTCTTTTTTTTTTTTTTCTTTTTTCTTTTTTCCGGAGCTGGGGACCGAACCCAGGGCCTTGAGCTTGCTAGGCAAGTGCTCTACCGCTGAGCTAAATCCCCAACCCCATATCCCATCATTCTCGATCCCTCTATTGGTGTCACCTGCAGACCCTTTCTTCCTCTCCACCATACAATAACCATAGAACTTCGGTTCTATATGAAAAGTTCCTTTTCTACCAGAACATGACTCCGTTCACTCTCTGGACACCAGGATGCAAAGCTATACTGCGGCCTCCGCCAACCTGCCGGCCTGATTCACTTTGTAAATATTTACAGTCCATCTCTCTCTCCGAAGCAGCTAAGCTAGAGAGCAATTATAGAGGGGGGCTAAGACCAGTCCAGAATGCTGCTCTCCAGAAGCTTCTATTTGACAGAAGCATTTGGTCATCAAACATAAACACAAGTAACCAGAGTGGCATATGGACGTGGGGTCTCCCCGGCAGAGGCCATCACTTCAGTTAAGAGAGGGAAACACAAGGACATCCAAAGCTTCGCTGTAATGGGGAAAATCTTTAAACTTTGAACAACCAAATGGCAGGATATAAATAGCAGTTTACATTAACAACATGAGAGTCTAGAGGTCCCATGCAGCTTTTTTTTTTTTTTCTTTTTCTTTTTTTTCAGAGCTGGGGACCGAACCCAGGGCCTTGTGCTTGCTAGGCAAGCACTCTACCACTGAGCCAAATCCCCAACCCCCCCATGCAGGTTTAACACAATTATTTAACACAATAATCTAAGTCCGCCAAGGTCGCTAACAGAAAGTTTCATATACATGTGAATGTAAAACAGGTACCCCTTCTAAAATAAAACCACGAGATCATAGATATACCCTAGTGAATGCTGTAAATCGGTAAAGACCCCCCCAACAAAAGTCACTAAGTCGTGAATGAGAAAGAGAAAAAAAAATCAGAACACTTTTAGTGGTAAATGTTTTCAACTTTTTTTTATATATAATTAAGATAAGTAAGATAGATTTCTCTCTATATAATTAAAAAAATTAGTGGTCTGTAAACATATTAATTAAGCAAAACACGAAAAACCAACACTCTTTCCTGGAAATGTAGCATCTGAAAAATTAAACTCAGAATTACAAAAAAAAAAAAAAAAAATCACGTGAGCTGGGGCACACCCGAATTGCCTGAATTTGAGGCGGAGACCACAGGATCAGAAGTCCAAGGTCATCCTAGGCTAGGCTATAGAAAGAATCTCATCTCATTGTGCAGCCCTGACTACCTTGAAACTCAAAGAGATCCACCTGCCTCTGCCTCTCTAGTGCTGGGAATAAAGATGTCTACCACCACACCTGGCCTTAAATATTTATATTAAGTAAAAAGAGCCTGCAGCACGGGATGGGAAATTACTTACATAATTAAATAAAAGATCTAAAAGTTGAAAACAGATTCCCCAACCCCACCCCCCACCCCCCATCCCCCCACCCACCCCCCACCCTGCTCCAGAACCTACCT